>NW_015090795.1:3041837-3103769 GCF_001431845.1 Calidris pugnax
TATGGGTAAAGCGGCCTCCGCCCTCCGGGGGAAGGCCGCGGGGCAGGGGAGGGCGCGCGCCGCCACAGCGCCCCCGCGCGGCGGGGAGGGCGCCGGCGTGAGGCGGGAAGGGACCCCCCCCTCTCCTTCATGGCGGACCCCCCTCCTTCATGGCCGACCCCACGGGACAGAGAGGGCTCCCCACGCACCCAAACGTGGCCCCCTGGGCACCCCACGGCCTGCCCACACTGTCTCTCCGCCCTCCTGGCCCCGGGGACCCCCCTCAGCCGGCGGGGGAGCGCTGAGGGGGCAGCGCGGCCTCGCCAGCAGGGATAGCACAGGCCCCACAGGGGGGGCTCAGTGACCCCTTTAACATGGGTGACAAAAAGAGTAAGTTTTAGGTTAAACAGAAAAAGCACGCAATAAACAGCACTCGATATCTTCCATATAAAGGTGAGGAATAGGTGTGCAACTTGAGGGCTGTGCCTGGAAACAGGATGAGGTTTGTTCACCACCCATCACTTTTTCACACTTTACTCAATTTTACACTTTAATAATGGAATAAACTGCTTTTATTCACTTCCAAACCACCCTTTTTACTATTATAACTTTGTGTATGCATTCAACAAATCCAACTACTTGAAATACCTACAGCTTCCATGGGAAGATACTGATATATTTTCATCTCGGATAAAAAAAAAAAAAAAGCCACGAGTATGGATCATACAGCAATTTATTTATTTTTAATTTTTTTACATTCATTATAAATAATGTGTAAATTGGTTCATCTTACAGTTTTACATGATGTTGTAAAGGACAATATATTACAGCAGAACAAAACAAACTCAGTAGAAAAAAAAATACACAATTGTTTTTCATTTATACAGAAGTCGTTTGTCACAAAGTGACAGCATCTGACACCGAACAGGAGACTGAACAGGTAAATGATGGAAAACCTGAGAGACAGTGATGCCATTTGCTAAAAGTAAACAAAAGGATTTTACTCTTGATAGATCCAGTCTGGCCCCTGCTCTGCCTTACATATAATCTGGCTAAAATCAAATATGTTACAATACTTTTCACCCCCCCCCTTCAATCAGAATGCAATGAATTCAATTTTCCTCATGTTTAAAGTCATAATTGGAGAATGTGCGATAATCTATACTTTTAAATAATTTTAAATAGACAAGTAGCACTTCAACTGTGTGAATTCAGTGCATTTCAATCTAACTTGGGCTCTTTCCTCTTCCAAAAACTCCCAACCCGAGATATCCGTGTGCCTTTATTTTCACAGTGATTTATAAAGCAAGAGGTGAAAACATCTAAAACACCTTCTGGTAATAAAGTAGTCAATATCTTAATTGGCAAGACTTGTGTAAATGAGGCCTAGAAATTCAGTGACTTCAGACAGGTACAATACCATTAAATACTTTGGTATCTTTAAGATGCCTATACTGCATAGGAGACACATTCATGCACAAAAGACAGCTAATGGCCAATAACTGACATGTTTATATGTTTCTTTTCAGTAGCCTAGACTCTGTAAAACCAGCTGCTTTATCTTTTGAGCTGATATAATGAACCAATAAATAATGTGACGCTCATTTCTAAGCGGCGCTACCTTTGTCCTGAATTGTCCTGTAGCAACAAAACCGGTACAGTACAGAAAGACTCAAGAACATGGAATTACTCAAGGCACTTCTGAGAATTAATTCACACAAGTGTTCCAGTGAAATTGGAGTTTGGTCTAAAGAATATTTCCCCCCTCCTCCTCCTCCTCTCTCCTGTGGCTGGTCAGTTTTTTTGAAGCTACGCGAAAGAAAAGTAGAGCAAGGCAGGACAGGGTGAGAAAGGGAGAAATCAAAGTCCCTTGTCTCTGTTTCTCCCTTCCATTCCAACATCTGGGCTCCCTTTTTGGTACTGTGCTCTAGAAACATCTGTATGTTTGGTTTATAAAAACCTGGTAACCACCAGGAGATGAAAATAATTACTTAAGTAGTCTAGCCTTTAAAACTGAATAATGTGGAATTAATTCCATAATAGTTTAAGCGAAGCACTCGTCTGTTCAGCATTCAGACTTCGAGCACAGACTGAGTGTTAGAAGTAAACCTAGGCCAAGATATGAAGTAGCATTAAAGTGTGGTAGCTAATGAAATTTTTCCAAATACAGTTCTAATAATCTGAGCCTCATTTAAATTGTTTCCTGGAAGTACTTGGAAACTTTGCTAATTTCTGTAGCATGGGCATGGTTTTAGGGTGTGCTTTATCCCCATACTGCTAACACACAGCCCTGCTACCCCCACATAGAGACTTATTATAACTTAATCCACTTTTTGATTAAAAGGAACAAGATGTTACCGCTTCACGTTTTTAAAAGCTCTGATTTATATCAATGCAATTTGTCAATTTGACACGTTTCGAATTTTTGAAAAGAACTTTTGTACCCTCTGAAAAATGGGATATGTAAATCCTTGAATTTGAGATTGCTTAGAGAAACACCTAGTACAGGCACTGAGAACAGCATAGCAGCGAAATCGTTTATAAGGAAATTCGTCATACTCCAACAAGTTCTTCTTACATGATTATATTTCCATTTCCACTATAGCGCCCGCAAAAAGCAACGGAGGATGAGGAGGTCATACCCTGTATGTCTAATTCAGTCCCTCAACCCTCCAAAACTGGTAAGTAACCATATGCACATAGTTTATCACCCCCTACAGCCACAGGCTAATTAGTACTGAGTGAAAGTCACTTTCCATAGGTTACTCCACAGCTTGTAGGCAGTATTATTCCGGTTTCTGGCAGGACTTTTGGCTCATTACAAATGCTGTCAGCATTGATCACCTGGCTAGCGGTCTCAGAGACAAAGCATCTCACCCTCTTCCTCTGCATCCTCAGCTCGTGCATATTTAAAGAGGTCCGGTTTCAAGTATCACCAGTATGGCCCCTTTCACCAGTTTTATTTACATTGTTTAAGTGCTTCCTACTGGTCTGAGGGAGGCAAGGCATTTAGACTATGTGCAGCAAGAGGTTATACACAAGCATTTGAACATGCGAGCTCTTACTCAGCTGCTTCTCTGCCAGACCCATCTCAGTCTCTAAGGTGTTCCCAGAAAATTTGCATTTCCTCATTAGCCTCATCGACTGATGAAATAGGAGGCATTACCTGTCATTACAAACCCTGATGCTCTTTCACCCTCAGGACTGCAGCACTTCTGCGTGTTGGTCTAGGAGTACTAAGGTAATAATCATCCAAATACAATTTGGTTTATCCTGCTTTTCCTAATGCATATTTAGCTTCATCTATTGACATTAATATCCACACTTACAGTGTTGAAGGAAGCTAATTTAGGCTGTTATTCCCTGAGTTCTTCATATTCACATCGAATGTGGTTCTTCACAAGTAGTTACAAACATATTCTCTACTAGGACCTACTACAAAGGACAGGCCTTTCCAAACTATCACTCAGGTTGAGTGATAATTTCATTTTGAAATTTGAAACTTTTGAAATGAACACTTAATAATGTTCGTTTTGAACACTGCATTAATGGCAAAAGTCCCTGTGGGGAGACCCAGCGACAGGATTTCACTGAAGAAATCACTTGAGTCCCCCTCTTCATTCTTCTGCCAGTTGTTTAATAAACATACCCCCACTGCTCTGCTAAATTTACAAATTATACAAACAAACCTCACATCTTCACTCTGTGTAGTGACTCTTCCTTTGTTTAGCATAACTTATTTCCACATACAAAAACCAAATTAAGGCTTCTAAAATTTTTAAGTTTTCTGGCAGCACAGCTTAGAAAGAAAATAATAGTAGTCTTTATTTGCCAGCTGGATAATCTCTTCGGATGAAATATCGTAACACTCAGTTGGAGGCAGTAGTCAACTTACGTTTTTTTGAAGAAAACATTTTTCTGAGCTCTGCAGAGAAACAGCCATGAAGAATAACCCAGAAGCACATTGCTTTAGGGAAACCAGAATGAGTTTGCAGGGAACAGACCATATCAGGAAAGTCTTGCTTTCAACAGCAGTTATACTGACAGTGTTGAAGACTCACCTATCACTATTACTAAGTTTGGACCATGAAATATCCTAGAAAGCCAAAAATAATTTAAAGTTTTGAATTCAGTAACCTAATAGACCTTGGCTTCATTCTAGAGAGGAATAATTGATTCAGTACAGTAAATTCAGGATTTATAATTTAAATTACAACCAAAGTATCAAAATAAGTTACCCTAGAAAAATGTGACTTTTTTTTTTACATAGGGAACATTACTTTTAGGCAAAACTTAGCAAAAAAACCAGTGTGGGAATAAACAAAAGTTCTCTTTTGGCAGTGTCCGGTTTGGGATTTAGCTCTGTCCTCTCCCTGGAGGAATCTGTTAACTAAAATACATCGATACAAAAAGGCAACACAGTGAAAAGCTGAAATATTAACATTTCAGTAAAGTGCATGGGACTGTGGCAGCCTTAACAGCTCTGCTATGACCTTATCTCGGATGCTGAATTAAACGATGGGGACGCCAGGTTCTTCACTATTCTATTGAGGTTGGCGATTTTTTCTTCTAGTAAATAGTTTTTCCTTTCGGCAGTTTTCTGCCGCTGTTCTGTCATCTCCAAAGCCTTCAGCAGTTGTGCGTTCTCAACGTAGAGATCCTTGACCATTGCGTCTGCTTTAGTGTTCTTGGAAAGCTGAGTTGTGAATAGAACATAATTACTCAGCAAATTAAAAGCAAAATAGAAACTAATTAAAAGCAATAACAGTGCTGGGAAATTAGGTGAACGTGCGTATTGTAATTTAAATATCAAGGGAGGACAACCCACCCATTTATCTTATTCTCCTTTGTTAAAAACCTGTATGTTTGTGGAGTCTTTATAGATATTATGAATATTTTGAAACTGGGGAGAGATGATAGAGGGCTTGAAATTAATCTTGCCTGATAACTACTGCTTTACAGCATTTGTCCTCTAAGGGTAAGTCTAGTTCACAAGAGGATCCACTAGCCCAGTGATTCCTCTGAGGTTTGGACCATCAGCTCCTCCTGTAAAACTGGGGAGAGCAGCCCAGTGCTTGTCTACATGGTTCTGGGAACAGCCCTTTGGCTGGAGACTTCCTTCGCATGAGAGAGGAGATTGTACCTCAGTAGAAAACAGATATTGTTCCTGTGTCACACCTAAGTGTTCAAAAGCCACCTTCTCCTACACTATTAAGACTTTTGAAGGCAGCAGACCACAGCAAGAACAAAAACCCCAAAACCATGTCAAGCAGAGGGTGTGTTGGGGCAGGAGGTGTTGAGAAACCAGTAATTGTACAGAAAGCGTGCCTGTACTCCTCAGGAAATTATTTTTCCTCCTTTTCTAAGGAGATTTTCCAGTTAGGATACTTGACCAGAATTTGATGTTTGTTTCTGGACTTTTAAGTGCATCAGCATACCAAACTAGCACAGCCTTTAGGAAATTAACGAGTGGTGGATACAGTCCGAAATTTGGAGTTTTAGGAAGTTTTGGGGCAAATACGCTGCGCTTTAGCTCAGGAGCATTGAAAGAAAAAGGAAAACACCTTTAACTTTCTTCTAAACAAGAGCAGCTTGGCAGCTTTTGTCGACTTAGATGTTTACAGAAATAATGGGGAGGTTTTGAGAAAAAAAGGAAGAACACTTACTTGTTCTTTCAGCTGATTTACTTTATCTTGGAGAAGCCTTTTCACAAGTCGAAGTTTCTGTTCAACATCCATCATACGTTCTTCCATCATTTTTAGAAGCTGCTCATGACCCCCCTGGAAAGCAACATTTATGTGAAAATCAGTTAATAAAAAATGAGTTCACATTCACCAGTCTCTTTTTTTTTTTTTCAGTCTACACTTAAGAAAATAGCTGGCACTCCACATTAGAGTCTACTTTAAAGAGTTGCCTAAATTACTAAACCATTCATGGAAGCAAAATGTTATAGCAACAGCATTGAACAAGTTTTCCAAATCAAAGTTACCAGATCTAAGAAAAATTGATATAAAATTCTAAGCTCTCTCTTGACTGTGATAGTCAGATCTGGATAGTTTCCTTTTCTGGTTCCCAGGCACTGCCATATTTCTGTTGACTATCAGAAACAAAATACCAATCAAAATCTTAATGATTTTAGAAGAAAATTAAGGTGAAGTCGTAAGGACATGTGACAGTATAAGTGTCCCATACCAAAGCTCCCTTGAAAGTGAGTAATAGCCTAAAAATGTAAAATGCTATTATCCCAAACTTGATTTTTTACATTTATTTTTTTTAGATTAGTTGTTGATAACTAATGTTTCCAAATAGTGACTCTTTAATGCTTTTGCTCTTTTTCTTCAGTAAGGTCACAAACTAAGAGCACAGTAACTCAGTGTTGTGAGAGTGCCCGTTACACCAGCAGTTAAGTGAAATTTCCCTAATTAAATTAGAAACACCAAGATAAAGCTTGTTTATATTTGGGAGCTTTAAGACACTGACAGCAGGGAAAGGGATTTTTTGTTTTAATTCTAGTTTGTTACTCTCATTCTAGGAAGTCATCTGAGAAGATGAGAAAGCACTAACCTTCTCCCCAAAAGAAAATACCTTCAAAGCCAAAGTACCTTCACGCATGTGGGGGAGGACAAATGCAAAAGCAAGGGAGGAATGTTTCAGGCAGGTAGTTGCTCACCTAAACCACTGTATAAAGATCCCCTTAGGGGATCAACATTTTATTTGTTGTAACACCAGAAACTCCTTACACCTATGTATAGGGTTATTGGATCACTTTGCTTGTGAAAAATATTGAAAAAAGTTACATTAGTCTCATATAGAAAGCAGTTTTACAGTGTTGCTGGACTGGCTGTTTTTCCAGAATAAACATTACTCCTAAGCAGAACTTGCAGGGGAGATTCTAGCCAAATTATTGTGAGCTATCTCTTGTAATTTGATTGGAATTCAAGCCCATGGCTGGCTATTCCACTTCATACTGGTTGCAGGAGCCTTGTGTGAGTAGCTAAGTGAAAACTAAGAATTACACTGGTCTCAATACCTGTGATCCTGGTTTTTGGCTTAAAGTTGATTTGAGAACGTTTTAACTTCAAATAATCTCATGTCTAATAGGAGAATCCAGCTCAAGCATTAACTTTAGAAAGATAGGAACAAAAAGGTCTTTGAAAGCAAACAGCTGAAAAATCATAGGCCTTAAAGAGATGTTTTGCTGACTTCTTAAAGTGTTAAAAATCTAGTTTAATCGAGTAATTTCAGACAATTTTTTTTTCCTAGTAAAAAAACCAAACCACCCTAAGAAAAATTATCCAAGAAACAAGTGTGTGAATCATTTTCTCTTCAGTAGAATATGCCCACGTACTATGCGAACTCTTTTCTTAAATGTGCAGGTACATCTAGTAAAGAAAAGCTGAGTATCTGTACTTAAGTACATCCTCTATGTCAAATCTTTTCCCAGAAGTCCTGGTCTGACAATCCACAGTATCAAAGACAAATATTTTGTTATGAAACTATAAACTATTGATACTATTAAGACAAGAGACATTATGGTTAAAAAAAAATGTTTATTTTTCATTTACATCAAAAATGTCATCTTTCCCTGTTAAAAAGTTTATACATCTTATACAAAAATGCAGTATAAATACCCCAGATTTTCATCAAATCTCATATAAAATTAGTACCATTTGAGAAAAATAGGCTCTTTCCACATTGAACAACTCCACATTTTAAATAACATAAATAAAAAGTATTTGTAACAAATTAAAAGAAGACAGCTTCTGAACTTTCACAAAATAGCTTCTAGACAAATAAATAAGAAATAACACTGTGGAGACCTTTTTTTTTTTTAGAAAAAAGCACAAAATAATAATAATAATAATAATTTGGATCCTCAAGTTTCTCAGCTTATGCCAGTTCGTGTGTTTGTGTGTGTTTATCATGGTAAGGAATGAGATCGTAAGCAGCCAAGCTGTCAGAGGTGCCCGATCCTCCGGTAGGAATCTGCATGCACTGCTCGCTGCTCCGGTAGCAAGGCCTAGAGAAAGAAGGCAAGTGGGAATACTTCACCCTGATATCCAGAGATTTTTCCTTTAAATACGTACATATACTTCAAGTAAAGCACCAACACAAGCGAAGCAAGCAAGGCAAGACAAAAAAAAAAAAAATCACACACACACGAAAGAAAACATGCAGAGTATCACATCTTGTCTTTATCTAACTACTAAGGTTAGCACCACACGTATGCAAAATAAATTCAGGATTTATTTTATAGATGCAAGGACTCTTCGGAGGGCTCACCCATGTTTTTGGAGGGATTTAAAAAGATCAGTGGCTGCCATTAACTGCAATTAGTAGAGCAGTTAAGTTTCTTAGAGGAAATTATCTGCCACTATATATATTTGTGAAATTTGTGAAAAATACAGTCCAACTGACCTCCTTTGAAAGAACTTATTTGTGTTTATATTTTAAACCTAGTTGTAAGGCTTTTCCTGAGACAGGTGAGCAAGCTGTTGGTCAGAGGTGATTTGAATTTTCAACTCAAGAGCTGAAGAAAGGGGAAGTTGGGCAACTGGAAGTATTCTGGACAAAAATACTCATTAGCAGAGGTTCTAAGCAAACTTAGTTAAAAACTGGGTCATTAACAGGCTCCCAAATCTAGTTACTGAGCAAGGAATATGAGAACAAGCTGTGCAGTAGGTAAGAATCACAGCACTAAACACAGCAGAAACAGTCATTTGGAATTGAGAAGAGTCCAGGCAGGTTAACACAGTGAAAAAGAACAAAGCTCAGGAATTTTAATTTAGTGAAATTTGAATGTCTGACAACAGCCTTTGGAGGGCAAATCACTCAAGACTGACTGTAAAATGAATGAGAACACAGACCACCATAGCAACGATCAAAAAGCAATGAAAATTGCAAAGCATAATGAACACTAAAAAAAAAAATATTCCAAAAAGGAGGGGGATAACTTTGGGTACCTTATTACACAGAAGGACTCGGGATCTAAGAAAGCTGCAAAGTGCAAAGCAGCAGCAAAACTAGGTGATTAAATTTACACAGAAAGCATGGAGATAACCTGCCATTGTACTCACTGGTGAAAAGACGATGAAGAGGGACTAGGATGCAATTTTTCAAGATGCTAAAGGGGACATTAAAATGGACATAAGCTCAACTAAATGTTAAGTCTAAAAGTCAGGACGGTGAAGAAAAATCAACAGGGAGAATTAAAAGCAAGATGTGCTTACAGAAATGTCAAAGTTGAGACAAGCTAGAATGAATCTGGCCTCATTTATAGTTGCAGAATGCATGTGTTTAATAATGATTTTAGGAAGTTATGTAGTAATGCCCATGAAAAAAGCTGTAGGAGGTGTTATAAACTGGAATATCCATTTGCTTTAAGCAAAAAACTCCAAGAAACCAACAATAGAAAAAAATTAAAAGCTTTAAGTGCATTAGTGCATTGACAGAAAATATTTGCAAAGCCTCTCTGAAAGTATTTTTAAATTCATGAAGCCTTCCAGAATAAAAGCTTTTACAGGAAACGCAGCAGTGATTTATCTGTAGAACTACGAGTTCCAGGATGTGACTAGTTTGCAAATTGTTTCTCAGGCTTTCAAAGGCAAAAATTCCAAAGTCATCACTCCTAATGCAATACAGAGCACATTCATTTGCAGGTGCTGCTGCAGTAATAGGGCTTTTATTGATTTCAAAATTAAACTGCACGCTCTGCTTTCCATTTCATGTGCCCAAGTCCATTAGCCTGCGGTAATGCACTTCTCTCAGGCCTCAGCTGAAAGGGAGAGCACCTTACAATTGATTTATTTTTACTTATCCTATATTATTTGCTGTTAAATTCGTTTTTGGGAGGAACTTCTAAATTTTATGCCTTTCTTAAAAAAGAATTCTTATTCCAAGTTTTGGAAACTTTAGAAACTCTTACTGCATATACCCTCTTTCCATAATACCTTTTTCCCCCAGAATATCCTATTAACACACTGAAATATTTTTGAGCTTCTAAGTCTTGGTCTTACAGTGGTTTTTTGTTTGTTTGCTTTTGTTTTTTTAAGTGTAACTTCAATCTGAGTTTAAAATGTAAAGTTGGGGTTTTTTTTTCTGCTAACAGATTAATAAAAGTGTTAGAATTTTATCCAAGTTATTTAGAGCTTTATCTTTTCTCATCAGATAAAGACCTATGGCCCGAGCCAAAGCTTTAGAGATTGTTATTTTTGAAGAAAAGAGTAATTTGGCAAACTTAGTCCCCAAGCTTAGTTATATATGGGAAATGTCAACTTTCCTACCTATTGCCTATAATTCAGTTTTATATGTTTAAAAAACCAAAGCACTAAGTACATCTCTGCCCAGTATGTGCCGTGGATGTAATCTTCCTTGGAATTAGATTGTTTTTCCATAGGAATGCCATTGTTGAAGTTTCTGTATAATGGTAGCAGTGTTCTCCAAACAATTTCTCATCTTACAGCCAAAAAATGAAGATAGGCTGACCTTATAAAAAGGATTAATTTGTTTGTATTCTGCTATACTACAGCTGACAGAACTCTGTGTGACAGCTACAGCCCAAACTAGTATTTTATGTGTGATGGGTATGTGCTTGTGCAATATGTGGTGTATATTTAAAAGAACAGTGGTTCCAGACATGTATATTAGGTGAAGAAAACAACACAAAACCTATAAACACTTATTGCACATTGACCAGAAGGAAAAAAGCCAGTTGGATGTGGATAGGAGTGGTTTTTTAATTCCAAAAAGATTAGGACGGCTTCAGAATTAAGCTCTGGCTCAAGCTAAATATACTAAATAGCCAAAGGTTTGTTTTGTATGTATCCGTGATAGGTTGAATTTTAATTTTAATTTTTGAACTGGCATAAACAGAGAATGGATCTCATCAGAATTGAAAAAAAAAAAACAAACCAAAAACACACCAAGAAAACTAACCAGATAGGCTTTTAAAGTTGTAACCTGCGGAGTAAGGAGAGCTTTACCTGTTGCATGTTTGTTTCAGAGGGTCTGCTTTCAAGCTCTTCCTGAAGACGTTGACTCCTCCTCTCCGCCTGTAGTAGCTGGTGTTGGAGCTGCAGGAACTGTTCCTTGGGCACCATGGCACAGCCTTGCTGCTGGAGCTCCCGGGCGTGCGGGGACGGGCTAAGCATCACGCTGCCGCTCGAGTGGAGCATCTACAGAGCACAGTAACATCAGTCATGGAGAGAAAGTAGCACTGCCCTTCACACAACTCATCTTTTAGTGATGCACCACACATCAGGTTAGTCGAACAACTCCGCGTACGCAAGAGAAACAAGCCTGAACTTGGTAACAGAAGCTAAACCTTTCTCTTTCCAATCAAAAAAGATGCATCTTTATGTGCAGATCTGAAGACTAAAAGGATCTGAGCTTTGATTTAAAAGCTCGTACCTGAATTATAACTATATACATATAAGTACTGAATTTTTGATGAAATCCCAAAGTTAAATGGGCCTGTGGTGAGATACCTGAATTATAAGTTCACTGAATTTCTGATGAAATCCCAAAGTTAAATGGGCCTGTGGTGAGCTTTAATTTAGTCCTTTTTAATTTTAACCTTGATCTCAGCAGCTCTTCTAAAAGTAATATCCGCTTACAAATAAAAGCACCTGCACGGGGAGGGTTGAAGAAGTTGTCCAGCAGTGATTATTTCTAGCCTTTAATCTAGGATGGAGAGATAACATCCTCAAAAGCAAAACAAATGTTCAATGTAATGTAGGATGACTTAAGTAACTGGATGCCAGCTGTTATATTATATTCAGAATTCAGTATTTAGAATCCCATATATCTTTCCTTATGTTCACTACTAACTGTAGAAGTTTTAATGTGTTTTATAATTTTCATTTTGAGGCAGGCCACAAGCAGAGTTTGATGGAAAGTCTGGAGACCTCCCGAGTGTCTGTGCTGCATAAGCAAAAGTGACTTCAGTGGGGCCCTCGAGATACAGATGTGTAGTAATTTGAAGTAGTTTAATTCCAAATTCAAGGCTTGCTTTTGCTAAAAAAAAGGTAATATATATCAAAAGGTAATATATATCAACAAAGAGTTCGTGCATACTAGTCCTTTGTGAAGTTATCCTACTAGAGAAGTCTTTTAATTGGTAAAACTGGGGGTCTCACGTGGGATAAAAGGATCACATTGCTAATAGTCCTTGCTGCAGCAAGAAGAGAGGCTCAGAACAGACTTGTCCCAAATGGTTTAGCTTCCCCAGGTCAATTAATTAAGTGCTGCTCCCGAACAATACGGTGGCAGTTACTGGATGAAGGTGGCAGGAAAAGAGGCATTTCTGGCACTATCTTACTACAGCAGCATTGCAGCCACGAGAGCCCAAGTTAGATAAACCAGCCCAGCATTAGATGAACTTTTGTACAATATTAAAAACTAAAATTAAAAACTATTTAGCGTTTTTCTAGACTAAAGTAAAATCTAGGTAAGACTCTCTCAATTGAAAAGGTTTATACTACTAAAATAGACCAGAACTGTACAGTGAAAACCCCTGATGTTTCAGACAAGCAGATTTGCAGCTTGAATTTGCATAAGAT
This sequence comes from Calidris pugnax, assembly GCF_001431845.1. Classification (NCBI taxonomy): domain Eukaryota; kingdom Metazoa; phylum Chordata; class Aves; order Charadriiformes; family Scolopacidae; genus Calidris; species Calidris pugnax. The sequence goes on from NW_015090795.1 coordinate 3,054,377, forward strand.
TAATACTTTCTTCCCATAAAAATCAGTTGACTATATCAGAATTATCACCTGTTATCTCAAAACCATTACTCTGTTCCCTTCAGAAAAGGTGTATCAGATTATGTCAGTGGTTTTAATTTTCCTTTCACAAGTGGCAGAATTAAAGCCTCAATTCCTAATCGTATTTCAGTTATTGGGTTCATCTAGAATGTGAACAACTATAAGAATTTTTCATAATGCCTCAGCTCTTCTGGGCATGTTAGAATCTGTATGTCTCTGCTGTCCCAGGTGAACAGAAAATAGGTTTGCAAGTATTTTAAAATAAAACTATTTGTATTTTGTTAAGCTATCTGGAGGCTCTCTTGAATCAACTTGCCTGTAAAGGAGTTACTCTTTTACTGGCAATATAAACAGTGAAAATAATGAGCTTTTGATGGAATTTATTTAGGGTTTTCCTGTAATGTTATGAAGCACACGAGTATCTAATGAAAGAGTTGGAGAAACAGTCAATTAATGTTAACGGCATCTTAAAAGTCAGTACCAATTGTGTGGCTAATGAAAACAATATAGTCTCACTGTAATAGTCTCACAATAATGAATTTGGCTAAACTATTAGGGATGACACTGAGTGTGAGCACGGATTGGTTAATATCAAAGCAACTTTTGAGGAAAAGCATGCAGATATCAGAGGTAAATACGAAAACAAGCCTCACAGTCAATGGGTTAGAAGGAAGGAGTTGAGCCACTTTTCATTTTCTTACGATTGATTTAATTTTTTTTGAATGCAATTGGTTAGTACTGTCCATTTTCGTGGCAACGCCTTAGAAGTATAAAACTTCTTGGCCTACAGAATCAAATTGCGTGATATAGTTAGCGCAGTTTACGTAAAAATGTTACATTAAAATGAATAGTGGCTTCTTTACTTAAAGGATGCATGGAATAAAATAAATTAAAACCATTAAAAGAAAGAAATGTTTTCTCCATGCTGTGGTAGTACATTGAAAACGATTGCTCTACCTTCGCACACTATTTCAGAAAGAGAACTGCACCCTTCTCTGCTAGTTCCAACCACTGAGTTCTAGCCAGGTTAGCCACGGACAAAAAGGAGAACAGGCACAAAAGAGAAAGTTAGAAGTCACACAGGGCTAAGGGAATGCTGTACACACCTGCTGGGAAAATGGTATCAGGAGTAACAAAAGTCCTGCATGTTTGAAATACAAATTTTTAAGACAAAAGGCAATTCCGTGCTCGGTGTTTATACTAAAGGGTTTCAGAGCGTTTGGAATTTTTCCAAAGCTTAACTAAGATTAATTAAAAGCACAGGGCATATAAACAGTCTTTTCAGTAACTTGTCAAAATCTCATAGTTTGTACTCAAGTTATTACAAGTTTACAGCTAGTTATGTAGTCTGTTCAGCATAACATGTTTCCCATTTGCTTACTTGATGAAAAACATGAAGTCTTTTAATAAAGAGCATTGGAAAAGCCTCATCTAGAGACTCTTTGATTTATGGAACAAGTCAAAATTGCGGTGATTGTATTTTTTTATATATATTATGTTTTAAACTCAAATTCAGGACATCAGGTTTAGGCCAGACTCTTGAGAAACAACTCTGAGGTCTGGCCTGACCTTGAGGGATACACTAACTTAACATAATTAATCCCCGTTAGCAAGGACCCCTAAGAATTATACACTTTTCATAACATCCAGCATGATCTATCTCCAGCAAACAAACACCCACATTTCCAGCAGGCTTTGGAAGAATCTCAAGTGAAGTTTTCACTCCATTAACAGCAAGTTGTGTAAATTGTTAATCTATCATGATCTAGATAAGATACAAAGCTTAAATTCAGCAAATTATTTCCATGGTAAATAAGAACAGGTTTCTACATTAAGAACAGTGTTACACAGATATTAGTTAAAAGACTTGAGGCTACATGTTTTAGGAAGGAAGAGGAAAGTGTTAGCCTTGCCTCGAGGACAGAAACAAATTTCTTCACTGTTTGATTTTATATCTGAAGCCTTACGATAAACCACAATATGCTTCAGAGAAACATATTTATCACACAAACATCTTGAGCATGAAAGATGAGATTAGGCATTAGGGGAGATTAATTCTTATACTTCCAATTAGTTTCCTCTGTTCCTATACATGTTCCAGAATTTGTTTTTAAACAAATTCATAGATTCAGGGAGATAGTGATAAAGCCCCACACTATTCAGTACAGCCAACACTTATTGAAAAGTACCTCCATTAACTGATCATCCAGTTTGACTTGCTTTTTTCTTAGCCCTTCATTTTCCGAGCTGGTTTCCAGTTCGCGTTCGAGAGAATTCATCTGACTGATCTATTAAAGACAAGAAATTTCCTTAGAAAGGTAGTAGTTTCTTATTTTCTCTCTTGTTTTCCCAATGTGCAAGTTTTGAATCATTGCACATCAAAGCAATTCATGATTAAAAGACTTAAGTCCTCCGTGGGACAGGGATCCGTAAGAGACAAAAAGAGCAAAGCTCAGAGTAAAAGAAGAAAATTACAGCTTTCTGTCGCTGATGTGGTAAGTACTGCATCAAGTCAGGTATTGAACCATCTAAAACTAACCTTCCTGTTTGCAGATGACAGCTCCTTCTGAAGCTGTTCGCACTCTCTCTTCAGGCTTAATTTCTCTTGCTCTATGGCTTTGACGATACCCGACTGGCTTTGATGCTTTTGGTGCTTTAGGGAGAGGATAGTAGATTCCAGCTGTCTGATCTAAAGAGATCAGAGATGAACAAATGTGGAAAAACAATCCAGGCCATTCAAAAATAATAATAAAATTTCACCTACTTAGTCTAAAATACCAAATGCCAATCCATTTTGGACTTCTAGCAGATTCTGGTGTATTTTTGACATTTTAGCTTTGAGGAACAAAAGGTCTTTCCCTTCCTCTTCCCCATAATCTGCCTCATACTGTGAGCCAAGAAGTTGGACGTGAGGAATGCTCAGAATATTAAGAATTTTTTATGAAGGAAAAAAAAAAATAATTGAAGGGTGTTAACTGGAAGTTACACCCAGAATCTTAGACAAGAGTTATCAGGAATTTCCTTTTTTATAAAAAAAAGTTGTTTGGAAAGTGGCTGCTTAGTGCAGATATAGAGGAAAACTATTCATTATCCATTCTTTATGCAAATGTCTCTATTCAAAAATAATGAGCAACATCCCTCTCCTGTATTCACCACCGTAAAACACAAATCCTTGAGTAGCCTCTGATGGGTCAAGGTTACCTTCTCCCTGGAGTGCGTCAGGTCTGTTTTACTGCTCTGGACCTCTCTCTGCAGCCTCTCGTTCTCCTGCCTGAGGAGCTGCTGCTCCTGTTTCATCAGCTGCTCCAGTTGGTCCCAGTGGAGTTGCCCCTGTTGGTCCTGCAGCCCTGAGGAAGGCACAGCCAGTGCTAGAACCCGGTTCTTAAGACAGACAGAAGCGCAGGGTTAGGCCTTCAACGAAGAAGCAGACAATTTTCTCTATTCAGGTGGGTTTTAGGTAGGTTTTTGGTAACTGCAGACTCTATAAAAAAGTCGCAGGGTTCCCCATCTTCCTCCCAGCCTACGCTCTGCTTCCCAGTAAGAAACCCAAACATGCTAATCACGGGGCAAACCCACAGTGCTTCCCTTTGCTGAAATCACAGATAATAGCTGTGCGCCACAACGGCTGATAGATGGGCACAGAGTTCAACAACACACAAAAAAAAAGCAATTTGTGCTCCATTTCACAGCCTCATCAAGCAAATAGAGCTCAGTATTATATATTATTCAGTAATAGCTGTAATTTAGTTCCTGTCGTACAATTCTGAAACAGCCTCTTTTCCATGTGGACATTAAATATTCCTTAATTACATGGCAAACAAGCCAAATTAGTGACTGAATTCATAATACCAATCCCAAGACTGCTGTCTACAACCTCCTTCAGTTACAGCTCCTCATCAGTTGAGAGCCTGATATAATACCGTGCTTTCAAAACCAAGTCTGACTGGAAATTAGATCCCCCTGTCAATTACCAGTTTGACTGTTACTGTGTTTATAGGTTTGACAGGTGTAAATACATATGTTGTCCACAGATTATTATTTTTTTGTGATTTCTTTCAGGAAAGAATGGAGAAAAGGAGCTGGATTGATCTTTGCCTGTCCTCGTGTTCAGAACTGATTTGTAAAAAATTATTCCAAGTTTAAAAATCACATTATATACAATCCAAGACTAATTAGCGTTAACTACTTTAAAATGGAAAACTACTAAATACAGAAAGCAGCATTAAAATAGGGATTTTATGGCCCTTGTTTCACCATTATTTTTTTAATTATTAGCTTTACATCACTTGTTTTAAAGAAAAAAGTCGCTAGTTGCGTAAATCAGAGTCTACTTGCTCCAGTCCACAGCATTTTGTGTCCTTTTAATGGACAAGCCGATGTAAAGAAATCAATTGTCTACAGCAGGAGGCTACAGAAGAGCAGGGCTGTGTCCATAAACCCCAGCGAGCAAAAGTTGGCTGGTTTTGAGGCACCTGAAGGCCGTTACCTTTTCATTGGCGTTCTGCAGTTGCTTGTGTAAAGACATCACTTCTTGTTTCAGAGTTTCCTTCTCCTGTTGGGTCACCCGTAGATCCGACTTGAGCCGGGACATCTGCAGGTGGGTGCTTTGCAGCGTTTCATCCAGACCCTGCACCTGTAACAAGCAGGGAACACAGCTTGGCATCTAAGGTTTCCTGCAACCTTGGTCCACTGGGACGTGTAAACTTCATATATCGCATGTATTTAGGATCTCTGATGCATGGAGTGAAGAAGTTATAATGCTGACAGCCCCCTTTAAAAACACTACAGGATTTTTCTGACTTTCTATTCCAAATCAGCAGCCGTCCACTTGGAACACAGCCGCAATACTGCATTCATAAAATTGGCTAAGGTTAGAAGAGACCTTCAAGATCATCTAGTCCAAGCCATTCAAAGACACATCTTCCACCCCTCAATATTTATTGTGATGTGCCGGGAAGAGAAGATTTCTCCTGAATTATTTATTCTTCCTGGCAGCCCATATCCAATAATAAACCCCAAGTGTAATTAGCCAAGCTGATAGCCATTCATTGCCCTCTCCTGCCCTGTGAGAGATGGGCCACTGCCAGAAGAGCAGGGAGAAACAGCAGAGTCTCTGCAGTATCTTAGGAATAACCAGGCAGAATGAGTTGGCAAAAGGATCTTGGCTGTGGAAGCAAAACAAAATAGCTTATTCTCGGGGAAAAAAAAATAGTCTCTCATAGCTTTTAACAAGTTTCCTCTTGTCCTTTATGAACGTCACTTTGAGAGCCCATCAAAGCAGCCATTCTTAGCTTTGTGCACATTAGAAGAGGGCTGGTTTTCGGGTGGCGGGGGGGAAAAAGCCCTATAAGATATTTTAAAAAAATGCTTTTGATGCAGGGCTGTAACAAACCCCTCCATTATACCTTCTCTTGTGAAACGGTGAGCTGGGCTTTCAGCGCCTGACTCTGCTGCTCCCAGGACTTCTGTTCCTGCTTCAAGCTGCCAAGTGCGTTCTCTAAGCAGCTTACTTTAGCTACCTGCAATAAGATTACATGGGTAAGCCCCAATCAGGCAGGATTTTCTTTAACTCAATTTGACTTCGGGAGCCGAGCTAGAGGGAGTTACAGCGACGCAAAGAAAATGCAGCAGAGTGAAAAAACCCCCAACCCTCAGCTCCCAGCCCAAATCTCCACACAACAGCATCATTATTTATGGCGTGCATATTAGTTACACTGCTCAAGTTTGGAGTTACAATGTGTTAGAGTTGGAATAAAAAGCCCAAGAACACTGTCTTCCTTGTCCTGCTGCAGTATTTATATCCAGGCCCATTCTTTGCAATGTTTGGAATTTTCTATGTAATCAAATTACAGTCAAGCTGTGCTCCAGAATTTCAGCTTTCTCTTTAAAACCAGCTAGGAAAAAAAAAAAGACAGTGGCAATTAAGCCTTTATTTGGCTTGAAGGTAAGAAAAAAAAAAAAAAATCCAAAGTAATTTTACAGGTTAAGGTGATGCAGGTAATGATACAAGAATTTTCACAGCCTGTTAGAGCACGTAGGTGGTGATGTGGATTTGCAGTTCTTTCTTACCTTATCGATACATCTATTTAATTCCTCACTCAGGGCTTCTTTTTCTTTCTGCAGCTTTTCATTTTTAGCAATTAAGCTCGAAACTTCGTTTTGGAGGTCAGCGAGATCAGGGCATCTGGGCAGCTGTGGAAAACAAACCCCTCAGAGTTGCAATTCTTTCCAGAATTTTGCATGCATGTGTTACACAAGGCTTTCCACAGGTTAGGGTGATGCAGGTAATGATACAAGAATTTTCACAGCCTGTTAGAGCACGTAGGTGGTGATGTGGATTTGCAGTTCTTTCTTACCTTATCGATACATCTATTTAATTCCTCACTCAGGGCTTCTTTTTCTTTCTGCAGCTTTTCATTTTTAGCAATTAAGCTCGAAACTTCGTTTTGGAGGTCAGCGAGATCAGGGCATCTGGGCAGCTGTGGAAAACAAACCCCTCAGAGTTGCAATTCTTTCCAGAATTTTGCATGCATGTGTTACACAAGGCTTTCCCTCCTCCTCCGGACCCAGCATCCCACTCCAGACAGATCACAAAGGAGAGGAGCACACTCCAGTTTGGTACGAATGACCATATAAATAATCATTTATATGACCCAGAGCATCCATCCATCCTGCACCACAGGGCAATAAGGATTCCTAATTACCCTGTGATCCCTGAGATTTGCTTTAGGGCTGGTCCTTTCTCTTCTGTGAAAGGGGAAAAAAAATACCCTACTGCTGACTTCTGATCCTTTTCTCATTTGACACAGTGCTTTAGCTTAATGCTCTGCCTTCTCCTGTGCTCTTCTCTCTTTGCTCAATCTTCTGTCTTTAATTACACTCAAGCCACAATCCATTCTTTACTGAATAGGCCTCATCTGCTTTTGCTTTTTAAGACCATTATCTGTCCTAAGCATTGGGTACATCAAATGAGTGCTTTATGCTGTAAAGAAAATTACTTTGTGAAGCCCTAATCAGGAGAGCTAACTCATTTGTGGCCTTCATTATCTATGTTTATTAGCATATATTTACAGCCAACTGAACCATGCTCATACAGGCGATAACCAAGCCCTCCAGGAAATCATCCTCAGAATTTGTGAGACACAGAAGTCTCCAGATGGGCTCAGAAATAGGAAAGACATAGAAGTCTCCAGATGGGCTCAGAAATAGGAATTCTCTCCGAGAGGACCTGCTGGAAGAGACCAGTCCATAAATGGAGCTCTATAGGTATCACCAGTTGCACAGGGAAATATTCCCCTGCCTAACCCATCTGCACAAATTAGAAAAGCCCTGTTTGTTCCTTCTTTAATTCTGTCTTCCTTGTCAAAGCCTGTCTTTGTAGAGCCACTACTCTGGAAGACCTTTTGGCAAAGGCTAAGAGAAACCAACCTTATTTGAACAACTGTGCATTGTACCCGGAAACTGTTCCCAGAGAACTTATATTCCTCTACTCTTATGACCTTTCTTTAAATAAATTAACTGTTTCTGACTTGGGCAAGAGAGCAGGGCTCATTAAGAGACAGCCAGCATTATCTGATGACACTCAAATAGGATGCCATACCTGTTTTGTCTTCTCAAGTTCCTGCTTGAGGATGTGGTTCTCCTGCTCCAATATATGAGCTTGAACCTTCATTTTTGAGAGCTCCATCTCCAAGGAAGACACCATATTTGATGACTGCAAAAAGTAGAAGGCTCAGATTTTAGCTTAGGAAACATGAAGGGCAACAGAGGTTAACAAGAGGCTGCTGCAGCCAGTGACATGGGTTAGAACTGGGGTGGCACTGGACTGAGCAGAACAGAGATGCTGGAAGACGCAGGTAGATATTTAGCATCTGTTTTCAAGACAAACCTGCATGCTTCTCCCTCCCTGCTTTGGGCTGCTGCCATGCTTTCCCTCCACCCCCACATGCACATACATTTGTGGCTAGCACTTAGGAAAATTCAGCTTTGAAAGACCACATGTTGCCTGCTTTCCCTCCACCCCCACCACCGCATGCACGTATGTTTGCAGCTAACACTTAGGAAAATTCAGCTTTGAAAGACCATGCACAGCTCAAGAAAGAGATGATGCCAGTTCCATAGCATTCCCGAAAGGTCAGTTGTTCCATCCTGTTAGAAACAGGGTCATCCCCTACCTTTACTTTGGAGGTTTCCAGTTCCTCTTTCAGAACCAGTCTCTCCTTTTCCCATTCTTCCAGGGTACACTTTCCCCCTTCCTTTTGCTTGAGCACCCTTGCCAGCTGTTGATTCAGATCCTGCACATCTGCTTGATTTTTGGAGTTCCTCTGGCTGAGTTCTGTGTTTTCAGAGTCCAGCTGCTGATTGCGGGTCTTCAGATCTGCTACCTGAATCGGGACAGCAATGTCAATTATGACTGCTTTTATACTGAGAATGAGATTTATTTTTTTAACCATTTACTTTCTTTTAAGATGATCAAAAAAACCTGGCAAGCATCACTCCAGCCATGACTCTGAATGATGGGGCACAGCTGTTAATTGTACTCTATAGAACAGTCTTGACCCCAGTAGCACTGCTTGCTTTATTTTCCTACACCTATTTAACTTGCTCCACACCCTGATTTTAGATCAAATCAAGTAGAACCATATTTCAGAATCCTCCTGGTGGCGTGCTGCATGCCTGCCCAAACTGGTAATTTCCTCATAATTGGCCTCAATTATATCAGTTATGATATTAGGCACCTGGCACACCACTGTTCCTCCTTCCCTTTGCCACGCTGATGAATATTTTGAGGGTTATGCTGGTGAGCTGCTAGATTATTCCGAGCAGGTAGGATTTTACTAAGCAATACTAAGAGGGATATGAATGCAAGAGCTACTTAAACCTTCTACTTTTCCTAGCATAACAAACCACCCTTAAAATAAAAGTAGCAGTCTCAGGGATACGAGCAAAGGGTCACAGCTGGCAGCATTCCTAGACCCAGCAAGCTGGGAAATAAGTAGAGGCTGAGTCACATAACCTCTGTTTCCCATGGGCTACTGCAGAGCATTACCCACAAAGATTACAAAAGAGATTTATTTTTTTTTTAAACTTTATATTTCTATTAAATAAACTTTCCGAGTTGACTATGGAAAGTGCTCTCAAGTCTGTAAGCCAGATAATTCCAGTAGTGGAGCAGCTGTCTTCTGCTCAGGTCAAACACGCTCCATATCAATCCCAAAGAGTTAATGAGAACAGTTATCAGAAAGTTTAAATGTATATAATGGTCATTTGTGACCACCTAATGAACAGTTTTTATACAGTGATGAGTTCCAGAGAGAAAGTTATGGGCTCAGTGCGTGTACCTGCTTCTTCAGGTTGTCAACCATCTTCTGTACAGCCACTTTCTCCTTTCTCACAGCCTCTATCTTTTGCCTAAGAGAAAAAAAAATGAAAGCTCATTAACACGAGGGTCACTTGTTAACATACACACCTACAAGAATGGGCTGGTTTTTACCATTTTGAAATGGTGATTCTGGATATTTATGGCTTAGCATCACTGTTCTGTGTGTTTTGTGAGAGCTCAGTTCCTTGAAGTACCCCATGTGGTTCTTCTCTAGAATACTCCTGGGATCATGGATGATTATCTACTTGCAAATGACCAAGTCAGTGAAATACTGTCACACCATCCCTTTTCCTGCCTTTTTTTAAGGCTACACCAGCCCAACAAGCTCCACCTGGGATGAAACAAGAATAATGCCACCAGGTCAGCTCCTAAGTCGGTCCTGTGTTTGTACGTGTTACTGGGTCCATCTGAACACCTACAGTCACGCCCCTGCTTTGGCTTTAGAACAAGCTGGGGCAGGTAAAAAAGGACGAGGAACAGATTTGTCAACCAGCTGGATTTCTCATGGCACCACAAAACAAGCCTATGTTGAGTTTTGTGGAATATCTAACGCATGGAGGAGCCTCGAGAGAAGGGATGTAACCATCGTGTCCTCACTGCAGCGAGAGCCTGAGGTGGTACATGCCCCCACGGAATTCTTACCGCATTTCTTCTCGGGATCCATTTAGCTCCCTCAGTTTCAGGCTGGAAGCGCTGCCTTCCTCATTTAATAAAGTCACTTCGTTTTTCAGGATGGCGTTTTCTTCTCTGAGCTTCTCGGCTTCACATCTGCAGCAGAGAGACCAGACGAGTGAAAACTGTTTCTGTGGATCATCTAGGCCCACAGGGAGAAAAAATTACCAAAAGCCTAAACTATTTGTAATATTTCAAAACAAAGCTACAATTGACTTGTTCTATGTCTGAACTGTGTATGGATTTTACGTTTCGTTTAGTGCTTCCCAGATGACTGAAAAAAGGGGCTTTTTGTGCATGTTTTTGTAAAATTAAAAATTGAAGATACCTAGTAAAGGTCTCTGCTGTTGTACTAAACCTTTCAGTCCTTATAGTTAAAAATAAACATAACTTTAAGCAGCTTAACACCACAATATGCAGATTTCTAGGAGAGCGCGCTGTTTCCCCAGCTGTTTCTGGAGTCCAGCATGCTGGGAACAGCAGCCTTTTCTGTCCTGAGGTGACTGGAGAGAAATAACTTAACCATGGTGTAGTACCTGAAAAAACAATTTCCTGCAGGAAGCTGATGCTGAGCAATAATTAAGCCGCTTGTAGCTACTTTTATGACCTCCAAAAAAAAGAAAAAAAAGAAGTCCTTGCTGAAATGCAGCAGTTAAAAACAAGTAGGTAACCTATTATGTTCTCTGTGTTGTAATGGTATGCACCACGTCAACACACCTCATGGATTCCTAACACTAAGGGCTCCTGCTGGGAAAAAAAAGTTACTGTAATTCTCAATATTTAAGGTAATCCTAGAGAAAAACAGAAACACTTTCAGCATTCCAAGTAACATTCAGTACTAGAAATGAGTGAACCGAGTGAAGAGATGAGATTAGTAAAAGCTAAAAGCATTCTGGAAGTGTTACCATAGTATTTTGAACATAAAAATACAGGGTTTGGTTTTTTTTTTTGATGTACCACAGACTACACAGTGGAAAGGTGACAACATCCATAGACAGAACAGCCGGCTGGTTGCTCCTGTTTCACCACTCACTTCAGGCCATGCTCAGAGAGGAGTTAAGTCACACACATTATTTTTTTTTTATTTCAGCCGTCGTTATCCACGATTAATCAGCCCGCTTGCTAGTCGTTAGAGTCCAAGGCAGAGTGGTTTCTAACCAAAGCTAAGCTACAGCGGTTAACGGCAGGCAGGCGCAGCTAGGGAGCCGGGAGTGGGGCGCTAGGTTAGTTTCTAAGCAGCACGTTTGATTACCGTGGGGTCGGCACGTTTTTTCCCCCACAAAAGCGTACTTTACCTCAAAAGATCAACTTTGTGCTGCAGCTCGGTGCAGGTGCTCTGCAAGCCGTGCGTCGCTGTGTTCCTCTCTTCCTGGAAACACGTGTCGTTCGGGTCAACCGTAGCGGCAACTTTCCACCTTCTGTTGGGCTCTTGCAGCTCCCTCTTCTCCAACGACCCCCTGGTGTGGCTTTGGGAAGGCTCTTCTTGCAGACCTGTAAAGGTGGGAGCATCCTCTCCCAGCTTCCTGAGCTTCTCACTGTGCCCCCCTACGTTTCCTTGAGCATCGTGTTCTTGGGTGTCTTCCAATTCTTTGACTTTTTGGAGGAGCTGTGCGTTTTCCTCTCTAAGCTTAATACCTCCAGGTTTACTTCCCTCTAGTCTGCTGTGAAGGCTTCTCAGCTTGTCTTCTAGTGCTTTGTTTTTTTCAACTAACATCATCATTTCGGATTTCAGATCCTCGTTTTCTACCTGAATTTCCTCTTGCAGTGACAGGAGCTCAGCCTGTGCCGTCAATCTGTCTTCTAACTCTTCGACCCTTTGCCAAAGCTGAGCTATTACGCTTTTCAGGTCACCACTTGCCGACCCAGCAGCATGATCAAGCTGGAGAGAGGCTTCACTCAGTTCTTCAGCTTTCTCGAGCTCAACCTGCAACTTCAAAGCATCAGAAACCAACCCTTTACTTTGGGGAGCGATTCTGTGATTTAGCAGGTGAATATTCTGCTGTTTCATGTCGTTGTGTAGCACTTTTGGCCCGGGTACTACTCTCCCCAGAGCTTTCTCGAGGTCTCTCTTTTTCTGCAGCAGGGGCACCTGAGAATGCAGCTCTTGGTTGGTGTCACAATCCTGATGGCCACCAGCTTCCAGCCCTGCTTGACTTCCATGTGTCCGACGTGCCTGCACCTTGAGTGCACAACCATCTGCTTTAACGCATGCGTTCTCCCAATCTGAGTCAATCTCAGTCATTTCTTCCAGGTCTGTAGCATCAGCCTCCAAAAACGGGAGGACGTTCGAATCTGGTCCCTCATCTGCGTCTTTACAATGGCCAGGAGACCCTTCAAAAAGGGGCTCAGTTTCTCCTGGCAGCTGAGAACCTTCTGAGCTGGACTGGGAGCAGCCAGGACTGGGAGGTCGCAGGGGGTCCCGCTCCGTAGCCTCCAGCCTGTGCTGCAGCCGGAGGATCTCAGCAGCCATCCTGACGTTCTCCTTCACGGCTTGCTCGTGTACCTTCTGCAGACTTAAGAGGACATCTGCATCATCTCCCAGAGGCACCACCCCACAGAAAGAAGCGATTTTGCTCTTTGCTTTCGCGTACTCATTCTCCAGGACCCTATAATGATTCTGCAGCGCAGAAAAACTGCGGGTCTCCCACTGCAATTTCTGTATTTTCTCTTGAAGGTTTGAGATTTCCAAGCTCATCTCGGCCTTTTCTGATTCTGCTCTTACAGAAATGTCTTTGTTTAAACTCTCCAAAGCAAGAAGTTTGGAATTGAGGTCTTCTTTCTCTTGCTTATATTCCTTGTCAAGCCTCTCCAGCTTTTGCCTCACCAGCTTCCCGTTCTCCTCCACCATGGAGATACGCTCTTCCTTGTTCTTTAGCTCTTGCTCGTGGTCATTTTGGAGTTGGGTTATTTTATCATTCAGCTTTTTCTCTTGCTTCTCAGCAGCATTCCTCAGGTCTCGCAGCTCCTTCTGAAGCTGCTCTCTCTCGCACACAAGCTTGTTCACTTCCTCCTTAAAGTTCTTCTCCAGGAGATCTTTCTCCAGGGTGAGGGCAGAAGAAAGGGCCTTCTCGTTTGCAAGACTTGCCTTCAGTTGCTCCCGAGCTTCAGCAACCTCCTGAGCAATTTCATCCTTTTCAAACTCCCACTGAGATTTCTCCTCTCTCCGTTGTTCGGCAAGTTCATGCAACTCTCGCCGGTAACGTCCTTCCAGATTTTGGATCATTTCTTCATATTTATTCACAAGGGTTTGTGTGTCGGCAGAAAACTGAGTTTCTGCATGAGATGCTCTTCTGTTATAGTCACTTTCCATTTTTGTCCTAAACATGGTTAACATAATACATTACTAAACTCTGGGCTAACTCAGAAGGAGATTCAAATGGCTTTTTAGGCTGAATAAAACAAGCTGAAAAACTGCTTTTTTTTTTCCACTGAGTTTTAGATGAAGTACTATTTGTTGGGTGTTTTTGAGAGCCAAAGTTAAATTTGAGACAATTTTCTGAAGCTTCAAAAATAAAAACCTAATTGCCTTGGAAAAGTATAACTCATGAGATGTCCTCAAGAAAAGGTTTCATGTACAATATATGCCCTTCTATTCTTGTGATCAGATTTGGGGGGGCAGATGCTCTTACCCCCATCTCTCCCGGTCACCCCAGGACAATTTGAGTTTCTTTTGACACTCGATCCGGGCTAAAACAGCATTTACCAGCCATCCCTTTACTTCAGAAAAGAACTTTGAAAACCCAAATGCCTTAAAAAGTACGAAGTGGGGATTTGTAACACACAGGGATCCTGAGCAGAGCTCCAATTAATCACGTCTGGTTATGCTTTAACACCACTGTTGCCTCTGGGTGAGCTAAAAATCAATAGGAATATCTGCTTGAGAAAGGTCAGAAGAAAAAGCCCCTGGAAAGCAGCCCGGTGCTCTGGAATAGAACGGGTAACAGCACTGTACAATTAGCACGCCCCAATTAAGCACAGGGAGTCCTTTCTGCACCAGGTTCACCATGGTCACCACGCCAAGCCATCAAGGTCAGCGCACACCACCACTGTCCCCCCAGTCCCCGCCAGAGGTGACACTCACCTTTCCTCCTCCAGGTCCTGCTCGTGCTTCCTCAGCAGCTCTTGCTGGAGTTCTTCCTTCTCCATGGCGTGCACCTCGGCCATCCTTTTCAGCTGCTCGTGAAAGCCACGTTCCAGCTCCCCCTTCTCTTCCTGCAGCGTCTGCACTAAAACTCTCATCTTTTCTTCCACCCAGACACTGTTTTGAACCAGTTCTTCCCGTTCTTGGCTGAACTTCTCGTTTACCTGCTCCAGTCTGGCTCTAACGTCTTCTTCGTGCTCCTGCCTGAGTAGTTCTTGGAGATGGGCTTTTTCCTCATCGAAACCCATTTTTAATTTGTTTTTCTCATCATTATATTTGCAGTCGAGCCTTTCCTGCTGTTCTCTGAGCACTGCTGCCTCTCCTTGCAGTTCCGCAATTTGATTTTTAAGGCCAGATATTTGTTTTTCCATGACATGCATCTCCTCGGTGTGCTTCTTCCTCATGTCCTCTTGCTCCTTTTCACAGTGGACTTTTGTCTCATCCAACTGCTTTTCATAATGGCTCACCTACAAAAAGGCAAACAGATCGGATGGGTTCATTTCCTACAGAGATGTTTTCTCAACACTTGTGTTATATATTTCCACATATCTTCCAGAATATTTCAATTTACACATAAGCATCTTAGGTTGACTTCCCTTGTAAAGAATACCAAAGTGCTCGGCTTAACTTCTTACTGGGATAAAGATGATTATTATGTAGAAGCCAGTGAAATCCATGTTTTTCCATTAAGAGAATTTGTGAAGAGAAAAGCCACTAACAGCTTTTAAGTCTCAAGTCAGTTTTGCAAATTTCAAGTGGAATTTTTTTTTATTTTATTCGTTACTTTTTCCAAATCTTCCTCAAATTAGGAGGCAGATGAGGCCTTTCCTTTTAAAAAGGCTAAGGTGGTGGCTTTGTATTGGGGTTTTTTTTTTGGTTGGTTGGTTTTTAGGGTGGTGGAGCCCTGTAAAGGGGGCTTGATCAGGGAGGGGAGCAATAGGATGAGGAGGAATGGTTTTAAATTGAAAGAGGGGAAATTTAGATGGGATCTCAGGAAGAACTTGTTTCCTGTGAGGGTGGTGAGACCCTGGCCCAGGTTGCCCAGAGTATGAAGAGGCTGGAAAGAAGACTTGTGAAAGTTTGTTTTATTTTTAAGTTGAAAGAGCTTACTGTGTCTTCAAGCTCCTGCTTGAGGTGATGCAGATCCCTGTGGTGTTGCTCCTTCATTTGTTCTATCGCCATTTCTGCCTCTATGCTCATATTTAACGGGTTGCAGTCTTCTGAACCGAGTCCTTTAAAAAATAGTAATTATATACATAGTCTGGAAGTTCAGGGAGATACATTCTCAACAGAATTATTTCACCAGTTTGAATTCATTCAGGCAGCTACTTGCGGCTCTCAAACTCCCACCACACACTCAGACAAGGAACTGCAAACATTAATTTCAGCTTTGAATATAGTCCAGCAGCCATATCCCACTTAACGCTAAATAGCAAAATGCAGGTGGGCTTTGAGCCTCCCTGTGAAGGTCTGGGAAAGCTTTTATATTAATTGCCTCCAAGATGTTATCGTAGATACCCAGAGTACAGAAGTTGGTGACCCAGGGGATGTGCTTTACCTTGGTCGGGCTCAATACAGATATGGCCATGACTTTTCATATCGATGTCGAACTCTTCCGACAGCGAGTTTTTCAGGGAAGGCCTGAGCACTTTGCCCTGGGCACGGTACTCCTCCAGCTCCGAGTGCAGCTCGTCTATCTGGTCCTGAAGCTCCTGAGATGGGGGGAAACAGAAGCCTGAGTGAAAGCAACCAAGGCAGCTGAGCATCTCTACATCAACACAGACCCACAACGAGACATTTAGGAGGGAATTCAGGCTGAGAGAGTTGGGGGGGTTCAGCCTGGAGAAGAGAAGGCTCCGGGGAGACCTTAGAGCCCCTTCCAGTCCCTCAAGGGGCTCCAGGAGAGATGGGGAGGGACTCTGGATCAGGGAGGGGAGCCATAGGACGAGGGGTAATGGCTTCAAACTGGAATAGGGGAGATTTAGATGAGATATTAAGAAGGAATTTTTCACTGTTAGGGTGGTGAGAGCCTGGCCCAGGTTGCCCAGAGAAGCTGTGGCTGCCCCATCCCTGGAGGGGGTCAAGGCCAGGTTGGAGGGGGCTTGGAGCAACCTGGTCTGGTGGGAGGTGTCCCTGCCCAGGGCAGGGGGGTTGGAACTGGATGGTCTTTAAGGTCCCTTCCAACCTGAACCATTCTGTGATTCTATGAATTACAGTGGGTAAAGTCTTGTCAGTAATCCTGCCATCATGCCCCAGTCATCCTATCTGCAAAACAATGCTCTTCTCCAGGTTCCAGCCTTTTGCAATTAACAGAGGTGTTTCTCACTAAAGAGCAGACTCAGAGTTCCTCAGACCGAGAGCCTCTATATATTCTGCCTCTAAAGTGTATTGTGGACCTTTCACTTCGCTCCTCCTTCCTACAACCCTTTTCAAGCAGCAGCTTAGGAAGATTTTCAGACAGTCGAGAAATACCTCCTCAAACACCACCTACTTGAAAAAAATCAAAAATCGGAAGCAAAAGATCCCATTAGGAAAGAGATACCCTCATTACCACATTTACCATCTGGCACTTCTGCTCACTTGCCAGCGGAATATCCCTCGTTTTTGTGCCAAAAGCCACACGCCTGGCTCAATGAACACTGTTTATTGAGGAAAACGAATCCTTGAATGTGTAAACACACATTTTTGCAGATTTCAGTGATTCAGAAAGTGAACCTTGAATACCCATTCATATCGGACAATACTAAAAAAACCACACCCCACCAACTGCACATTCAAGCACCTTATTATCAAGAAGGACCAATTCAGCAAATATTTCTAGAAAGTCTTTGCTTTTAAACTGCAGCTTCCTAAGAGAGCTACGGTGCTGGTTCAGATGAGACAGCCTTTTGCCAAGGTAGTCCTTTTTTGGGCAAGAATGATCATACAGAACAGACGAGCTGAATGCTCATAACCGTAGCAGTCATCGGAAAATAGACACGTATCAGATACTTGTAGGGAGGAGAAGACAAGCTTCAGATTTTCAGTTTTATTTTAAGTTTTTTCAGTTTTATTTTATTTTCATTTATTTTATTCAGTTTTTCAGTTTTTATTTAAGTTTTATTTTATTTACTACTGGTTGGGAAACCACCAAAACTCAGCTATATCTTATTTCTGCCGGTAGCTCCTGCGACTCTGACTTCAAATCAGGGCAAAGTTTATTTCATAAATCAAAAACCCCCTAGTGCACAACTGCGTAAGGAGTTGAGCCTGATGGACAGCTGGGGGATGAAGGATGCTCCATAGGCCCTACCCTTGTGGCACCTCATCTTCTTCACTTGGCCAGTTGTGGCAACAGCTTCCACCCCACCAAGAACTTGGATTAAATGTAGAAAAACCATGACACAGGGAATTCCACAGCATTATAGTGCTTCTCTGGGCTGCTGCTCACAGGGAGGGTGTTCTGGGGTGCTGGGTCCCCAGCCCTAGGCTCCACTTACCCTGCACTGTCGCTCGTACTCGCTTCTCATCTGCCCCAGCCGTTCCTCCTGCAGGAAAAACTCCGCGCTGCCAGGATCCAGGTCACCAAACTGAAACGGCACCAACAGGATCCAGTTAATTCTTCCACCAAACAGCCCAGCTCATCACACCCGGGGGCCATCCTGCAGCCTGGGCCCTCTGGTTTTATTTATTTCCAATACAGAAGCTTTGTTTTAGGGGACAATCAACAACCTCCCTAACAAACACTAGCTGCTGTCTCACCATAGCTCTTGTCCTGACTTGGATTTCAGACCACAGCTTTGTAGTTTAGCAAAAGCACATCTCGGTCTGATAAACGATCCCAACTTTAAAGAAGTCTGGAAAACAGATGCTGGGTGAGAATTCCAGTCTATGGGCCTTTGTCTGTAGAAGGGCACATACTGAAAAGCCTTTGGAGAAGCTGATGTTCTGATGAGTTTATTGTTGCCCAGAGAAGCTGTGGCTGTCCCATCCCTGGAGGGGTTCAAGGCCAGGCTGGACAGGGCTTGGAGCCACCTGGTCTGGTGGGAAGTGTCCCTGCCCAGGGCAGGGGGGTGGCACTGGATGATCTTTAAGGTCCCTTCCAACTCAAACCATTCTATGATTCCATGATTGTAACTCAACCACCATCAGCTGTTCACCTCAGTGTTCACCTAAGTTCAGCAGAGACCTCAGGCAACACTCAACACCTTGTGTGTCATCTGCCCTAGAAACGATCAGCATCTTGCGTCTACCCAAAACTATGTGCTGGGGAAAAAAAATAATATTCCCTGCAGGTCTGCGGGATGGTCATTTCACTGTAAGGCTCCCCACTGTTAGTTAGTATAAAACTAAAGCTAAGTTGGAGAATCTTTAATTTCCTTCACTGGAAGTCAGGCAGGCAGTTCATGTCAACAAGGTAGGCTTGACCCCATCTGGGTAAGGGCCCCAGGAGCCTCCAGTTAATACTTAAACTGGCAACTCAAGTGAAGTAACTGAAAAGCAATTTAATTCTGGAAGCATACTGGGAAAAGGAATATTTACCTTCTCAGCCAGGACGTTCTCCAAGTTCCTCTGCAGTTTGCTTGCCAAACTTTCGTACTCGGCCAGTTTTTCTCCCGTTTCCAATAGCTCGCTTTCCAGGCGGCTGTTTTCCTGGACCAAACAAACCCCCCCAAACCAACAGCCTCAGCATTTGGAGAAGGAAAACATTGACACGTGGTAACTCATTAGAAAAGACTAATCTCCCAGTCAAGTCAGGGCACGACCCTGTTACAAGCTTCAGGCGAAGACAGGAATTTTGGATCCACACACACACACAACTCTTCTTGTCACAGCAAAACGAGTGTGAACGTGGGACCCACAGCTGGCTCAAACCCTGCATGCCTCTGTTCCTCTCACCTTCTTGCTTCAGGAGTATTTAACAATTTTATTTTACAGTTTTCCTGATGCTCCCAGGACAGCCACCCCCTTCAAAAGCTGCTGGCCTGAACAACTGCAAGGGTGTGTTGGCTCCCTCTGACCATCAGCACTTCTGATGTCTACTGTAAGACATCACTACCATTTTTTAATTTTTTTTTTTTTTTAAACTGAGCAAGAATTAGTGACATGGTAAGGCAGTGGTCAGATAAGAAGAGTCGTGACTTAAGACTTTAAAACAAAAAAATCTAGGAAAAGGATGTGGATCTGTGCTGTCACAGTTGAGTGGTACCAGTGCATTAGGCAGCAGATAAATTATCAAAAAGCATAACAGCAAGATTGCTTTAGAGGGTGGTTTTTTTTTTGATTGGTTGGTTATAAAGCAATATTTTAAAACTTTGTGAAGACATATTATCCCCTGGCTGGACAGCCCAACTCCCAGCAGGGCAGCCAGCCCATCCGATAGCCGTACACACGCAAACCCTGCACTTGATGGCAGCAGAGATTTGGACTGGAGCCTTGCAGATCCAAGGAGGAACCTACTGAGGTGACCCAAAAAATGATTTCTCATGGATATGCCTCTGTCTTGCTGCTGAAATTACTTTTGGGCAGCTCCACACGCACTGTGACACATCCCCTCAACAAGGACCATATTGCCAGCCTTGCCCCCAATTTCTGGCCATCCTTGACTTTTTGGGGAGGGAAACACCGGCTGCATCGAGTCCTCGTTACCTTCAGGGAGAGGGCCAGGCGGTCCCGCATGTAGTTCTCATCAGTTTTCAGCTTTTCTATCTCCTGCTCCAGCTCCAGCCTCTGTTTGTTCGCCTGCTGCAGGATTTGCTCCCGCTCTCTCCGGAGCTCATTCTTCAGGGCTGTGATTCGTTCCTTGTACTCTTCATCCAGCTTCCTACGAAGGCATTGGAGGTAAGGAGAGCTCGTGAGGAGAAGCAGGCAGCAGGCACGGCTGCGAGTGAAGCTGGGTGACCATCGGCCAGCACAAAGCCACCACCTCCATCACCGAGTCCCCGCAACGCTGTGGCACCCATGCCGAAGAGCGACACCCTACCTGAGGTTGTACTCATTCCGGCGCTCAATGGCAGCGTGGTGGTCGTCCACTTCCGAGGCCATGAGGGATTTCAGCTTCTCAGCTTTTTCCAAGTCTGATCGCAGCTTCTCCCTCTCTCTGGCCACCTGGTCAACCCTCTCCCTAGGGTAAGGACAGCCACCCAAGTTAGGTCACCCAGCTCGCTCATGACAGAAGAAACAGCTCAGAAAGCTCTCCAAGGTTCTTATTAACTGCCTTTAGTCACTAGATATGAACTTGCACACATAGCTCGGGACACATCTTGATACCCCTGTAGGTCCTGAGACCTCAACACATCAACTCCTCAGCTGTGATCTACCCTCTAGCCCCCTAAATTGCAGCACTGGGCCATTTTGCCACTTTCTTCCCCATTTACTTGCTCTCAGTATTTTATTACCTTTACCCCTTCATCCTTACACTATGTCCAATCCATTAAGATCTGTTACATCGAGCAGCTTCCTCGATGGGAACTTAATAACAAATCTTTCCACTGAGTGGATGTAAAAAGGGTTTTAGACACGTAGACACACACCATGGGAAGCCTCATCTGTAGCCACACAAGTAGGTAACAGGACAAGTGCAGCCTTAATGGCCACCAGAAGTCCCCTGTGATATTGCGTGGAGGTGGATGCAGAAGCTTATGAATATTTAACTATTTAATTCAAAGATTTAAGGTACAAACCAAACATCGCTAACAACTGGAATTTGTGCTCATGGCAGAGGGATGCAACAGTTACCCAACAGGAACAAGCCAAGGCAAAACTGAGGGTGCAGTGCTTGGAACAAAGGTCTCTGGGGTGGGGTGGACAAGATGATCCATTGGTGTGTGGGAAGAATTATTTGAGCTTCGGTAGCACATGTTTATAAATTAATAAATATACATACAGGGAGATGTATCCCATCTCCCACACTCTCTCAACAGAGTTCACACGGCAAGTCCAGCGCAAAGTCAAACTATGTTCACTTTCAAATGAAAAAAAGTTGGGGGTGCACGGTGGTTTGGTATCTCACCCACATCCCCACCACACGGCAAAGCCTACCTAATGCTACTGCAAGAAATGAGTTCGGATAAAAGGCTCTGCTCACCAAACTGCACCAGCTTCTGTCTTAAGTTTTGCATTCCTTGGCCATGAGTGCCCACTGCAGATCACAGTGACCATTTCTAGACCACAGAGTGGGGCTGGAAACAGCCTGCCTCTTTGATACTTTTTTTTAAAGTATATTTTTCTGCAATACTTGGGTTTGAGTGTTTTACACATGCAAAATGACGGAGTTGAAAGTTTCGGGTCAAGCTAATGGAGAACCTAACCTTCTAGCAAAATGGCAGCACCGCACCAAAACCCCTTGGAGAAGCGCTATGAACCACCATCAATCAGCTGCTACTTACTTGGGTTTGAGTGTTTTACACATGCAAAATGACGGAGTTGAAAGTTTCGGGTCAAGCTAATGGAGAACCTAACCTTCTAGCAAAATGGCAGCACCGCACCAAAACCCCTTGGAGAAGCGCTATGAACCACCATCAATCAGCTGCTACTTAATCAAAGAATGGTTTGGGTTGGAAGGGACCTTAAAGATCATCTCCTTCCAACCCTCTGTCCCTGGGCAGGGACACCTCCCACCAGACCAGGTTGCTCCAAGCCCCCTCCAACCTGGCCTTGAACCCCTCCAGGGATGGGGCAGCCACAGCTTCTCTGGCCAACCTGGGCCAGGCTCTCACCACCCTCATGCAAAGAGGTTCTTCCCCAGATCTCCTCTCCATCTCCCCTCTTTCAGTGTCAAACCCTTCCCCCTCATCCTATGGCTCCCCTCCCTGATCCAGAGTCCCTCCCCATCTCTCCTGGAGCCCCCTGAGGGACTGGAAGCTCCTGCTTGGCAGAATGGAGAGGGAGGAAGGGGCAGAGCCAGGGGTCCTGGTGACTTACAGCAAGTGTCGGATCTCCATTTTGAAGCTTGCCAGGGCTGCCTGGTGGACTCCATTTTTGGTTATTAAGAGCTCGTTTTCTAGTGCCAGCGTCAGCTCTGTCAGGTTCACCTTCCCATCCAAGCTGAAATCCAAAGCCTGCAAAACACCGCGGCGTCAGAGCGGAAGGAGCTTTCCTGCCCTGCAGGAACCCAGAGACATTTCTACATGAAGTGACAGAAGGAAACAAGGAGGCTCAGAAGAGCTCTTTGCTTGCTGATTAATCTGTCACAAATGCCTTTGGGGCAATAAACCAGACATCTCTGCCACCTTCCTACGTTGAAGAGCTGCTGCCAGCTGTGGAGATGGAAAATGTCCTGGTTGTGCTGCAAGACCAACAGGAAATTAAGCCCCTGCCTGATTAAAAGTATTAATTCTCTACGGGACCAGCCTTTTTACATATTCAAATGCTGCGAGAAAGTGGTTGAAGATGTTCATGTCAAACAAAACCAGCTCTTGCAACAGAGACAACACAGAAGGAACCTTGTTTGGTAGCAAGGATCCCACTTCTTTGGAAGTTATTATCAGCAAATGCTCGTCATTTCCTTCAGCCTAACTCTGAATCCACAATTAAATGGCCAAATTAAAAGCCAAGAGAAATCTGCCCTCATCACTGCCGGGAACCCAGCTCTCAGAATGCAGGTGAAATTGTCTTCTCCCGTCCACAGCTCCCAGCGAGACGGAGAGGGATGGGGTTTACTTCAGGTATCTCATTTGCCACTCCCATTACCCTTTTACTCTGTCTAATAAAACCCTAATTACAAGGCACGGTCTGAAGTGCTGTCCTCTGCCTGGGCCCCAGCAATAATTCAGGTCACCCCAGTGCTAAAGGGTTTGCAGGTGCAGCTATTCAGCGAGGTAGAGGAGCTAAATTGCTTTCTACAAATATAGGTGACCTCTTCGAGCCACGCTGGAAGTCACATTGTATTTTTTATCATTAACTTCTGGCTCTCTGGGATGCACCATCATTCCAATAAAGGAAATTATCAGAAGTTTCCCATCACTGGCACTGGGATGTTTAAAGGTGGGAGGGAAAACAATTCAGCAACAGTGCAGCACCCAATACTGGGGAAATAAAACAATAAAGCAAATAAAAGGGGTGAGAGGCTGGTTACCTTCAGGATCTCCTGGCTGTTCTCAACGCCCTCCTGGTGCCAGCAGTCGAGGACACCCTCCACGCAGCCGTAGCCCATCCCGTCGTCCAGGCTGGAGAAGAGGCAGAAGCCGATGGTGCTGGGCATGGCCGAGGGGGTGGTGGTGCGCCTCCCGCTCTCGTCGAAGGACTGCGGGGAGAATGTGTGATGGGGCAGGGGCAGAGCCAGGCATCTGGCCGCCCCGCCACGGGAAAGGCTTATAAAATGTAATTTCTCTAACAGTGGCTCTGGAGATTAAGGATTAAGGTCTGCTTTTCCTCACTGCCAAGCAAATACCCGGCGGGAGCGCCGCTGCTGACCTCGCGGCACCACCAGGCGCTTTGGATGGAAAATAAATCCGAGGAAAAACAGTTTCAGAGCTGTCCTCAGTGCTCCAGAAGTGTTTTCCACTGTCTGTTACTGGTTTCAAGCATCACCTCCCCTAAAAAGCCTGGAGGGAGCATACGCACAGGTTCATTTGCTACAGCCCTCGGTTTCCAGGCAAAGGTAGGGAGTAGATTTCAAACTCTCTCTCAAAAAAAGAAAAAAAAAATTCGAGAAGATGATAAGAAAAATTAGAGGAACTTTTTACAAGTGTATTTAGTGATAAGAAAAGGGGTAATAGCTTCAAACTGAAAGAGGGGAGATTGAGATGAGATTTCAGGAAGAAATTGTTGACTGTGAGGGTGGTGAGAGCCTGGCCCAGGTTGCCCAGAGAAGCTGTGGCTGCCCCATCCCTGGAGGGGTTCAAGGCCAGGTTGGAGGGGGCTTGGAGCAACCTGGTCTGGTGGGAGGTGTCCCTGCCCAGGGCTGGGTGGTAGAACTGGGTGATCTTTAAGGTCCCTTCCAACCCAAACCCTTCCCTGATTCCATGAAGAACTGTGCATGCCCACTGCATGCCCACAGTCTCCAGCATCTTCAGCCCATCACTCTCACGTGGGGTGGAGAGCATCCCTGGCTCTGCTGCCTGGCCACCACCTCCACGGCTGCCCACCACAGGGACAAACAGGGAGGAAGAAGAGGAGACAGGCAAGGTGGAATTTGCCCAGCACTTCTCCCCTTCCTCCCGCTTTTACCCCCAGATCCACCTGGATTTCTCACCTGCATGGAGAGGTGTCTTTTCAGCTGTCTGTACGGAGTGGACGCTGAGGGTGTCAGTGACTTTCCATTTTTAAACAAGCCGTAGAAGAAGTCCTCTATGCTCATGGTGCCATCTTGCTCCAGGTTATGGAGCACCTCTTCAAGCACCTGCAAGTGGCAGGGGACAGAAATCACATCTGCTGTTGCCAAAAACACCACGCGAATAGTTTGGCACAACAGAAAACATCCTATTCCCTATCCGTGCAAGCTCCTGGTCATCTCATCTCGAACCATTTATCTTGTGAAACAACATGAAAACCCTTGTTCCACTCTGCTCTCCGGACAGGGTGACCTCAGGAATTCAGTGCAAGGTGGAGACAGATGCCCAAACCCCAGCAGCTTGAAGCGACCAGGCAAAAAAACCCCAGTGAGATGCTGTGAGGTTACAATAAATCTGTTCCATGCTTCAGGGCAGTCTGCTCTCTGAAAAGCAAGGCCAACCTTGTAAGGACCAGAGATATTAAGACCAGTCCCTCACTATTTCTTTGTCTACACTTTATTTCTTCAGTTTTCTGCCTTAATATCCTGAAAACATTTTGTTGCAAGTGCTGCAGAGGAACACCTGCTCAGAAACACGTTTTATGAAGGAAATGATTACAAGCTGTGTTATTTTAAGATGCAAAACAGTCTGATTTTTCTTTTTACAAAACTGAATCTTAAGTTGACAGGAGACTTTTTGCCAGGGAAATAATTTTCTTGTGGATTCTTCCTACAGGACAGAAACACCCCCTGGGCCTTCACAAAGGCAAAAGCAACCACCTATGAATATTTTAGCCCCTATTTGTTGTCTAGCTAGAAGATGTCTGGGATTAAGGAGACATGCTTGGAATCTGGGATATGTTTTTTAAATTCCACTTTGCTCTGCGATCGCACGAGAAGACACGCATGCTACAGTGTCAGCGAGGCTGGCAGCTGCCTTCTACCAGAGTGATGGTTTAACACCATCAAAAAATCACTGGAAAGTCACAAGCTGGAGCTGGAAACCACCTTCCAGGTAGTGAGTTGTTGTGGTCAACCACAGGACAAGGCTTTGTGGGGGCCACACTAAAAACCCAGGTGTGAGTGGGTCCGTAGGTGGCCACTCACCTCCCCGGCCGCCGTTCGGAGCCCGTACTGCTCACAAATGGAGACGAGTTTTTTCCGGTTCAGGTGGCCATCCCTGGTGATGCCAAGGTGCTCACAGACCTCCTGCAGCTTCTCCTCTATCCAGTCCGGGGTGGGCAGCGAGACGCTGGGGGAGGCGTTCAGGTCATCTGGATTCCAAAAACGCAGCTGCCCTGGATATGGGGAAAAAATGCTCCGGTTTTGGCTCATCCACTGCACGTGGGCGGCCACCAGGAGACCTGGGGGCTCTGCACTCTCTGCTGCTGCTTTCCTCCTTGCACATCAGACTCCATGGGATCATTTCCTCACCTCATCCTGCACAGACCGCACTTTAATTTTGGGGTGCAGCTACCAGCACAGCTATCAGACTCTCTCAGAAGGAGCAGATCCTGCTCAGCGTTCAACTCACATGTGCCACCATGGGCAAGGGAACCTCATATCCAGGTGCAGGGTGAGCTGCAGCCAGGAACATCTCTGGGGACATGGATGAGTCCCCTGGCATGGATGGAGAGAAGGGTCTCCTCCTCTTCTGGGCAGTTATGGAATCAAGGGAGAGGACTGGGCAAGTTGCATATCCATATACACCTTAACCAGATGGAGAATTTCAGTGGCTGCTTGTCTCCAAAAGTGTCCCCCACCAGCTGGAGCTGCCTCAAGTCCCATCCCCTTTGGATGTAAACTGTAGTGTATGTTTTTATCTAAGTACTTCCAAACACCCCTTCAGGGGAAGGAGAAAACCCAACAGCCTTCAGCTGAACACATCTCCTCTACCTCCAGCAAACGCCTGGAGTGCAGTCCCACCCAGCTGGGAATCCTCACCAGACACACACCAGTAAGAGCTCAGCTGCAAGGCCACCTCCTTGCCCCCATACCTCACCCCTGGGGCTGGAAAAGCAGCTTTTGGAGCAAAAAACATGGTCCCTTTGGATGGGGTGGGGGTTTGGAGAGCAGCTGAGATACGGACAAGGGGTGGAAGCAATCAGAAGCGGCGTGGCTTGGTTACAAACACATCTCTGTGGGCTGTGGGTCAGCACCAGAGCCCCCCAGTCACCCTGGGGGGGTCTTACAGGATAATTAACACAGGTTTAATGAGTGGTCCGTGCTGACACCTAGTGCCTACCGTGCTCCACTACAGCCAGTGGCCCCAGGGCAGGAGGGGGGACCAGGACCAGCCCCAACTGCTGCTCTGGGGGTGATGGGGCCAGGGAGACGGGGGACACCTGCGGCAGGGCAGCACCTGCGCCGGGCAGGAGGAAGAAAAGAGGGTAGAAAGGGCAAGACACAAGACTGTGCCCTCCAAGAAGCCCCACTTCAGTTTTTCTGGCCAGCTCGGGGCTTGCTCACCCCATGTGCCCCTTGCTGAGCCCTGCACCACGTCGGGCTGGGACCTCTCAGTGCACCCAGCTGGCCTGAGGGCATCTCAGAGCGCTCCTCTGATCCACCTTCAAAGCTGGAAAGAGAATAATAAGCACATCCAAGCTGCTGTTTGCTCTTACCCTCGGCCTCGTACTCCTCGCTGTCTCGCGTCTTCCAGTGCTGGGGGAGAAAACGAAAGGTTCCCGCTGTGGGCTGTGGGTCAGCACCAGAGCCCCCCAGTCACCCTGGGGGGGTCTTACAGGATAATTAACACAGGTTTAATGAGTGGTCCGTGCTGACACCTAGTGCCTACCGTGCTCCACTACAGCCAGTGGCCCCAGGGCAGGAGGGGGGACCAGGACCAGCCCCAACTGCTGCTCTGGGGGTGATGGGGCCAGGGAGACGGGGGACACCTGCGGCAGGGCAGCACCTGCGCCGGGCTGGAGGAAAAAAAGAGGGTAGAAAGGGCAAGACACAAGACTGTGCCCTCCAAGAAGCCCCATTTTAGTTTGTGTGGCCAGCTCGGGGCTTGCTCACCCCATGTGCCCCTTGCTGAGCCCTGCACCACGTCGGGCTGGGACCTCTCAGTGCACCCAGCTGGCCTGAGGGCATCTCAGAGCGCTCCTCTGATCCACCTTCAAAGCTGGAAAGAGAATAATAAGCACATCCAAGCTGCTGTTTGCTCTTACCCTCGGCCTCGTACTCCTCGCTGTCTCGCGTCTTCCAGTGCTGGGGGAGAAAACGAAAGGTTCCCGGGTTATTACTATTGCAAGACATCACCCGTATGAAAGACTCTGCCATCAGCATCAAACGAGCTACAGGGCTCCAGCAACGCCGCCAGGCTTTCATCTCCCCACTCCCCCTGGGCTGGGCTGGCAATCCACGGCTCTTTGATGCTGCCTTTTTTCTGGCACGCAAGGTTCTGCAGTGGGGAGAAACCACAGCTGCAGCAAAAGGCACCTAAAGCCCTGCAGATGACCCAAGAGAGGTGACAGATCTGAGTCGGGCAGGTTGTTGGGGAAGAAGAGATATGCCCTCCAAGCAAACCGTGCTGCTTGGCTTAGAGGTGTCGATGGTCGAGATGATGAGGATGCAGGGAAGATGATAGAATGGTTTGGGTGGGAAGGGACCTTAAAGACCATCCAGTCCCACCCCCCTGCCCTGGGCAGGGACACCTCCCACCAGCCCAGGTTGCCCCAAGCCCCCTCCAACCTGGCCTTGAACCCCTCCAGGGATGGGGCAGCCACAGCTTCCCTGAGCAACCTGGGCCAGCACCTCACCACCCTCACAGTCAACAATTTCTTCCCCAGATCTCATCTCAATCTCCCCTCTTTCAGTGTCAAACCATTCCCCCTCATCCTATGGCTCCCCTCCCTGATCCAGAGTCCCTCCCCATCTCTCCTGGAGCCCCTTGAGGGACTGGAAGGGGCTCCAAGGTCTCCCTGGAGCCTTCTCTTCTCCAGGCTGAACCCCCCCAACTCTCTCAGCCTGTCCTCCCAGCAGAGGGGCTCCAGCCCTCCCAGCATCTCCGGGGCCTCCTCTGGCCCCACTCCAACACGTCCATGTCCTTCCTGTGCTGAAGGTTCCAGAGCTGGACTCAGTAACCCAGGTGGGGTCTCACCAGAGCCGAGTAGAGGGGCAGAATCACCTTCCTTGACCTGGGAGATCAGGGGCTGCAGCACCACCTGAGTTTGAGTTATCCTTTCCTTCCAGCACCCTCTTTTCCCATTGCAGAACTGCCACCCCCAGCCCACGTGGACCTTATATACAACCAGCCTACGTGCTGGGACTTGAGCATCCCCGTCACGGGTAGCCCTTGGCAGAAACCTCCATGGAACACCACCATCCTGTGTCCTCACCCCCCTCCATGGACGACCACGTCACCCAGGGACACACATCCACGGCAGGTAATTAAGCTGCAATGAACCCAGAAGCATGATGGGGACATCAGCTTCCAGAGCACGTGCCATCTGGGAAATGAAACTTTTGCTGCTTCAAGCCTTTCCCCTTTGAGCAGGGGCAGAGCCTGAGGGCCAGCAGCCCCAGCCCACCCCAAAACGCCTCCAGGTCAGGAGATGGAGCTGTGCTGCCAAGAAGCTCTCTGCTGAGCTAGCTAGAGAAAAAATAAAAAATAAAATAGAAAAAAAAAAACCAAAACACACACTCTTTGCTGGTCTTAAGCCATCCTGCTGTGACAACACCACGTCAGCTCAGGCGGCACCAGGAGCAGGGCAGAAATACCTGATTTAAAATGATTTCCCTGTGTACTACACGCTGTCCTGTCTCTACCGCCCTTGTCCCAGGGTATTTACTCACAGACGATGCTCAGAGACATTAACTCCTGGTTTAGCAGCGGCAGATGTTCCTTCTCCACCCCTACAAGTGGCTACTTCTGCCCGCACGTGACTGATGGATTTGAAGTCAAAGTCACCCCCGGACATAAAGAGGCTCTAAATCATCATATAAAAAGTTCAATACATCTCATTTAGATTACAGCTAAAAGCCATTAATCTGCAACGTTGCCATGGAAACTGGATTAGGTCACTGGACTTTTTTTAGCTCTCCCTTTTCATCTGCTGGACCCATCCGAGGGGCGTTTGCTGGTCCCACAGCATCTCCAGGTGTCCCTCTACTTTTGGGGGGGAGCCTCGGATGGAGGGAGAGCTGCTTAACCTTTGCTTTCCCGGGCAGAAATCAGCCTGGCAGAGGCAGGAGGTCACAGGCAGGGATGGAACCTGCAGCTCTGCTGGCTGCTCTGGACAACACCAAAAACATCATATATAATAATTACAGTAGGGAAGGCACAGATTTTTGTCCTGTTGGCACCACCACCGAGGCATTGGGGTGGCAGGTCCCTGGCTTGGCTGATAAACCATCAGGGCAAACACACAAGAAGCAGGAGCCGAGGCAACAGGTACCTTCAAATTACCATCTGGGAAGGCAGAAAACAGCCCGTTTTCCCCAAAAAACACAGGAGCTGACACCATGCCAGCCCATTAGCATCTGTACATACACAACAGCCAGCTCAGGGCTGGGAGAAAGTATCTTTGGGTGCCAGATGGACCACCCTGCAGCCACTCATCCTTAGGGAGGGGTAGGACACCGAGGTGATGCTCAAGAAGAGGGACCACTGCTGTCTCCGAGCCTTTTTCCAGAAACAACATGTATATTTCTATATTAAAAAAAAAAGCCAAAAAGTAAAATCAGATCTAAACCATTTAGCATATATTTTTATATTAAAAAAGAAAAAGTAAAATCAGATCTAAACCATTTAGCAGCAGACCCTCTCGCTGCAAGGACCTGCCTCAAAAAAAAAATCAAGAGCCCCCAAACCACAGTAACTCCATGAACACCCAACCACTGCCACCCACCCCGGGATGCTTGTGTCACCTCCCTCCCCGTGCCGAGGAGGGCTCGGGGGGGTGTCTCTTTGTAGGGCGAGGACTCGGGGTCGGCCACCACCGGTGGGAGGACAAAGCCAGGGCTGGGGGAGGTGGCTCATCCCCGTGTCATTGTTCCCCCAGCCCCTACAGCTGGATGGGGGTCACGCACATGGGGAGGGGCCCACCCCAGGAATGCATCTTTATTGTGATGACTGGGGACGGCGCGTGCTTGGCCGGGCTGGAGGAGCAGATGGCCAGGGCTTTCAATGCTCGGGGCCCGGGCGAGCATCTGCAGCCTGTGCCGTTTGCTCGCCGTGGCCTCTTCCCCATAATAAAGCAGGAACCTCTCTTCTTCCCCCCCCACCCCCCACCATCTGCTTTAGCAAGACAGACCTTTGTTCTCCGCCAGAATATATTGCTAATTAACATGACGATCAGGAGCGCACGCTGAGCCTTGTCTGCTCCGCGGGCAGCAAGGTGAAGCCTCCACAGCAATGCTGATGGCCCCCCATCGCTACCTCCTTGCTCGCCCAGGGACCAGCTCCCTGGTTGGAGCAGCCAGAGCTCCAGAGAGACAACAAATCTCCACAACCCACTCTGCCAAGCACCAGAGTCACATCAATAAAGGCACCTTTTAGGGGAGCCAGCACTATCCAGAGCTGTTATTTGCAGCTCCTGGCTTTACGGGACAGTTGGACTTCGGGAGCCTTACACTTGGACATCAAGGACCTGAAGACAAAGAGTTCCAGCCCGACCCTCCCAGAAGGTTTTGCTGGAAGGGGCCATGCCACGCTGGAAACCACTCTGTGCAGAAGCAAACACAGGGATGTCTGGGAAGCCAGTGGCTTCACTGGGCATCACCTTCTCCAACAGAGCTGGGACACGGCAGAAGTTTCTACAACCTGCAAGTAGGAGGGACCTTTCCTGGAGCAGCTGGGCAAGGGGAGATGGCAGACGCCCTACGCTGCCATTTGGAGGTCAACATGGCCTTAAGGCTGGCCACATCTTTTGTGTACCCAGGGCTGTGCTGCTGGCGACCCATGGGCCAAAAGGTGCTGCTGCCCTACCACCAGCTTGGGGTTGGTATCCCACGGCCACCAAACCTGCTCCCCCATCCCAACCCTGCACCACCACCACCGAGCAGAGCATCATCAGGGATAACACAAGGCAAACAAGGAAAGGAAAGCAAGGTCACAGCACTTCCCAAGCCCACCAAGGCCCATCACCTGCATCAAGAGTTTAGGACAAACAAGCTCAAGAGCCACCTGGGGCTAGAGACATGGACCTTCAACCACCACAAGCTTTCACGTTGCATTTCTAGGTGCTTTCATGGCTGCAGCTCCATTAGCACCACATCCTTGAAGTTGCCAGAGCCACTCATTTCTCATCACCCATTAGCCTAGTGGCATCTTTGGGGACAAACTCATGAGGGTCAGAAGGAACCTTGGGATCCCTACACCACTCTCTGCTGAATTCAGACCCAGCTGCTCACGACTTTGTCTGGTGGCACCTGGAAAGCCACCAGGGACGGAGGTGGCAGAGCCTCTCTGGGCTCTCTCCCACGCCCAGACCAGCCCCTCCAGCCTCTCCTCCCGTGTTTACAGAGACGAGAAGGGGACGGAAGCCTCTCAGACACAGCCTGAGCCCTTTTAATTGGCAAGGGTTGAAAGAAAGCACCAATTAAGCCACACTGCCCCAGTTCTCAGGCCAGCAAAACACCCCGGGCCGGAGACAGGCAGCAGCGTGTTTATACATGCACCAGGAGAAACCTGGGCAAAGGCTTCTGCTTGTACCAAACCCCAGAAAGTCAATGTTTCCAGGAGCCTCCAACACCCCCGGGACCTCCAATGCCTTCAAGCAACTAATTCCTGTACACACAGAAAGGATCATCTTTTAGAGACAAGAAAGTAACGCTGATAAAGATGGAAAGTGGGGATTTTACAGATTTAGCCCGGGTTTTGCTCAAGTTGCAAGAGAATTAACCACCCCACCCATCCCAAAAGGCACAAGAAGAGGTCCCACCAGGAGACTGCTGCAGCCCACGGGGAGCACGGCGTGGTTACGTACCGGTTGGGTTAATCGAGTGACCTTGTTAATAGACTGGCCTTTTACACCTCCCTGACAACTAAAACCAGAGGAGCAAGATCGGAGTGGCCTCTTCTCTGGAGGCCATGGCTTCCCTGGGGGCTGGGGGCAGATTAACATTGATTTCAAGGTCAGGGCACCAGGAGATGGATGAGCATCCCCAGAGCGGTGAGCAAAGGTTAGTGAGAACAGGGTTAAAGAAGCTGGATCCTCAAAACCTTTTCTTTGAGGTTCTTTTTTTTTTTTTTTTCCCCTAATTTTAAGCTCAGTTGTGTAGGAATAACACTGGAAACCTGGAAATTGGACATTTCTCCCTTGCTTCCCCCTGCAGGGTTGTGAGTGTTCCCCTACACGGGGGGCTGCAGAGGCCCCCCCACCCATCATCCCCATCTCTAGGGCAGCAGAAGCGAAGCCAGGAGGCAGAGGAGGGGAGGAAACAGCAACAGCATTTCTCCTTTCCACTGGAAAACTCCCCCCCCGAGTCCTCCTGAATCAACAATACTTGGCAAACCCAGGGCAGGGCTGGAATGAGCCCAGCTCCGGGGAAAAGGCTGCCGTGGCCGTACCCTAACACATGCCACCATACCCAGCCACCCCTCAACCTCTTGCTTTTCTGTTCTGGAGATTCCAGAGAAGAGATTCCGGGGTTGAAAGCACCAGCACAAAGAGAGCCACTAATTTTGAGCACAAAACCAGGAGGCAGAAAAAAAAAAAAGAAAAAAAGCTGAATTTTTTAGCAAGTATATGCACAGCCATAAGGAGGCAGAAAAAAAAAAAAAGAAATAAAAGCTGGATTTTTTAGCAAGTATATGCACAGCCATAAGTGGGGTGGGGGGGTTGTGCAGCTCCTGGGGTCTCCAGCCTTTTCCTGTGGTGCAGGAGCGGGCAAACTGGGAAAATAAGAAGTGGAAGGCTGGAAGGAGAAGGTGGTGGCTCTGGATTTAGGGCATGGTCCCAACGCAGAGCTCTGCTGCTCACCCTCCCTCTTCCCCATCCCCTCTGCCAGGCTCTAACTAATGGATGAGGACGTGCTCCTTCTGCTCGTGGAGCTCCCAGCCCACACTTCGTTAGCCACGGAGGCAGCCTTACGGCCCTCGCTTAATTGCTGGCCCACACCACAGCCAGGAGCTGGGGGGACCAGCCAGTGTCACCACGTGAGCCCGTCTCATCCCGGCTTCCCACAGCAACCCCAGGAATTCGGGGCTGGAGCAAAGGAGGTGCCACCTGGCAAGGTGGGTGACCGTCACCTTCCCTGGGACAGCCAAAGACCCTTGGGGTGGTGTGGGTGACATCTGGGGGGTCCCTTCCCGCTCACCTCCTGGCAGCCGCTGGACGCGATGAGCGGGGGATGCGGTTCCTCGCTCAGCGGCTCGATGACGGTCACCTCAGCAAAGTCCTCCACCGACTCCTGGAACTCCGGCAGGGACCGCCGGCCGTAGCGTTTGCCACCTTTGATGTACTTGGGCTGGGCTTCTGGGGAAGAATCTGTGAAATTCAAGAAGAAAACTCGTTGGTAACCTGATTTTTGCAGATCCAGCTCCCGGGTCACACCAGACAGGGCAGGTTTGGCCGCAGTGTTTCAAGCACCAAGTTGCCACCACCCTGAGCAGGAACCAGCTCCTTTCCAGGACCAGCCCCCCTCACCGTGGCATCGGGCCTGATGGGCTGGAATTGGTCCTGCTCCAAAAAAACCCAAACCAAACACCTGTTGTCACAAAGTGGAATCAGGGCTCCATCTTCCTCACCCTTCCCAAATTCCCAAATCAGGTTTGCTCCATTAACAAGATGGGATGGAAAAAACCCTCCCACCTCACAAACGCAGTCTTGGATGGAAAGTCAATTAGGGCTCCCCTCCTTGCACTAATCTTCATTACTGGCGACGGGCAGGTTTAATTAGGGACAGGGTAGCACTTGAGCAGCTCAGGTCTCCAGATTAAGCAGACACCTGGGCGACCGCCCCTGCTTTCAGCCCATTTAAATCACAGCTCCCTTAAAAGTGTCAAAACAAATCGGGTGGGTGGAAAATAAATAAATAAATAAATACAATTGGGCAAGTTTGGAGGTGAAGGTTCCCCCCCGGGGGCTGACACGAGCAGCTGATGTGGGTGATGGAGGGGCAGGTCCCAGCTTGCACCGTGCGGCCGGCACCAACTGCGAGATCTAAATAACCCTTTGGAGTCATCATCTAATTAGAGGGGGCTGGGAGGCTCCCCTGGCATTCCCTGGCTCCAGCAACCCCCTGCGCCTTCGGGGACCAAATTATCTGGGAGCACTCACAGACAAGGCGTCAAAACAAAATAAATATATAAAATAAAATAAATAAGCACGTTTTGGGCTATTTTCAGCCAGAGTCATCCCCTACGTCTGGAGCAGGGGGCAAATTAACCGGAGGACCAAATTAACCAGGGATTCAATTAGGGAAAGGCTCTCCGCCACGCTTTGTCTCAGTGTTTGCTAACCTCACCATCGAAACCCCCCCAGGACTCCATCATCTTTATTTTCCGCCACTTGCAGCGCGCCCAGAGCAGCAGCTTTTTAAAATTTTATTTGCAGAGGGCTCTGGTACAAAATAAATGCAAGAGTGCAATACTAATAAGGAGCAGGGAAGCTGTTCAATCATTGACAAACCCTACACAGAAAGCAGCGGGTCTCTAAAACCACCCCCCTTGCCCAAACCCTCCTTGGGTAATATTCCTTTAGATATGGAAGAAGGCTTCAAGCTTGTTAGAGGGGGAAAAAAAAAATATATATATATATATATATTCTGCAACTTAGCTATGCAATGAATTATAAAATACACAGGGCTAGGAGTCCTTTGATTCCTGCAGCCTCGCGCTCCATCCCATCCATATTGCAGCTCCAGGGAACAAACCCGGCGCCCGTGTTTGAACAAGGCCATTTTAACAAGATTTGCTGCAGCTGGGACTCGCAGATGAAAGTTGGGCGATGAAGTGCACCGATAGAAAATAAAAAATAAAAAAAAAATAAAAAAAAAAGCCCTTGCAATGAGGCAGGCTGATTAAGTAAGAGCCCAGAACAAAAGCAAACCTTATCACTCCTATTAAAGCCTGCCCGGTGGTGAACAATCTCCATCCAGCAGCTCTCTCTGAAATGCTAATATTTGTGGCTACTCATTCACCCATTTATTTTCTCCCTGCCATCTCCCCCCCGCCCTCACAGAACAGAGCTGGGGGGCTTTGTGGGTTGGTTTTTTTTTTTTTTTTTTTTTTTTTTTTTTTTTTTTTTTTTTTTTTTTTTTAAGAAATAATTTTTCCTCTTTTAAGACAGAAACCCATCTGTCTTTAGAAAGATGGGGGGAGGGAAGAAGCCGTAATTTAGCAATAATGAAGCGATGGCTTAATTTCCTTCTGGATTTCCCAATGCTCAGAAGAGCCCTGTTTTCACCCCCACCCACCCCCCAACAGTGTGTTTAACCACCTCTGCAGCTGAAAATCCAGCTGTCTGTGGAAATACAGGTGCCCTCATGCCCTTTAACAGCAGGTGGGGAAACAGGAGCATCTCCCCAATTCTTGTGTTTTAAGCATTCGGAGGCTGCCAGCTGATTTGTCCCTCTCCTCTGGGCTGAGCACCTGGGTGTGCTTTTTTTTCCCCCTTGGCAATTAAGAAATTAAGCAGCCTGAAAGCCTCCCTGGGAGGGAAAAAAGTGACCCTTGACAATGTGAGAAGAGCAGAAAGTTTGCTCCTGCCTTGCAAAGCTCCAGCTTCCAAACAGGCTGTGCCCGAGCCCAGCTGCCTAGGGGGGATCCCAGCTCAGGCACCCCAAAATCCCCTTTCCAGAGCCAGGGTGCTTTCTTTAACACCAGGTCACAGCTTTTCCCCTGCTGGCCCCCCTTCACCTTCATGCCCTTGGCTGCAGAGTGCAAGGTGCAGAAGAAAACCTCTTGTTATGGGTCCACGCACTGGTATAAGGGACCACATCCTGCAGCCCCAGCCCTGAGAGCACTTAAAGGATCCATCCCCTTTACAGAAAGCCCTATCATCTCTGAACCATACGTGCAGCATCCTCCAAGCCCCTCCACCCTCCTCCTTTCCCAACCCAAACCCCCAGAGCAGCAGCCCTGATGCTCCCCACCATCTCCAGCATCCCCTTCCATCCCCAGGATTTAGGGGAAAGCTGAGCATGCACAAACCCAGCAAAAAGCAGCGCCCACCCCCTGCTCCCCCAAGGACAGAAAGTTGACTGATGACCTGAAAACAAACAAATCTCCCCATCTCCAGCCCAAACTGAGGAGGAAAGATGGAGAGAGCTGCTCAAGCCACATGTGCTTTCAAAGACACATGAAGAAATGGGAGGGAGACATCAAAAAAAATCAATGCTCC
The DNA here is from genome assembly GCF_001431845.1 of Calidris pugnax. NCBI lineage: Eukaryota > Metazoa > Chordata > Aves > Charadriiformes > Scolopacidae > Calidris > Calidris pugnax. Next base: position 3,091,093 of record NW_015090795.1, read on the forward strand.
CCCTGAGACAGAGGCACATGGACAGCCCTGTCTGTTATTTATCCCAAACACTATTATTTATCCCAAAAATGTGTATCGAACACTGAGGGGGGGGTGCTGCTCTTGCTGCAGCCTGACCTCTGGTACCACCCCCCCCAATGTCTAAGGGGCGATGCTGCTCCTCACGGCCCCTCGCTGTCGTGTGCCTGACGAGCCGCCAAGAAAGGGGATAAAAAAAAAGAAAAAAAGAGAGAAAAAAAGAAAATAGGTCGAACCCTCCCTGCTTCCTACAGCCCTGGGCAACGTGCGGGCTTAGTAAAACACACACACTCCAGAGCTGGCGCCTAATTAGACACTGGGGTCTGATCTGCTCCCCCCCCCCCAAAACTGCCCCCAGGCTGGAGAGAGCAAGCCTCTTGCCTCCCTGCCTGGGGGGATTTGTGGGCCCCCAAAGTGCCCCTGAAATAATAAAAAAATTAAAACGATCATACCCCTAGATCTGCATTTCACAAGACACCCCCTCCCCAATTTAAGCGCTGCAGACAGGAGCCATCAATTCCCCAGCTCGCTCCCCCCACTCCCCCGCCCCGTCCATCTCAGCAGTTAAACGTCTCCACGGTTAGAGATTTACACTTGATTTTCTGCCTTTCTGCGCTAGATAAGTCATTTTAAAATCCTGCTCTGCCCTCAGATGCTTGGGGAGGAGATGGGGAGGGGGGGGGCTCCCCTCCATGGCGAGCGGCATTTTCCTGGGCGCAGCATCAAAGCCATCGAGCGCAGACAAAAGGGGGTTTAGAGGAGGAAGACCCTCGCCCCACGAACCCATCGTTTAGAGGAGAAATTAATTTCTTTGCTGCTTATGATGGGGAAGGGAGGGATCCTCCTCACAGCATCGGAGCCCATTGTGGCCAGGATCTGCTAAATCCCTGTCCCTGAGACACCAGGTACCATCTAAACTCCTCCTAGAGCTTATTTCACGCTTCAGGCTCAGCAGCAGAGATGGAGAGGAGCGGTAGCTGGGTCAGCACAGCCCAAAAAAAATCAAAATATTTTGGCCCGGAGGCATTACCTGTGCATTAAATTATCCCTGCCCGGACAGTTTTATACCTGCTCCCACCCAGGGCTGTTGGTGGAGCCAGATCTTTGGAGCCACACCATCAGCCTTTTCCCCATGGGTGGGATTTCTGCGAGAGCATCATCCCCACCAACTCCTCTCTGTTGTCTCCATGTGCTGGGATGAAGGAAAAAAAACAAAACAAACCCAAAACACAACCCAACAACCCCTCGTGACCGCAGGGAGGACGGCGTCAAACTGCTCTTTAATTTATCCTGGGCCAACAGCCCCTCGTGACCGCAGGGAGGATGGCGTCAAACTGCTCTTTAATTTATCCTGGGTGTTCCCGTAATCCTGTGCTCCACCCCAATAATCCCTCCCCATCCAGGCTTCCAATGCACAAAGCTGACTTTTTATTCACCATAATGGGGAGGAAAAAAGCCTGATTATTTTTTTTTTTACCCCCTAATCACCCACATAACTGATTATTTTTTTTTCCTTGCTTTTCTTTTTCTCTTTTCCACCCTTAAATCTATTTTATTGTCCCCAGAGCCCCTCCCTCAATGTGATGGATACAGAACCCCATCCCTACAGTGATGGATAAAGAGCATGGGTGGCAGCAGTGCCCAGTCTGGGTGCCATGGGGCTCCCAGTGGGCACAGGCTCAGCCCCCAGCCCCACAGCAGCATCTCTCCAAAGCACCAAACCCCAGGGATTTGGGCTCCAATTTATCCACACACACACACACCAGCTTTGTCAGGCAGTTCTGCAAAGCCCGAGGAGCTGCTGGGGGTGACAAGTCTCCCCGACAGTCACACTCCTGCTTGCAGGAGCTAAAATAACCACTATTTTAAGACACGTTTGGGTCTTTTTCTGCTTTTCCACCCGGGTTCCTCCACCCAGCCAGGCCACTTCCCAGCAGAGCTGGGGTTTTCCCAGCCGGGTGATGCTCTGGTTCATAGTTGGGTCCATGTCCCCACCACCAGCATCCTGGAGGGGACAGAGCTGATGGCAGCAGGACTGGGAACCCTCCCTGCCCCCTATTTTCAGGGCTGCTTCCTGGGCAGAGCCCCCCTGGAGGCACGCCAGGACCATCCTCCCTGCCAGCCTGCCCATTGGGAAGGGAATTCAGCTTCTTTGCCAAGCAAAAAAATAAAAATATAATAAGATAAATAAATATATCAGCTGCTCTCTGCAAGCCTGAGCGCCTCTCCCACTGCTGCTTCCCCCCCCCCAAAATGGGAAAACCCCCACCAGCTGCTTCTGCAGGAACTGTTTTTGCACCCCCCCAGCAGTTTTGGTTCCTTGTCCCCAGCCCGTGGGTCACCTCCAGGCTCTCCTTGTGCCAAGCCATTCTCCCCAAGGATGGCTGTGCCCTTGGGGACAACCATGCTGTCCCCTGCCGGGTCCCCCCTCTCTGGTCACACAGCACAAGCTGCCTGGGGGGGCAGATGGTTTGGACAGTGAAGACACCAACCCTCCAGCTTCCCAAAAAACCCAAAGGGACCTCCCCATCACCCAAGTCCCACAGCATCAAGGGACACAGCCACTTCCTCGCAGAGAAAACTCTCCAGACGCAGCAAACAGCCTTAAAATCTGTGCTTTTTTTGCCCTTTTTTTTTTCCCCCCTTCTCCCCCCAAATCAAATTTTCATTTAAATGATACGATTTTGGAGCTCTTAACTCAATTTTTTCCCCCGAGCCCGGGGCAGGCTGTACCACCAAGCCTTTGCCACACTCACTTGACAGTTTGACACCCACAGCACACAAGCAGCTTGTTCTCCAAATCTCCGGTTTGATCTAAATTAAAAGCAGCAAAAGACTTTGGTGTTAACTGACCTGTCAAAACGCATTAAAAAAAATAAAAATAATAATAATAAATGCCTCCCGGACCTGCCGGGCGCAGGCTCCATACCTGCCCTTTGATTACCTGCCACGCAAAACCCAGTGACAAACGTGTCCCCAAGGAGGGCTCTCCAGCTCCAGCGCAGCCACGCTGTAGAATTTCCCCAGTGATAACCCCAAATTTAGCCCTTTTCTGGAGGACTTTATTTATATTTAAATCGTGCCGGAGCTTCTCAGCCGTATGATTTCCCCAATAAAGGCAGAGTGCTGGATTAGTTCTGCTTGGCTGGGGTTGCATCTCTGCTTCGTGCCAGCTCCTCTCCCAGGGGTTGGAAGGGGTGGTGGGAGAAACAACCCCTCACCAGGCTCCCCCCTGGCTCCCCAAGCCCCCCCTGACCTGCAGGAAAACTGCATTAAAAGGGCTGCTGGGTGCAAGAACTGCCAGCACCCACCTAGAATCACTGAATGGTTTGGGTGGGAAGGGACCTTAAAGACCACCTCCTTCCAACCCCCTGCCCTGGGGCAGGGACACCTCCCACCACACCAGGTTGCTCCAAGCCCCCTCCAACCTGGCCTTGAACCCCTCCAGGGATGGGGCAGCCACAGCTTCTCTGGGCAACCTGGGCCAGGCTCTCACCACCCTCACAGCAAAGAAGTTCTCCATAATATCTAATCTCATTCTCCCCTCTTCCAATTTAAAGCCATTATCCCTCATCCCGTCACTACCCTTCCTGACAAAGAGTCCCACCTCCCTCTGAGCATCACGAGCTTTGGAAACAAGGGGCAGGAAAAAAATAATAACCCATCTCTTGTGGTTTTTGCAGCCTATTTAAGGAGGAAAAGTTGTAATTTTGCTGACTTGCTGCACTCTGGAGCGCGGGATGCTCCAGCTGAGATTGATGCTCCAGGAGAGGAAACCTGGAGTTTCCCCCCTCTCCCTCCCTCTTGCTAAGCTGTTTTCTCCTTGGGATTTCACACACACACACCCCCACCCCCCCAGCTGCTCCCAAGGCAGGATTAGGGATTTACATACAGGTGTGACCCAGGCAGACCTCAACCCTCCACCTCCCCCCTCCACCCCAGGCTCCAGCTGGAGCCCTCACCCCAGCCCCACACCTCCCCAGTGCTCCCAGCATCACCAGCCCCTTCTGCATAGGGTGGGAGGGAGGGGGGGCACACCGAAGCTGTGACTCTATTCCCTGCTGAGGGTCTTAAAAAAACCCAAACAAACCACTTTTTAAAGGCCCAGTGAAGCAAAGGGAAGGAGAAAACAGGACCCAAGGCAGGATTAGGGATTTACATACAGGTGTGACCCAGGCAGACCTCAACCCTCCACCTCCCCCCTCCACCCCAGGCTCCAGCTGGAGCCCTCACCCCAGCCCCACACCTCCCCAGTGCTCCCAGCATCACCAGCCCCTTCTGCATAGGGTGGGAGGGAGGGGGGGCACACCGAAGCTGTGACTCTATTCCCTGCTGAGGGTCTTAAAAAAACCCAAACAAACCACTTTTTAAAGGCCCAGTGAAGCAAAGGGAAGGAGAAAACAGGACAGTGAGAACTCGCAGCACCTACTGCTTTCTCCCACCAACCCCTGCCTGGTTAGTCAAGGAGCTCATCTTGTTCAGAAGCATCTTTGGGCCAGACTGACCGTCCCCTGGTAGATATAGTACCACCTTTAGGAAAAATTTCTTCACTAAAAGGGTTTTTCCAGCACTGGAAGAGGCTGCCCAGGGCAGTGGTGGGGTGCCTGGAGGTATTTAAAAGGTGGGCAGATGTGGTGCTGAGGGACATGGGTCAGTGGTGGGTTTGTCAGTGTTGTGTTGATGGTTGGACTCCATGATCCGAAAGGTCAAACCAAAATGATTCTATGATTCTACCTTCCAGTAGCTTTCTATAGGTCCGAGCTCACCCCACTCATCTCAGACACACGAAAATGATTCTATGATTCTACCTTCCAGTAGCTTTCTATAGGTCCGAGCTCACCCCACTCATCTCAGACACAAGGAAACAGAATAGACTTTAAAAAAAATTTAAAAAATAATAAAATCAGTGCTAGACAGGAGGGATATTTCTCTGTCCAGCAGCCCATCTCCAGGAGGAGCTCCTGCAGAGAGCTTCCCCTTGTAACCTTCACAAAACCAGAGTAGCATCCAAAGCCAGCACAGGGTTTCTATAAAGCACTGCTGTCCCTCCTGAGACAATCCCCACCACCAGCCCCTGCAGAGGCATCAGCCCCCAGCTCAGCCTGGAGCCAGGGCTCCCAAACCCAGCTGGGAAGAAGCCACAGCATTAAAGTTTGATCTCCTGCCCGTAACTATCTACTGCAACCAGAGAGCTCCTGGAGCATCCCTGGCCACCAGAAGCCTTGTGGGGTAGAGAGACCTCAGCCCATTTAGCAGCCCTGGGACACCTCAAGCACCTGAAGTGCTGTTAAGCTGTCTACACGCAGACATCACGTGCCTCTCCGGGCATTTAGATCATGGTAATGGGATGGAAATATCTAATAGCTCAGAAAACGCTTTTATACAACGCTTTTATGATCTCCACAACAGACCATAACTCTCCCTTCTGCCTACATCTGGGCATCCAAGCAGAAGAGCTTATCTCAGCACCTAAAAAGCACTCTTTCTCCTAAGGTCCTCTGCAAGAGCCACCCAGATCTGCTTTGTCAAAGAAAAAACACACTATTTTTGAGTATTTTAGTATTTACCTGGTTCTTGGAAGTGCTCTTCATTTGACAGGGTTCTGGATAAGATGAGGATAAGTGCTTCTTTAAATTGGTCAAAGTGGACCTGTGAGGGGAAAAAGGGAATAAAGGAGGAAATTAAGTGGTGCAGATAATTAAAGATCAGGGCAATTATCCAGCAGGAAGATGGGCAGAAGACAAATCTCCCAGACTTGTCCACAGCTTCAGCAAGGGGCACAAAGGAATCTCAGCTCGTTCAGTTTTGGGGCCTGAAGAAAGGACAGCAAGTGGCATGAAGACACGGCCAGTGTCTCTGAACATGTGAAAAAAAACCATGATTGTTACCACAATGACCCAAAGTCACTACTTTTGTCCATTAGATGAGTTTTTTCACCAAGCAAGAAGCCAAAATAACGTGTCCGGAGGACCAGGGAGCATCTCCATCGCTTGAAGTGATGTGGCCAGGGTTGGTGGCTCCTACAGCGAGACCCCAGTCCTGACCAGTGATGAGAGACTCACTTGTGGAAGTGTTCCACTGCCCTAATTAAGCTTCAGAAAACACATTCCAAAGCAGACAGCAGAGAGTTTCACCCTTTCCAGGGCAGTCCTGCCCGGGTTCCTGCTGGCTGCAGCTCTGCAAGGGCTGGAAATACCAGGTCTATGAGAAAAACAAGGAGGGATGACCCTTCCACTGTCTTTTGGGTGGTTTTTTTTGTTGTTTTTCCCCCATTTTCCATCTGTGTCTTCCTGGAAAGCCCCTTGTCTCACAGCCACAGACAGTTGCAGAGGGGCTGGAGCATCCTCCGCAGCCGTGCCGGGGAATGCCAGCAATTCCAGCCGCGGGGGACGGAAACGTGGGGACAGCTGGGGAAGGTATTTGCCACGGGTGAGTGGCGAGGCAGAGCTGGCTGTACCATCCCTCCCGGCTAAATAAATCTTAGGAGAATTTTTAGCATGGAACAAGAGACTTTGCATTTAAAGGACCCTCCGAGGTGGCTCCTGCGGGCAGGTCCGATGGCTGCAAATCCGGCACCACGGGCAGGATCCACAGTCAGAAGGGATTTTAATGCCACCGGGGGAGGTCTGAAGTTTGCCAGCTTGCTTTTTGTTTTTGGGTCAAAATAGCCCAAAAAAAAAAAAAGATCAACATGCTCCCCAGTAGGCTGGGAATAACAGCAGAACTGGGGGTTCAGCCATGCCCACCCCCAACCTCCAAGGGCAAGCCCTGCTCCCCGGCTCGGGTGGTACAAATCACTGCCGTGGTTTTAAACACGGGCTCCTGGAGTAATTAAACAGTTAGAAATATGTTCAAGCAAAGAAAGTTGTCAGGGCTGCCTTCCTCTGAATACTAATTGCTGCCATCAGGTTCCAAGGGCTGCTGTGCTTCAAAAGGACAGTTTACGGAGATAGGAGAATTTGCCTGATTAAAAAAAAAAAAAAAAAGAAAAGAAAAAAGAAAGAAAACTTGACATTTAGACTAAATGAGGATGAATAAAAGATGAGGGTGTTCGAATAACAGGTCCCCTCCCCACGGGAGCTTCTCAAGGAAGGGAATGGTGACAACAGCCACGGGGACAGACCGAGCTGGTCCCCTGGGGTGGGTGATGGGGACAGGTTGGGACCTCCCAGCAGCAAGAAAATGCAATAAATAATAAAAAAATAATAATCACTTTGCATCACTTGCAAACACATGAAATGAGAAGGAAAAGTAAAACCACCTGGGGAGGTGCAGAGAGCACCACTGCCATGGAACCTGCCCTCCTAATGAGCCCCGTAACTCGTCACGGCCAAGAAGCGCTAACGAAGGGGGAGGAAGGGAGAAGGGGGCTGAGACCCCGCTGCTGCAGCTGCACAGGGGGGACAGATGGCTCCGGCGCCGAGGCCACCGAGCAATTTTACCATGACCACCACGGCCAAAGGAGCCCGGGGAAGATCAGGGCTGGGGGGGCAGGAGGTGGCCATCCTCCAGCCCTGTGCCAGCCCCCCCCCCCATCAGCCCCCCAGCAGGATTTAAACATTTAAAATGCAAATCAGTAGCACAGGGACACACAGCGAGCGCTTGCACAGGGCTCAGTGATCCCAAAATGCTTCTGAGCATATATTCTATATTTTCTATATACTTTATATACAAGCTGGCAGAGTAGGGGGGATCTATTTTTTTTTTTTTCAGGGAAATCTTTGGTCCATCCCAAGACCAGATAACCAGGGCAAACACATTTTGGGGTGCACATCTGACATGGGATGCTGCAGGGCTGTACACAAAGACTACTTAAAGAGTCAGAGGAACACAACTGTTAAAATTAGAGCTGTGCTCAGGTACAAGCCTGGCAAGGCAGCCTGTGGGACAGCAAAGCCACAAACGTTGCATCATCTCACATTTTAAAGAAACCAGTCCCAGCAATGTCCTCATTCTGTATCTCCATCTGATTTAAACACCATTCAGGGGGGATGTGCACCCCCAATGGATACAGAGCAGGTGATGCTCACATCACCCAGCACCCCTCATGTCCGTGCTCAGTATCCGGATGCCCCCAGCACCCATCTGCTGGGATGGAGGGGGCACGGTCCTGGTGGTAAAGCCCCTGCCAGGGAGGCTGTGGGCTCCCCACAAGTGCAAGGGGCACTTCCAGGGATGTGACAGCCCACCTGGGCACGTACAAGTTTGTAGAAACACCCTTTGGTTTTTGCTTAGAGAATATTCCCGACAAAAGGGATGGGCTCAAAGCACCATCCGCTTCGGGAAAACAAGCCCCAGACACTCGAGCCAACCCCAAAACTTGACAAATGCAAGGTAGAAAGTACACGGCAGTAAAAGATCATGGAGATGCTGAGGGGGCTGGAGCCCCTCTGCTGGGAGGACAGGCTGAGAGAGTTGGGGGGGTTCAGCCTGGAGAAGAGAAGGCTCCAGGGAGACCTTGGAGCCCCTTCCAGTCCCTCAAGGGGCTCCAGGAGAGATGGGGAGGGACTCTGGATCAGGGAGGGGAGCCATAGGACGAGGGGGAAGGGTTTGACCCTGAAAGATTGGAGATTGAGATGAGTTATTTGGAAGAACTTCTTTGGTGTGAGGGTGGTGAGAGCCTGGCCCAGGTTGGCCAGAGAAGCTGTGGCTGCCCCATCCCTGGAGGGGTTCAAGGCCAGGTTGGAGGGGGCTTGGAGCAACCTGGTCTGGTGGGAGGTGTCCCTGCCCAGGGGTGGGACTGGATGATCTTTAAGGTCCCTTCCAGACCAAACCACTCTATGATAAAACGGTGCTGGGGTGTTTAAAGTTTAATGCTCTTTTCAATGGGCTCGATTAATTTTTGGGGTGTTTTGGAAGTGCCAAATCATGTATCTGCTCACAGTGTTCAACAGGAACCCAAATATGAATCAGCCCTGCAATACCCAGATGCCCACCCCAAATCAGGAACAGGACACGTGTCCCCGCAAACCCCCACAGTGAGACCAGGGCCCTGCACACCCCTGGGGGCACATTAAGTCCCTCGGTGAGGAGAATTTCCCCAGGAGGAGTAAATCAGAGGCAAACAAGCCTAACATGGCACACAGACACGGCGAGCCCAGCCCGGCCTCCCCGCGGGAATCGGGGACCAACCAAGCTGCCGGCTGCCGAGCAACCCCAGAGCCTTTGAGGAATCTCCATGCCTGCTTTAAAGCACATTTTCCTCTGAAGCCGTGACTTATTAGCACTAGAAAGAGAGTGTGCATGTGCCAAGCTACCTGCTGCTTCTCCCCGTTCGTCCCCGCGATGCAAAGCGGCTGTCTGCCATCCCGGTCCCTCCGGGGAGGACCAGCATCCTTCTACCTCCCCTCTCCTTCATCTCCTTTTCCCAAAGCTCCATCCCCACCCAGGAACTCCTTCCAGCCACAGCCAGAAGGTTGCAGAGGGAAACATCAGGAGGGGAAGACCTAGGAATAGGACGACCTTGCAACCAAGTCCCCTCCTGGGATGCAAAAAGCCACCGCGCATCAAGGGGAGCGGTGTCACAGCGGGCACGGAGGGAGGGTATTTCCAAGAGGTGACCTGCCAAAGCAGGGAGGGGAGCTGCTGAGTGAAACCCCATGCCACGGTGTCCGCTCTGCAGGCTTGCTAACGCCACAGCCAGGGTGAAACCTGAACTCCCCATCCCTGCTTGAGGACGGCCACCAAGGACGGTCCCTTGCGCAGTGTCCGGAGGTGCCCGACGGACCCCTGGTCCCTGCAGATGGCATAACCCACAGCCATCGCCACGGTCCCCGAGTGCTGCTGCCACCCTGTCCCCCCAAGACAGCTAATTAAAGTGCCTCTGGGAGGCCGGGCGAGAAGGCACGCATCCTCTCTCAAGCGCGAGGGGCCTGGGGGGAACAGCCTTCCCGAGGAATCCCAGGAATTGCTGCCAGCGTCGCCTCCGCAGGCAACGGCCTGAGAAGAGCGGAGCTTCTGGGATGGTCTGGCCTTGCTGTGAGCCAGGGCAGGATTTACCCTCCCCTGGGCCGGACCCTGGAGATAACGTGTACCCCTTAATCCCCAAAGCATCGCACCGAGGGATGTGGCCCCTCGCCAGGACCCTGGCTCAGCTCCCGCCCCAACCGAGCATCCTCATCCCACCGCCTTCATCATCCCCGGAGCGGAGCCCCCCAGCACAAAAGCCAAGCACGTGGCCCCACCGAGGGCAGACAAAACATTTCCCCCCTCCCCTCTGTTTTTTACCCGGTGCCCTCCCATAAATCCTGGCCCCTGGAATGGCAGGGAACAAAGGCTGCTCCCACCGCCCAGAGGGACCATCTGCGGCAAGGAGCCGGGGGGCAGGTGCAAGGAGCCGGTGCTCGGGGAGCAACGTGTTTGCTGTTCTTCTCCCGACGGGCTCCCTTGGAAACCAGGAGGATTCTGTAGCTGTTAAATCAGGCTCATGCTCAGACATGGGCCATTGCCACCCCTAACGAGCAGCAACGCCGGGGGGACGGGAGGAAACGCAGGAGGGCAAGGGTTCTTCTAACGTTGGAGTGGCAGGTTGGAAGGGAGGGCTGTCCCCAAAGACAAAGGGAGGGAATGGACATGGAGCTGTTGGATGGGGCCAGAGGAGGCCACGGAGATGCTGGGAGGGCTGGAGCCCCTCTGCTGGGAGGACAGGCTGAGAGGGTTGGGGGGGTTCAGCCTGGAGAAGAGAAGGCTCCGGGGAGACCTCAGAGCCCTTTCCAGTCCCTCAAGGGGCTCCAGGAGAGATGGGGAGGGACTCTGGATCAGGGAGGGGAGCCATAGGATGAGGGGGAAGGGTTTGACACTGAAAGAGGGGAGACTGAGAGGAGATATTAGGAAGAACTTCTTTGGTGTGAGGGTGGTGAGAGCCTGGCCCAGGCTGCCCAAAGAAGCTGTGGCTGCCCCATCCCTGGAGGGGTTCAAGGCCAGGTTGGAGGGGGCTTGGAGCAACCTGGGCTGGTGGGAGGTGTCCCTGCCCAGGGCAGGGGGGTTGGAAGGAGATGATCTTTAAGGTCCCTTCCCACCCAAACCATTCTATGAATGAAATAAAATTGCTTGTGCCCTGGGATGGCTCACAGGGATGGAGCTCCCAGCTGGAATATAGGATCAGAGAATTGTCTAGGTTGGAAGGGACCTTTCAGATCAAGTCCCACCATCATCAAGGTCAGACAGGACCAGGGCAGGCATGACACAGCACTCGGGATGCTTTAGCAGGGGCTTTTCAGTGCCACTGGGCTGAGCAGTTACTGCATTTAACATCACTTCTCAGGGACTCTGAGAAGCCCACAGGGATGAGCTCTGCTGGTTTGGCCCTGCCCAGCTGTGACAACCACATCCTTAGCCCTGCTCTTCCTTTCCTTCTACCCCACCACCCCACGAGCAGCAAAGCCAGATAAGAGCATCCAAGGGGTGCAAGCTCAAGATGGAGCAGCAACACAGAGTCTCCTGCACTTGAACAAACCACAGAATGTGTAGAGTTGGAAGGGACCTTAAAGATCGTGGATTTCCAATCCCCTGGGCAGGGACATGGCCACACTGCAACTTCCAAAGAACCTCTGCCTGTATCCATCCATCTGCTGTCAGCAGAGGAGCTACGGCCCAGGGGCAGGTGAGGAAGAGGAGGCTTTGTTTGCTAAAGGAAAACTATTTTGTTACGTGAAAACTGCAGTTTGATAAGAAACTGGAGTCGGGATGGCTGCTTAGCTCATGTCTGCGGGGAGCCCTGCCTGCCCTGCTCTGCCTTCTCTGATTTTAATGAGCAGAGATGGGATTTCAGGGCCATTTTAAGGAGGCATCTGATGCAATCCGAGCGCAGTGTGCCGGGAAGGAGGTAACACAGGAGCACAAGGACATCTGTGCTGAACACAGAGGTCTCCCAAAGGGCGAGCAGCTTTTGCTCAACACCCTGGCATTTAACACCACAGCCACGATTGGAAAAAAATCGCTTTGGAAAAGATGGTGTGCTCACCCCCACAGCTCCCCTTCCACAGGCTGGTGGGACATGGCAGCCCCGCAGAGGGAAGGAGCCATTTGTCCCCAAAAAAACCCTTTCTCAGGTGGGTCTGTGATGACCACAGCAGTGTGTGGGCACCAACACCAGGTAACGTGGACACAGGTGGCTCAGTTGGACAATATTTTCTGCTTTAAGAAGAACGTGCACGACCGCATGCGGCCCCACCAGTTTAACTACAGCTTCAGCCAAGGTAAATCACAGGCTGGAGCCCTGGTTTTAGGTCCCCATCGCACCCCAAGCAGCTGAGGAGCTGGTTTGGGGACATGACCCATGCCAGAAGTGGCACTAACCGGTGCTGGGGGGCACATTGCTGTGTGAGCCAGGGTGGGCTTGGCCAAGCACTGGTGCAAGGGCACCTTGGGACACTGGGGAGAGCACTCCCTGCACCAGTGCAGTGCCAGCACACGGGGCTAAGGGTAAAGTGGTGGTTTCTGAGAATTTCAGGCTGCCTCCAGCCAGGGGAAGACACAGCAAGAAGCTGTTTCCTTCCCCATTATCACTCCCAGAAGCTGCCCTGCACCCACTCCCAACAGAACAACAGCCCTTGCAAGTCCTGCAGCCTCAGGGATGCTGGAGATTCACAAATTACAGACATTCAGCCTCTTTCCATCACCCTCCCAACACACCCAGGAGCAGCTGCCCAGACCCCCCC
>NW_015090795.1:3103779-3108509 GCF_001431845.1 Calidris pugnax
TAGGAGGTTGCCTTGGAGGAGGGTCTGCTGCAGCGCCGGGGCCACCTCCTCCAGGTGCAGCATGTGGCAGAGGTCAGTGAGCTCCTCCTGCCCCAGGGACCCCGTGCCCGTGCTGTCAAAGCTGTCGAAGAGCTCCTTGAGGCGAGCTTCATACTGGTCCTGCTCAGCTTCATCCATCCCATAGCCTGCCACGCTCACCTGCGGGGAGAGATGGGGATAGTGAGCATCAATCGCAGCATGAAAGGCAAAAAAGCCCCAAAGGTTGGTGCAAGGAGACCCCACGAAGCTTTTCGGGGCAGGTTTTGTTCCCATTAAGTGAACCTGGTGCTCTACCACCCCTCTGGCCTCTCCCATCCCGGTGGGTGAAGCCAGAAGTCGCACGGCGGAAAGACCAAAGGAAAAAAGACTGCAGAGTGGTGGTCCCCATGGGGTGGGGACAGCCCAGGTGGCTCCACGAGCAGCTCATTCTGCTCAGCTGGAGCAGCTGAGGTGCTGTAGGGGGAAAATTGTTCCCTTGAGCTCTGCTGGTTCCCAGGTGTTGCAGGTGATGCTTTGCCCACCCTTAACGAGAAGATAAACAAGCATCCAGGGAGCAAAGTATGGGGTGGGCAGGAGATCCCAACCACTGCCTCACCCCCCAACCCAGCCACCTTGTACACCCCTCTCCACCAACCTAAAACATCCCTGTGCCAAATATGCCCCTTTTGATGCTGTCCTGGGTGCAGGGAGCCCCAGGTGCCACCAGCCCTGTTGATGCCCAGCATGGAGCATCCCTGCTGGAGGATCCTGCATCCCTGCTTTCCTCCACAACCCCGGCACAAAGCCACAGGGTGCCCTGCACCTGGGGAGGACATGTCCCCCCTGGGTCACTGCCCTCCCTTAGGTACTTCAGGTCTGAAGGCAGAAGTGTTTGACAGGGGACACGGCCAGGGTGGCAGCAAACCCAGCCCTGGAGCAGAGCTGACCCCAGCAAACGAAGCCCAGGTGGTTTCCCCACCACTCTCCTGAGGGATTCATCCTCCCCTCCGAGCCAACAATTTTTCCATCTCTCTCACCCCAGTGCTTCCCAGAGCATCACAGCCCTGGGAATTGTTTTGGCAGGGGAGCAGGGAGGGAAATTTCCTGTCTGAAATGAAGGATTCAACTGGCATCCATTTACCCAGCCTGGCTGCAGGGCTTCCCACCAGCTCAGGGCCACAGCAGGGCACCCCAGTGGGATAGCACCATGGGGGGGGGACATGCCACCACCCCAGACACCACAGCCATCCTTCCCAGGGCACACCGAGTGGCCATGGACATTGCAGGGACCCCATGTCCCAAGGACACAGCCCTGGGATGTTCAGCCACCCTCAGCCCAGGTCTCCATCTGAATTTTGTTCTCCCCACGCTGCTGCAGGTTGTCTCAGCCAGGTCTCCCAAAGCAGGGGAGGTGGTCCTACCCAAACCCCCTCACCATCCAAGCCCTGCTACGGAGCAGCCATCTCCTCTCCTGCCTCTCTGCATCGCAGACATCCCTGAACAGGCAGGACTGCCCAGACTGCGAGGGGCACCCCAACTGCACCCCCTGCCCACCACCCCAGCCTCGAGGATCTCTCTGATCTCCAAGAGCATCAGGAGCCACCATGTCAGGTCACACAAGCACCCCGTGGCAGAGGGGCCATCGGAAAAGCCCAGTCCCACCAGCACAGCCGGGTAACTGGGAAATCTCCGGGGCAGACACTGCAGTAGCCGCATCCTTGATTTCCCTGGCCACGGGAGCAGATGCCAATGCAGAGTGGCCACCAGGCTCCCGTGCCTGCCAAGGGATGCAGGGCCAGTGCCAGGCTGCACCCATGGTCCGTGGGACAGAAATAGCCCAGCCTGGCTGTCCTTCCTCCTGCGGTGACACCAACAAGGACATCATCATCGCCAAACATCTTGAGGCAGCAGAACACAATCCCTCCCCATCCCCAGAGCCTCACACCCTCCACGTCCCCTGGTTGGTTTTTTTTTTCCCCCCCCATCCCCAGATGCCTCTTGAGCTGCTTCAGCAAAGCACCCAAGGGCTGTGGGGAGGAGGGAGGGTGCACCGACGTTTGCATTCGACCCAGGGTGCAAAGGAGGAGCCAGCCCCCCAAAACCCCAGGTGTCTGCCAGCAGGAGGAAAGGCAGCGAAGGAGCCCCCCAGTTCTCATGCCAACATCCCCCTTTCCCAGGTGATTCCAATCCCTGGAACTTCCCAGGCGTTTTTGAGCTTCTCATCTTCAGGGTCAGCCACCTCCTGTCCCCCCCCACCACCTTAGAGACCTCTCCAGCACCTGACCCTCCATCCACACCAACCAGAACCAGTTCCCCCAGTCAGACGGCGCAGAGAGCTAAATGCCACCTTCCCAACATGTCCCCGTGCTGCCAGAGCATTGGGGTCACCCCCCCCTCCTCTTAGTGCCGTGCCAACAGGCAGCCCCAAAAACTTACCCCACCATGGGTCCAGATGGGCTGGGGGAGGAGGCACTGGGGAACCCGTAAAACCAGCAAGAAAAATAGGATGGCCAAAGGAGAAGAGCATGGGGGGCACGGTCCCTGCCTGGGGCCAGACCTGCCCCACAACCCATGGGGAAGTTTTGATGAAGGACGGTGGCCCCAGCAGCCTCGTGTGTCCCCATGGGGAGAGCCCACCAGGCTCCCCACCAGCTGGGTGAGACCCAGCCACCCCCAGGGAGGGGATTTCATGCTCTCCAGCGTAAAAAGCTTCAGAAATCAAGAAAGAAGGGCAAAGCTCTTCGCCTACCTGCGGGCAGTCAAGGGTGGTGAGCTGCCGAGGCCACCCCACACGCATCCTGAGCAACCTCCATCTTAGGAAGGCAGCTCCGGCACGCAGCCGGCTGCGCAAGGTGACCCAAGATGCCTACTCCCGCCTGAATTATTCAGCAGTGACTGCTTCCAGAGAAGGGGAAATGAAAAAAAAACCAACACACAACCCCAACCAACCCAACCCTCCTACCTGAGGAGCTCGCCGGGCTGCCTGGCATCACCCAGCAGTCAAAATAATGAGGTCGGTGGCATCAGGGACCCGGTGCGGAAGAGCTTCCGCGCTCTGGGAATGGGAGACTGGCAGCGGAGAAAGGGCGAAGAGGAGAAGAGGAGGAGGAGGAGGAGGAGGAGGTGGGGGGGGGAAAAACACAAGAGGCGACACAAAGCCCGAATTAAAGCCCAGCCTTTCATCTCCGCTCCAGATGGGCCAGCAGCTGAGATGCAGGAGGGCTGCAGGATAATAGAAGGGGGGAGTGTAGGGGGGGGTGGCAGCTGAGCAGGGGCTCCCCAGGTCCCCTGCGAGGAGAAGGACCATGCCCCAACATCGGGCAGCACTTTGTTCAGATTTATAGCATCATGTCGAGTCCCCCCCAAAGTGAGCAGCTTGAGCAGACGGCGCAGGTTCAGGAGAACCACTCGGAGTCACAACCACATTATTCCTTATTTCTGCCCCCCCACACACACAACGAGCCCTGGGAAAGCAAAAGCGCTCGGGGATGATGAGAAGAGGAAGTTTTCACCGGCGTTTCTTTCCTTCCTTTAAATCCACCCCCTCTTGAGAGCCAGATAACCTTCACGGCGCACAATGTAGAGAGCCTGACGTGACTGAATTCTCAGCTAAATTTAACTCAAACAATATAGGCTTAAACAGTTATTACCACTTTGCATATTAAGTGCCTGGAATCTATACCAACCTCCAAGCTTTAGCCTCAAACTAATGAAGACACAAATCACCTGGTCAATCAATGGCACCATCAAAAACACTACAATTAGCACAAAGCCTTTTTTGCACCAAAAAAAAATATAAAATGGTATTAATGCAAACAGTGCCTTTGCTGATGCAGAGTGGAGATTCCAGGGATGCTCTGCCCAGATGCCCTCAGGAGCTGCATCACCAACCACCCCTCTCCAGGGCCACGGGCTACGCTCCCACTGTCCCAACCTCTGCAGAAGGCGGTGGTGACCTCCAGCAAGTCATCTCCTTCAAGGGACAGCAAGAAAAGATGGTCCTTTCGATGCTACTCTCAATTGCCTTGACCCAAATGAGGGCCTGGCAATTAGCAACCAGCATCACGGGGCCACCACCAAAACACGAGCACCCGCCCCCCCCAAGACGTAGGGTCCACCCCACTCTGAAGAGCAAGGCCACGCGTGGGGAAGTTAAAAGCAACTTTTCCTTCTCTCTGAGCTTGGTTCAAGGAGGACGAGGGGAACACAGCTGGCAAAACCCACCAGGACCCCACTTTTTAATGGCAGGGTTGATAACGAGACGCCCAGCAGCCACCGAAACCAGACCCTTGAGCCTTGGCTGGGAAGCCGGCGCTGGGGTTGTCTCATCTAACTCATTATCTCCTTTCCCTAATGAACCACCTCATCCATATCACAGCTGTGGCTAACTAAGCCACCACGACGCGCTGCGTACACCCCCAAACCCCCACCCCATTGCCTGCACCGGGGGCATTTCTGAGCTCAGCCCACCCCGTCCCCTCTTGGGCCACAAAGGGTCCCACTGAGAAACCAAATGGAAGGGTGGGTGGGGGGGAAAAATAAAAGCCCAGAAGGACAATAAAGCACCCAAATATCGGTAAATCACTCCACAGCACGCCCGGTTCTTCAAGGGTCACCACCAAAGTCAGCTTTTACAGCTGGCGGTCCCTCCTCCCCATTGAGCAGGGTCATCATTCCCGCAGCCCCCAGCTGCTTTGCACCTCAATACCATC
>NW_015090795.1:3108966-3109532 GCF_001431845.1 Calidris pugnax
TTTGGGGTTTCCTGGCTGAGAGGCGACAGGGCCCACGGTCTGTGACCAGACAGCAGATGCTGTCTGCTTCCCTGGTGACAGCCAGGACTTCAGCAGTGACAAAACAACTGCTGTTATTAATTCCTCCAGCCCCAGGCTGCTGCTCCAGAACCCGCTCCAGCCCCCACATTTGGAGCATCCCACCGGGGATGGGATGGGGATGGGATGGGGTTGCCCTTGGCAGGAGGACGAGCAGCACCCAGCGCTGCTCATCCTACTGGACCACTGCCACCAGTGTGGACCTTTGCATGGTGTCCCCTCTTCCCCACGCAGGCACTCCTCTGCACCCCGAAACCCCCACTGCACCTTCTGGCTATGAGACCCCATCCTCAACATCCTCCTCCTCCTCCTTCAGCACCCCCCTTCCTTTCAGTATCCCCCCTGCTTCCTCCAGCATTCCTTCCTCCTCTCCAGTACCCCCTTTTTCCAGCATCCCCTTCCTTCTCCAGCACCCCCCTTCCTCCAGCATCCCCCCCCCTTCTCCAGCACCCCACTTCCTCCAGCATCCCCCCTCCCAGCACCCCCTT
>NW_015090795.1:3110387-3117922 GCF_001431845.1 Calidris pugnax
GCGGCCCCGGGGCGGAGGAGACCGGCCGCCTTTGTGCAGCGGGGCCCCGCTGGCACCGCCCCCCCCACTTCGCCCCCCCGCCACGAACCGCGGGGGGACAGCTGCGGGGGGTCCGCCGCGCTGTCCCGCACCCCCGGTGGCACCACAGTGGTCCCCGCGGTCCTGTCCCCTAGGGTGACATCGCTCCCGCCCCACACTGTCCTGTCGCCTGGGTGGCATCACCTTAGTTGTCATCATCCTGCATCCCAAGGTGGCATCACCCTGGCTCCCCACCATCCTGTCCCCTGGGTGGCATCACCCTGGCTCCCCACCGTCCTGTCCCTTGGGTGGCATCACCCCGGCTCCCCACTGTCCTGGCCCCTGGGTGGTATCACCTTGGTTCTCATCATCCTGCACCCCAGGGTGACATCACACCAACTCCTTGCTGTCCTGTCCCCTGGGTGGCATCTCCTGGATTCCCACCATCCTGCACCCCAGGGTGACATCACCCTGGCTCCCCACCATCCTGTCCCCTGGGTGGCATCACCCTTTGTTCCCACCATCCTGCACCCCAGGGTGACATCACACCAACTCCTTGCTGTCCTGTCCCCTGGGTGGCATCACCTTGGTTCTCATCATCCTGCACCCCAGGGTGACATCACTTCTGCTCCTCACTGTCCTGTCCCCTGGGTGGCATCACCCTGGCTCCCCACCATCCTGTCCCCTGGGTGGCCACCATCCTGCACCCCAGGGTGGCATCACCCTGGCTCCCCACTGTCCTGTCCCCTGGGTGGCATCCCCTGGGTTCCCACCATCCTGCACCCCTGGGTGGCATCACTCCTGCTCCTCACCGTCCTGTCCCCTGGGTGGCATCACCCTGGCTCCCCACCATCCTGTCCCCTGGGTGGCCACCATCCTGCACCCCAGGGTGACATCACACCAACTCCTTGCTGTCCTGTCCCCTGGGTGGCATCCCCTGGGTTCCCACCATCCTGCAACCCAGGGTGACATCACCCTGGGTCCCCACCATCGTGAGCCCGGGGTGTCGTCACCTTCGTCTCTCATCACCCTGCATCCCAGGGTGGCATCACCCCATCTCCCCACTGTACCGTCCCCTGGGTGGCATCACCTTGGTTCTCATCATCCCACACCTCAGGGTGACATCACCCCTGTTACCCTCTCTCCTGTCCATCCCACCGTCCTGCACCCTGGGGTGGCACCACCCTGGCTCCCCACTCTCCTATACCCCAGGGTGGCATCACCTTGGTTCTCATCATCCCACACCTCAGGGTGACATCACCCCTGTTACCCTCTCTCCTGTCCATCCCACCGTCCTGCACCCTGGGGTGGCACCACCCTGGCTCCCCACTCTCCTATACCCCAGGGTGGCATCACCTTGGTTCTCATCATCCTGCACCCCAGGGTGACATCACTTCTGCTCCTCACTGTCCTGTCCCCTGGGTGGCATCACCTTGGTTCTCATCATCCTGCACCCCAGGGTGACATCACACCAACTCCTTGCTGTCCTGTCCCCTGGGTGGCATCTCCTGGATTCCCACCATCCTGCACCCCAGGGTGACATCACACCAACTCCTTGCTGTCCTGTCCCCTGGGTGGCATCCCCTGGGTTCCCACCATCCTGCAACCCAGGGTGACATCACCCTGGGTCCCCACCATCGTGAGCCCGGGGTGTCGTCACCTTCGTCTCTCATCACCCTGCATCCCAGGGTGGCATCACCCCATCTCCCCACTGTACCGTCCCCTGGGTGGCATCACCTTGGTTCTCATCATCCCACACCTCAGGGTGACATCACCCCTGTTACCCTCTCTCCTGTCCATCCCACCGTCCTGCACCCTGGGGTGGCACCACCCTGGCTCCCCACTCTCCTATACCCCAGGGTGGCATCACCTTGGTTCTCATCATCCTGCACCCCAGGGTGACATCACTCCTGCTCCTCACCGTCCTGTCCCCTGGGTGGCATCACCCTGGCTGCCCACCATCCTGTCCCCTGGGTGGCCACCATCCTGCACCCCAGGGTGACATCACACCAACTCCTTGCTGTCCTGTCCCCTGGGTGGCATCACCTTGGTTCTCACCATCCTGCACCCCAGGGTGGCATCACCCTGGCTCCCCACTGTCGTGCCCCCGGGGTGTCATCACCTTCGTCTCTCATCACCCTGCATCCCAGGGTGCCATCACCCCAGCTCCCTGCTGTCCTGGCCCCTGGGTGGCATCACCCTGGCTCCCCACTGTCCTGTCCCCTGGGTGGCATCACCTGGGTTCTCATCATCCTGCACCACAGGGTGACATCACACCATCTCCCTGCTGTCCTGTCCCCTGGGTGGCATCACCTTTGTTCCCACTGTCCTGCATCCCAGGGTGGCATCACCTTAGTTGTCATCATCCCACACCCCAGGCTGGCATCACCCCGGCTCCCCACTGTCCTGTCCCTTGGGTGGCATCACCTTGGTTCTCACCATCCTGCACCCCAGGGTGGCATCACCCCGGCTCCCCACTGTCCTGCATCCCTGGGGACATGGCCCTGCAGCACCTCGTTGTCCCAAAAAAACAATGGCTTGTCACCCGGGCTGCCCCATGCCTGAAGGTGCCAGCACCATGTCACCCCACTGTCCCCCTGCCCGTGGCACAGGGCACCTCCTCTCCCTACCATGCCAAGGCCTGCAAGGTCAACATCTCCCCAGGTCTCCTCATGGCACCCAGCCCCTCCACCCACCCCAGCACCCATGGTGGCTCAGCACAACGACCCCCCCCTGTGCCCCCCACTTGCTTTGGAGGGGACACAAGTGGGGACAACCCTTTGTCCCATCAGCCGTCCCGCGCGGGGGGGGGGCGTGGCACAGGGCACCTCCTCTCCCTACCATGCCAAGGCCTGCAAGGTCAACATCTCCCCAGGTCTCCTCATGGCACCCAGCCCCTCCACCCACCCCAGCACCCATGGTGGCTCAGCACAATGACCCCCCCCCGTGCCCCCCACTTGCTTTGGAGGGGACACAAGCGGGGACAACCCTCTGTCCCATCAGCCGTCCCGCGCGGGGGGGGGCTCTGGGGCGCTGACGCGGCGACCGCGGGCACCAGCAAAACTCAAACCCTCACTTAAACCTCGTCAGGCCTCATTAGAGGCTGGAGCTCAGCGCCAGCAGGCGTGGGCTGAGTGGCAGGGAGCCGTCTGTCCCCAAGGGTTGCGGCTTGTGGATTCTCTAGTGGCTAATAAAGGGTTCAGCTCACACTGCAATCTGCCGGCGCTCAATTACGTGGGCTTATTTTGCTGCTTTTTGCGAAAACACCAGGGACGTGGTAACGTTCAAGCCTTCTTTTTTCTTAAAGTGACCCTGAAACTGGTCTGCAGGTTCAAAATATTTAGCGGAACACAAAAGCCTCTCAGGGTGGACAGGCAGAGGGTTGTGTAAGCCTTGCTTTGAGAAGAAACCGGGCTTAAAACCAACCCCAGGAGCTCCTGCAGACATGGGGTGGTTGCCACACGGTCCCTCTGGCTGTGACAGGGACACCACACGTGAGCTAAAAAGCCTCATAAAATATTTATCCCTCTGCAGCAGCTTGGGGTGGCCCTGCTGCCCGAGTGTGCCACGCTTGGCATGTCACTGCCACCGTGCCCGGCGTGTCACCGCCACCGTGCCAGTGCTGGGGACACGGGACCTGGCAGAGCCAAGTGGGTCCCTCAGCATCGAGCAAAGCCTTGTCTGGGGACAGAGCCTTGTGTGGGGACAGGCCTGTGTCCCCACAACCACAGAGAAGAGGAAAAGTGACTTTAAAGGGAAGGGCCCGTGGCGAGAAGCTTTGCTGGACAGATGTTGCAGCCGTGGCTTTGTGCCGGGGAGGGCTTTTTGTTTGGGGTTTTTAACATTTGCCATTTTTCTCCGCCGCTTTCTTCTGCTCTGACACTCGCTGAGGGTTTTTTTTTTCTCTCTCTTTTCTTTTCTTTTCTTTCTCTCTCTCTCTCTTTCCACATTTGCTTTTTCAGCCCGGGGTTCAAACACTTTTTTTTTTTCACCGCGCATTATGCCGAAGTGGAAACCATCTGGTGCTTTGTTTTGTTGCGAGCCCGGCGAGTGCCAGGACCTTTATCCCCCACCCTCCATCCTCCTCCTCCTCCTCGCCGTGACACCGCCGGGGCCTCACTAATCCAACCCACAGCCCCCAAAAATCACCCCCCCCCCCCCCCCCCCCCCCTCCAGTGGGGCAGCAAGCCACCGGCGCGTGTTGGCAGGCGTGCAGCTGGGTGGTGGTGGTGGTCCCCGTGTCCCCAGCCGTGGGGGTGCACAGACCCCCCCCCGGGGCAGTGCCAGCGCCCTGCAAATTCCTGACTCATTTTTAGGACCGGCTGTTAGTAAAAACATCCTGATTTTATTTTTTTTTTCCCACCCCCCCCATTTTTTTTTCCGACTGGGAAGAAAACATGTTTCTAGGAGCCTCCCCAGAGACGGAGCCCACCAGCTTATTTTTGGAGACACCCCCCTTCCCCACCACCACCATCACTTCCACAAGCAGCTGCGTTTTAAGGATGGCGGTTGCGGCGAGCGCCGTCCGAGGGAGCTGGGCGGAAGGAAACCTTCCCCGTCACGTGTGACACACGCCACGAGAAGGCAAAATAAAACGAAAAAATAAATAAAAAAAGGGGGCAATGTGGGAAAATCCACCGCTTCTGGATGTGAGCTGCCTCCCACGGCCGGGATGGAGCCAACCCCACGGAGCCACCCGAAAAGGGGGTCGGTGGCCGTGGGCGCCTGCGCAGGAGGTGGGTGACCCCTCTGCCAGGTCGTGGGCACCCTGTCCCTGCGGCTGGGATGGAGCTGGCCCCACGGAGCCACCCGAAAAGGGGGGTCGGTGGCCGTGGGCGCCTGCGCAGGAGGTGGGTGACCCCTCTGCCAGGTCGTGGGCACCCTGTCCCTGCAGAACCCCCCTCCTGGCAGGGCTCTGGCCGCCCCGTCACGCTTTCCTTCCCATTTTCCCTGCACAATGGGGGGCTTTGTTGTGCTGGGGCGAGGGAAGGTCCAGCCGTGGCTGTGGGGGGAGCAGGGATGGGGCTGGGGGGGAGCTGAGGTCCTCTCTGCCTCCCAGGGGTCCCTTCCTGCTGCTGGGTGAGACACCCTTCTCCCCAGCCTCCCACCTGGGTGAGGAGGGGAAAGCAGGGCCGTAAACCAGCAAAATAATTAGCAAAAAAAGAAAAAAAAATCCACGAAACCATCAGGAAAAAACAAACAAAGGGGGGAATTTAGGAAAAGGCGCTGTAGGAGAAAGCGGCTGGAAAGCTCCCCGCCTCCCAGCCGGTGCGGGGAGAAGTTTGGAAGGAAATAAGCCCAAAGTTTGATTTTTTTTTTTATTTTTTTTTTTTTTTTGCATTAAACAATGGCGAGCAGTGCTGAGCCGGGGGGGTTGGGGGGGGTGTCGTGCCTCCTCGGTGGTGGCTCGTTGCTGCCATCGCACGTCCAGCCCCCGCTGTACAGGTCCCATTTCTGCCACCCCTGCACACCCCCGTCCTGCACAGCCCTCCAGGGACACGGGGTGGCTGTGCCTGTCCCCCATGCCCTCCGGGACTTTCTCCCCAGCCCAGGAGAACCTCCTCATTGCAAGAAGCACTTGGATCCTCATTGCCAAAGCGTTGTTGGCTGTAACTTCGTGATGATCCCCTCTGGCTCTTGCTGCCAAAAAAAGTCCCCATGGGCAGCGCTGGCCTCATCCTGCCCATCCCTTGCAATGGAACGGGTTGCCTAGAGAAGCTGTGGCTGCCCCATCCCTGGAGGGGTTCAAGGGCAGGTTGGAGGGGGCTTGGAGCAACCTGGTCTGGTGGGAGGTGTCCCTGCTCATGCTGAGATGATCTTTAAGGTCCCTCAAGGGGCTCCAGGAGAGATGGGGAGGGACTCTGGATCAGGGAGAGAAGCCATAGGATGAGGGGGAAGGGTTTGACACTGAAAAAGGGGAGATTGAGATGAGATGTGGGGAAGAAGTTCTTCGCTTTGAGGGTGGTGAGAGCCTGGCCCAGGTTGCCCAGAGAAGCTGTGGCTGCCCCATCCCTGGAGGGGTTCAAGGGCAGGTTGGAGGGGGCTTGGAGCAACCTGGTCTGGTGGGAGGTGTCCCTGCCCAGGGCAGGGGGGTTGGAAGGAGGGGGTCTTTAAGGTCCCTTCCAACCCAAACCATTCTATGATTCTATGATCCCTGCAGCCCTGAAGCCCTGGAGGTGATCTCTCCCACCATCTTCACGGCAAGGCATCGCTGTGGGCCCCAGCACCCACACTGGGAACAGGGAAAAATTGGGGGTGGTGGAATTTCCTTGGGTGTAAAACCAGCCGGACCTGCCGGTCGCTTCCGCTGCCCTCCTGCCCCCGTGGCACGGGAAAAGCAGTTTGGGGGTGGCTCGTGCCACCCGATTGCATCATCTGCTGACAAGGAACGCGCACCCTCCTGCCCACCACCCCGGTGGCCCCGGTTTGACCGGACCTGTTTGCCTTTGGATTTGCACCCGGGGCTGGGAGCGGAGTGAGTCCGCACAAACCACACCGGTCCCCACGGCCACGTGTGAGCACCTGGCCAAGCCACCAGGGTTTGGTGGCCAAACGCCCACCCGTGGGTGCTGGAGGGCCACGTGCCCAGCTCCTGTCCCATCTCAGCAGCTTGTCCCACCATCACGTCCCACCTCGGAGCAGGGAGGTGACACTTGGTGATCCTCTGCAGAAGGGGTTCGCTCCCACCTCACTGTTGGGTATGGGATGAAGGTGACCGGGTTGCAGACCCCTGTGGGCAGTGATGGTGACACAGGAGATGGCCTGGCCGCCTATGCCGGTGTCCGGGCAGCGCATCCTCCCAGATCCCCGGGGAATGCCCCCAAAACGGGGATATTCCTTTCCTGCTGGGAAGTTCCAGCCTCTCAAGTCCCGGCTGACTCAGCCTGGCAGAGCCACAGGTGGGGGTTGCAGCTGAGAAGGGCCCTCAGCAGGTCCCCACCCTCCCAGGTGAAGCCAATAGATGCCAGATTTGATGTTACAACTGGGGGGTTTTTAATTAATTTGAGGTTTTTTTGATTGATTTGGGGTTTATTAACCTGGACGCTCTCCCTGTGCCCTCCTGGCTGATTGTCCCACCGGATCACCCTGCTGGGGGGCCCCACGGTCGCCCTGGCCCGGCCCTGGGGGGACAGGAGCCCGCAGACCTGGGGGGTGCCCCAGAGAATGAAGGGGGGGGGGGTTCCCCTGAGAGCCCGGGGGGGGGGCTCCAGGCTAAAAGGGGCGGGGCGTGTCGGGGGCGTGGCTTAACGCTGGGGGGCGTGGCCTGACGCCAGGCGAGCGGCGGACAGTGCCAGGGAGTGGGCGTGGCCTGGTGAGGAGTGGGCGTGGCTTGACGGGGAGTGGGCGTGGCCCGGCGAAGGGGAGCGTGGCACGTTAGGGGAGGGGGCGTGGCGCGTTGGTGAGGGGGCGTGGCCCGGAGGGAAGGGAGCATGGCACCTTGGGGAGAGGGCGTGGCCTGGCGGGGAGGGGGCGTGGCGCGCTGGGGAGGGGGCGTGGCAGATCGGAGAGCGTCGTGT
>NW_015090795.1:3117932-3138009 GCF_001431845.1 Calidris pugnax
GAGGGCAGGCCGGGCTGCCGGGCCGGCCCTGGGGGCGCTGCAGGGCGCCCGGTTGTCACTCGGGGCTGGGGAAGCGCCGCGCTCCCCGGGATGGTGGCCTCGGCCCCGTGCGGTGTTTCTCCGCCCGTTCCGTACCCCGGCCACGCTCTGCCCCTCGGATGTGTCGCCTGCCGCGTCTCCTGTGACCACCTGCTACCGCTGTGTCCCCTGTGCCGTAGGTCTGTCCCCTGTGCCGTAGGTCTGTCCCCGTGCTGCTCTACCGAGGCCGTGTCACCCTTCCACGGCCGTGACCCTGTACCATGGCCATGACCCTGTACCATGGTCATGTCTGCATGTCACCCTGCCATGGCCATGACCCTGTACCGTGGCTATGTCCCCATGTCACCCTGCCATGGCCATCGCCCTCTATTGTACCCTGGCTATGTCCCCATGTCACTCTGCCACGGCCGTGATTCCAAACGATGGCCATTCCTCTCCCCCCCACCCCGCCTCCCAGCATGATTCCATGCTGTGGTGGTGTCCCCATGTCACCTTGGTGCCACGCAGTGGCCTGGTGCCGTGCCAACCATCAGAGGTGCCCCTTGGTGGCCAGGTCTTCCCCAGCCCGGTCCGGACCCGTCACTTCTCACCTGCAGCAGGGATTGTGCAAGAGTGGGTGTGAACGCTCGCCCCTGCACTTGAACATTAGGTGTAGACCAAGAGCAGCACCCACTAATTAACCCCAGCGCCTGCGAGGGCATTGCTGGCCCGTTGCTGCCACGGACAGCGGGACTGCCCGCTCCAAAATCTTTGGGGCGGGGGGGTGATGGGGGTTGGAGGAGCTCCCCATGGGTCCAGTGTGGCTCACACCTCCTGGGAAAGGTGGCCACCCTCTTTGCAACCCCTTTCTGATCTTGCAGTGCTCCCTGGGTCAGGAAAAGGACTTAATCCTCTCCTGCATTAGTGACGGTGACCCCGGGCGCGCGCTGGCGGGGAGCGAGCCCTGCTTGGACGCCCGTCAGGAACCTCTGCCCTCAATCCCTCGCTGCCAGGACTCGTTTCCCCATCGCCTGGCACCGATTGCCAGGCAATCTGCAGCTCTTGGCATCCCCTGTCCCCCTCTGCTTGCTGCAGAGGGCACGGGCTGGGGTGGCCGGTTGTGTCCCCCCAGCCCTTTTGGGGCCGGATGCTGTCAGAGGTGGGTTACGCTCTGTGACCCTGGGACACATGGCCCTGGGGACTGGGTTTTTCCTGTGGCTTGGTCTCCCTGAGCTCCTTTCCCAGCTTTTCTCCTCGTCCCTGGGGAATTGCAGAAACTCTTGGTGGTGCCATGGCTTGGGGACACCGCCGTGACCGTGTCACACCAGCCACCGCTCGGGGTGTTGCTGGGGAGTATCGGGTGCTCCTTATTGCCGGTTTGGCTTGCAGCTCCCAGCTCTGGCACGTGCCCTGCCCTTCCTGCCTACCCGTGTCCCGTGGGAGGCTGCAGGGGACGGGATCGTGGCCTCTCGTGACGCTGTGTCATGGTGGGGGCTGCTCCCACACCTCGGCTCCATCCCCCAAAACCAAACACGGCACTGGGAACCAGTTCCTGGTCCCAGAGGGACACACGCACACGTCAGCACCAGGCCCTCACTGGGGAAAAGCTGCTGTATCCAACCATCACGGGTGGGGTGGGCTGGGAATGGGGACCCCGTCTCTGCTGTGCCCCAAAAGCCTTGGGGTGCTTAAGGGGGTGTCTGTCTTGCAGGGGTTGGCTGGCCTGGTGTCCCCGGCTGCGCACCCTCCTCCTGGACCTGCTCCTCATCTACATCTCCGTGCCCTTCCTCATCCGCCTCTTCCCCATCGTCCTCACCAAATTCGTCTTCCTGAACTTCCGTGAGTGCTTTGGGGTTGTCAGAGCCCCCCCCAACTTCCTCCAGGGATTCAGCAGGCAGAGGGATGGGGGGGTTAGAATCATAGAATGGTTTGGGTTGGAAGGGACCTTAAAGATCATCGAGTTCCAACCCCCCTGCCCTGGGCAGGGACACCTCCCACCAGACCAGGTTGCTCCAAGCCCCCTCCAACCTGGCCTTGAACCCCTCCAGGGATGGGGCAGCCACAGCTTCTCTGGGCAACCTGGGCCAGGCTCTCACCACCCTCACAGTCAAGGATTCCATCCTAATATCTCATCCAAATATTCAGTCTAAACATGGGTGGATGCTACAGAGGACAGACTTGACCCAGCTCTTCAACAGAACAAGTAGAAAGCTTGAGGGACATCAGAAAACCAGAGGCATCCTTGTCCTCAGTGCCCAGCTCCCGGGGCTGATGCCCTTCCCAAGGCTGTGAGACTATTTTGCCCCACGCCAGGGGGAACATAGTGCAAATCATCGAGTTCCAACCCCCTGCCCTGGGCAGGGACACCTTCCACCAGACCAGGTTGCTCCAAGCCCCATCCAGCCTGGCCTTGAACCCCTCCACAACTTCCCTGGGCAACCTGTTCCAGTGTCTCACCACCCTCATAGTAAAAAATTTCTTCCTGAGATCTAACCTGAATCTTTTTTCTTCCAAGAAAAGGGTTGTGTGGGGGTGTCCCCAAGATGGGAGTGGGGCTGCACCCAGCACATGGGTGGCACTGGGGCAGCAGCACCCATCCCACCTCCCTCCCCCTCGTCCTGGGCTTGCAGAGGAGGCTCAGAGGGACCTTTCCCGTTGGCGCCTCGTGTTTTGCAAGCTGTAATAACGCGGTGCTGCCGACCCTGTTTACTGCTTTGCTGGAATTGCAACACATCTGGGCACGCACGGCATGGACGGGGCTAGAAATCCGGGTGGGAGGAGGTGGCAGAGGGCTGTGCTCACCTACCCGCTCCCTGGGCTGGCTGGAGCACGGCCCTTTGGCTTCCGGACAAATCATTTCCAAAAAAAAATAAAAATAAAGGGCTACAAAGGTGATTCAAGGACTGGAGCATCTCCCTTATGAGGAGAGGCTGAAAGAGCTGGGACTCTTTAGTCTGGAGAAGAGAAGGCTGAGGGGAGACCTTATTAATGCCTACAAGTATCTCAAAGGTGGGCTGAGGGAGGAGGGAACGCTCTTTTCAGTAGTTGCCAGTGAGAGGACAAGGGGCAACGGGCACAAGTTGGAACATAAAGGGTTCCACTTGAATATGAGGAAGAACTTTTTCACAGTGAGGGTGAAAGAGCCCTGGAACAGGCTGCCCAGGGAGGTTGTGGAGTCCCCTTTTTTGGAGATTTTCAAGACCCACCTGGATGCAGTCCTGAGTAACACGCTCTGACAAGCTCTGGGTGGTCCTGCTTTGGCAGGGGAGTTGGGCTAGATGATCTCTATGGTCCCTTCCAACTCTAAAAATTCAGTGAAATTCAGTGAAAACCATATTGCTTTGGGAAAAAAAAAATAAAATGCCCAAAAGGAGCTGGGTATGAGGGTTCCCCGTGTGATGGCCACCGTTTCTCCATCAGTGTCCTTCCCCTTCTTCGTGGACCTTCGGCGGCCGGAGCTGCTGCTGAACAACACCATCAGCCTGTACCTCCCCACCGAGCCGGGCGTTACGGTCGGCATCTGGTGAGTGGGGCATCCCGGGTGGGCACAGCTGGGCTAAAGAGGGTGAATACCCCCTTTGATAACCCCACTCTGTCCGTCCCCCCCCCAACAGGCACACGGTGCCGGGCAGCAGAGGGGCCGAGGCGCAGGGCAAGGACCAGCGGTGGTACGAGGAGGCCCTTGGTGATGCTCACCCCGTCATCATCTACCTGCATGGCAACGGGGGCACCAGGTGAGTACCCCCAAGAACGTGCGTGCCCTCTCCCTGGGGAGGACAGCTGTGGTGGCTTCTCTGGCACAGCAGCTCTCCATGGGCTGAGAACTAGCAAACTCAGTGCAGCAGCCAGCGGTGCTGGTGGGGCTGGGGCTGCTGCAGCGTGGCAACGGGGGCACCAGGTGAGTACCCCCAAGAACGTGCGTGCCCTCTCCCTGGGGAGGACAGCTGTGGTGGCTTCTCTGGCACAGCAGCTCTCCATGGGCTGAGAACTAGCAAACTCAGTGCAGCAGCCAGCGGTGCTGGTGGGGCTGGGGCTGCTGCAGCGGATTCCGACCCTGTAGGTGGAAGAAAATCCTTTTAAGTTAAAGGAGAACATCAAAACCCAGCCACCCCAGCTCTCCCCTCCTGGAAAAAGGCCACCCTGTCCCTCTCCTGGAGGGGAGGGTTCCTTGAGGGTCCCTCCCCAAGCTCTAACCTCATTTTCCCCATCAGGGCTGCGAGCCACCGCGTCCAGTTCTTGAAGGTAAGTGGTCCTCTGAGGTGACCTGCCAGGGCTAAGGCTCCGGGGACCCAAGGGGGACCCTGGGCAGAGTGAACCCAGCGGATTCCGACCCTGTAGGTGGAAGAAAATCCTTTTAAGTTAAAGGAGAACATCAAAACCCAGCCACCCCAGCTCTCCCCTCCTGGAAAAAGGCCACCCTGTCCCTCTCCTGGAGGGGAGGGTTCCTTGAGGGTCCCTCCCCAAGCTCTAACCTCATTTTCCCCATCAGGGCTGCGAGCCACCGCGTCCAGTTCTTGAAGGTAAGTGGTCCTCTGAGGTGACCGGTTATTCTGGGGGGGTCCTGGGGGTGCTCCATCCCAGGACATAACGCTGTGATGCTCCTCTGACAGACGATGGGGGCTGCTGACTTCCACATCCTGGCTCTGGACTACAGAGGTAAAGTCACCTCCTGCCTCTTGCTGAGTGACCTCCCCCCAATCTGGGGCCATCTCCCCACTTCTTCTGGGTCGTGACACCATGCCGTGTCCCCCGCAGGCTACGGGGACTCCAGTGGGTACCCCACGGAGAGTGGCTTCACCACGGATGTCCTGGCGCTCTACGACTGGGCCAAAGCACGGAGTGGGAACAGCAGCATCCTCTTCTGGGGACACTCCTTGGGGACGGGGTAAGTTGTGGGGCAGGGTGATGGTGACACTGAAGCCCACAGCTGGTCCCTGGGCTGTGACACTGCTGCCAGGCCAGTGCCACCCAGGGATGGACCAAGAGGTTGGAGGAGCTCCTTGGTGGAGGCACCTGCAAAGCAAAAGCCATCAGGGAAGGGGAGAGGGTGTGGGTCTGAGGGTGCTGTGCACCCCACGGGGGCATCCTGGCTGCTCCCCTCCACTTGTCACCTCTCTTGTCACAGGATTGCCACAAACACAGCAAGGAAGTTGCAGGAGGAACGAGGTAAGGGCCAGCAGGTCTGGCTCGGTCCCACGTGGTGTCCCCCCTGCCCCTGCACACCTTGGGACAGATTTTGGGGGGGGCCACAGAGAAGCTGGGGAGCCCTGTCACTCTTTGCTTGAGCACTCTTGTGAGGGTACTCTTGGCCCTCACAACAGGGACAAGTGGCTGTCCCCATCCTCCTTAGTGGGACAGGGATGGCCTCACGATGGGAGCATGGCAGCAGATGGAGGGGGGGGTGACAATCCTGTCCCCCCCCCATGGCTTACTCTTGCCCCACTCTGCCCTCAGGGGTCCAGGTAGACGCCGTGGTCCTGGAGTCACCCTACACCAACATCCGCGAGGCGGCCGCCCACATCCCCATCACCACGGTGAGACCATGGTGGGGGCTATCCCTATGGGGTGTCCCCCCCCCACCTCTCAGGGCTCCCCCCAGCAGGGGAAGGGTACATCAATCCAAGCCCCAGCTTAGAGCACCCTCCCCCAAACTCTCTCCCTGCCAGATCTACCGCCAGTTCCCGGGTTTCGGGTACTTCATCCTGGACTCGCTGGCCCTGGGTGACATGTTCTTCCCCAGCGACGAGAAGTGAGTGGCCAAAGGGAAGGGGCACAGCCACCCCCATGGGGCTGTGGGGACGATGCTGAGACCACCCCCCCGAGGAAAAAGTGCTGGGGGGGGGGAAGAGGAAGTTGGACACATCACACCACACCATGCCTGCACTCCTATTTGTGTTTGCCCAGCTTACTCATGCTTTGAGTGCCTTTTTATTTGCCCAACTTCACCTACCAACGCTACTGTTGAGCAAAGTCCACAAGCCAACATCCTTTTTTGTATTTTTTTTTTTTTTTGGGGAGGACTACGTGCTCCAGTCCCACCCCTGTTGTGGTATAGACATGCTGTGGTGGCCAGGTCCTTCCTCCTCCATGGCTATGGGTGCCTTTGCTAAAAACCACCAAGTTCATGGGTCCTTTTGAAGCTTAAGCACCTTTTTTTGGAGGGGGGAATTAAATTTAGGAGGGTGCTTGGTGCTGCTGCGGTGGGTGGACATCACCCCAGGACAGTTCAGCTGCCCTTAGCTGGGGTGGCTCTGAAAAAGCAGCACCTTAGGGGTGGTTGGGGTATCTGGGGGGGATGTTTAGGAGCTCCCAGGGGGTCTGGGGGCTCCAAGGTGCTGTGCTTGCTGTCAACAGCGTGAAGGTGCTGGCCTGCCCCCTCCTCATCCTGCACGCAGAAGATGATGCTGTGCTGCCTCCGCACCTGGGGCGCAAGGTAGGGACCACCATCACCTCCATGGGGGCTGTGATGGGGGTTTTCAGGGGGGGCTGAGGGAGAGGGGGTTGTGGGGAGGGAGGAATGGTGGAGACACGCTGCTGGGCGAGAGCTCAGCAGGTGACCTTGCGTTGATGGGAAGGAAGCCTTGGGACCAGGAAAACAAATGTCTTTACATGGTATTATTTGCGTGGTGTGAAATCTAGCGAGGAAAATAAGAGATAATAATGTTTGGATAACATGGGCCCGTGGACACTTATTTGTAGCCAATTGTATTGCTCACAACAGCGTGTGGACAAGCCCCACAACCTGTCTGTAGAGAGCACAGCACCTGAGCAAAAGAGAGAAACTATATGTGCTATAAAATTAAAATATTAAATGTCTTCACTTCATCACTTGGTGGAGTCCCTGCCCTTTGTTGCCGCAGGGGGTGGCCGGCCATAGGGTACCAGGAAGGGTTTTGGGGTCCCCTGCGCCCACCACTGACCACATTTCCCACCCCACGGTAGCTCTTCGAGACCGCACGCGATGCCTACAAGGACAAAACCAAGGTGAAGTTCATTACCTTTCCCGAAAAGCTGGGTCTGGGCCACGACTACATCTCCTTCAACCCGGAGCTGCCCACGCTGGTCAAGTAAGTGCTGCTCTGCAGAAACCTGGGGGGCATGGAATGAGCCTTGTCCTCTTCTTCCATGGGTTCATCCTCCCCTGTAGCAACCACACGGGTCCCTTTGGCCTCTGGAAAATGCTCGTTGGCATCAATTTTTTGAGCTCCAGTCGCTCCTCGCTGCCCTGAGCCATGGGGAGGAGGTGGCCCTGGGGACATCTGTGCCCTGGGTGCAGCTTTGCTCCATGCCCAGCTCCAACCCACATCCAGGGCTCAGAAATCAGGCTCTCAAGCAGCACAGGGTGGTCGGTGATAACAGCAGAAGATGTATTGCATCTCGTTGCAGAGACTTCTTGAAGATGAAGTGATGCCTGCTGCTGCACTGGAACAGGCTGCCCAGGGAGGGTGTGGAGTTCCTTCTTCTGGACATCTTCAAGCCCCACCTGGATGCCATCCTGAGTGATGGATCTCTAGGATCTCTAGAGGTCCCTTCCACCTCTGTCCAAATCTGTGAATCTCTGGGCGGCCACCACAAGCACTCCCTCCAACCTCCCCAGGAACCCTTCCTTGCACTGAATTTACTGCTGTACGGAATAAAAACTACTGAGAAACTTTCTAATTAGCCCCTTGCCTGAGGATGCTGCAGGTTCCTCGGGGGAGGGAGACACTGATGCCAGGAGCATCGTACGGGGCGGCGATGGGGGTCCATCAGGGACCTGACAGCAGACACCCCTTAACTCCACCCCCCCAAACTTGATGCCTTGGGGCATCCTCCAAGTCCTGCTTCAGCATGGCCTGCAAGGGCTCGGCCAGCTGTGGCCAGATGTCCTTCCCACCCATCCTACACCCAGCACCTCACTCCCTGCACCCTCCTCCTGCATTAGACCCTCATTTTAAACTTCAGCAAAAAGCCCTTTTGGACTCCAGTGGCAGTTTTATTTTTAGCACCTACGCAAGTGACAGGACGAGGTGGTTTCACTTCCCACGTGACACTTATGTTATAAAAATACCCCACCCCCCCCCTCCCCAGCTTCCCCATCCCACCCCAGCTTCCCCATCCCTTGGAAAACCAGCAGCAGTGACACAGAGACTACAGACAGCAGAGACAATTTTACAGCGCGTGTGTCTGGCGTCCACCAGTGATGGCGCCGTCCCCCCCTTACGCCGCCGTGCCGTTGGGGGTCTTGTCCTCCACCGCATCCCGGGGCTCATTGGGTGGTGGGATCTTCAGGTCGGAGGGTTCCACGTGCCAGATGTCCCGGGCGTACTCCTTGATGGTGCGGTCGCTGGAGAACTTGCCGGCCGCCGCGATGTTCCTGATGACCATCTTGGTCCACGCCTTGGAGTTCTGCAAGGAGAGTGGTGGGATGCTGTGACCAGACTTGGTGCCACGTTGGCTGCGAGACCAGCTTTCAGGCAGGGACCTCCTGCAGCAGGACAGCCAGGAGCCTCCCCACCAGCCCCTTTCTCTGGGATGGGCTGATGTGGTCCCATCACAGCTCCCCGGCCTCATCCCCAGGCTGGTACTCACCAGGTACAGCTCGCTGACCTTCTCCTGGCATTTGACATAAGCCTCGTAGTCTGCAAAGACTTTAAACCTGTGGCAGCAAAAAAAGGGGGAGTCAGTGACAGCAGAAACGTGTAGGTGGGAGCACAGTGGTGACCGGTGGCTGCAGCGCACAGGGCTCCAGCTGCCAGATCTGGGGCTTCCTCCAACACAAATGCTTCAGAGAAATTCATCCTCCCCAAGCTCTGATCATACGGAGCCCACAGAAGCTGTGGCACGGGTTGGATGGGTGCCCCAGGAGGGCACACCATGTATCAGCTCCTTGGGAAAACATCTCCCCAGCCCTTGGCTGCTTAGTGCTCTGGCCAAGAAAGCCCTTGAGATACCTAAAAGCAGCTATCACCTGGCAAAGGCTCTGCACTCAAATGTGTCCCGGCCTTAATGTGGCAAATGTGAAGTGCCTTACGTGGAGAAGCTTTTGTCCCCATGGAGCTTCAATTGCTCTTCCACATGCACAACATCAGGGCCAGAATGGTTGGTGCATGGGCACCAGGAGTTTGGTGGAGAAATCCAACCCAGGGGAGGGATGGCATCCCAGGCCTCACCGGTCATGGTGGAAGAGCATGTCGACCACGTCTTTGAAGAGGTCAGGGTCCTTTGGGGAGAAGAAGCCACTCTTAATCTGGTCAACGGCTCTCTTCAACTCGGGGAGCTGGTCGTAGTACTTCTGGGCGTTGTACCTGGTGGGGAAGGGTTGATATAAGATGGTCTTGCTCCACCTGCCCATGGTAGCACCCCCATGGCATACCCAGTCCTCACCCTTCCCTGTCCAGCTCCGTGACATCCTCCACCCTCATGCCAAAGATGAACAGGTTTTCCTCTCCAGCCTCCTCAGCCATTTCCACGTTGGCTCCATCCATGGTGCCGATGGTCAGAGCCCCGTTCAGCATGAACTTCATGTTGCCTGTGCCTGATGCCTCGGTGCCTGCCGTGGAGATCTGCTCTGACAGGTCGGTAGCAGGGATCACTGGCAACAAAACACATGGACACAAGGGCCTCGTGGTGACCAGATTTGGGCTTGTACCATGACAAAGGACATTAGATCTGCTGCCTCACAATGATGGAGCCATGGGCTGATGGACAGCCACAGGGCAGATGTCCCCTGCCCCGCCACAGCTTGCCCCATGTGGGCTACCTTTCTCTGCCAGTGAGACCCTGTAGTTCTCCAGGAAGATGACCTTCAGTTTGCTCCCCACAACGGGGTCGTTGTTCACCACATGAGCCACTGCATTAATGAGCTTGATGATCATTTTAGCCATGTGATATCCTGGGGCAGCCTAGAAGAAAAGCCACAGGTGAGCCTGGAGGGGCTCACCCAGGAGCAGCGAAGGAGGACTCAGCTCCCACTTGCCCAGGGAAGTATCTGCTCAGCCCTGATTCCATCTCTCATCCAACTCATACGTTGTGCCACCAAGTTTTTGAGGGCTTGCATGCCCAGAGGTAGCAAAACCTTGCTTGGGTTGAAGCCAACAAGGGCTGCCTCAGGGCTTCCTAGGGGGCTTTGGGGACACAACCCCATGAGAACATCTGCACCCAAATCCCCTAGGCCATTTTCAAGGAAATGCCCAAAACTTCTGACCCAGCTGATCCCACCCAGAGAAGCTGTGGCTGCCCCATCCCTGGAAGAGTTCAAGGCCAGGTTGGAGGGGGCTTTGAGCAACCTGGTCTGGTGGGAGGTGTCCCTGCCCAGGGCAGGGGGGTGGAACTCATCATCTTTAAGGTCCCTTCCAGCCTAAACCATTCTATGAACTTACCTTGCCCCCAATGATCACTGTCCTCGGCACAAACACCTTCGCAGGATCCCTCCTGATGCCTGGAGAAGACAGCAGCATGGTGTCACCCTCTGTTTTAGCTGCAGCCCCAGGGCAGCCCAAACCTTTCTATGAACTTA
Organism: Calidris pugnax; assembly: GCF_001431845.1. NCBI lineage: Eukaryota > Metazoa > Chordata > Aves > Charadriiformes > Scolopacidae > Calidris > Calidris pugnax. The sequence goes on from NW_015090795.1 coordinate 3,128,449, forward strand.
CCTTGCCCCCGATGATCACCGTCCTCGGCACAAACACCTTCGCAGGATCCCTCCTGATGCCTGGAGAAGACAGCAGCATGGTGTCACCCTCTGTTTTAGCTGCAGCCCCAGGGCAGAGGGACATTCGTGCACCCCCAGGACAGCCTGTCCCCCTGGGGGTCGCGGTGGCTTACGGTTGTACATGGTGATGATGTGCAGACAGTTCATCAGCTGCCGCTTGTACTCGTGGATCCTCTTCACGTGCACGTCGAACATGGAGGAAGGGTTGATCTTCACCTTGTACTCCTTCTCCAGGTACAGCGCGAACTTCACCTTGTTCTCCTGGGCAAGGGGCAGGGAGGGTGTCACCCCCTGGGCCTGTCCCCCCCATCCCTATGTCCTCCCCTGCCCACAGCCCTCACCTGCTTCACTTTGGCAACCTCCCGGATGAAGAGATCGTCGTCCACAAACTCGTGCAGCTTCGTCAACTGGCTCAGGTCCCGCACGTAGTCCTCCCCTATTTTCTGCAACAGGAGCAGAGGAACATGGTGACTGCAGGATAGGGATGGCCACCTTCACTGGGGCAACGTTGGGGGCCAACGTTACCTCTGCGATGAGCTCAGCCAGCCCCGGGTTGCAGAGCAGGAGCCGGGAGCAGAGGAACACGGTGACTGCAGGATGGGGATGGCCACCTTCACTGGGGCAACCTTGGGGGCCAGTGTTACCTCTGCGATGAGCTCGGCCAGCCCCGGGTTGCAGAGCAGGAGCCAACGCCGCGGGGTGATGCCGTTGGTCTTGTTCTGAAACTTCTCCGGTTCCAGCGCTGCAAAGTCCTCGAAGCTGCCAGGACCAGGAGGGGACAGCTTCAGGTTGACCTACCCCGGCACCACCACCGTTTCCAAGCCAAGGGTGATCCACCACTGCCTCCCCCCCCAAGGCTTACACTTGAGTCTTGACTATTTCGGAGTGGATCTTCGCCACCCCGTTGACGGCGTGGGAGCCGACGATGCAGAGGTGGGCCATGTTGATCCTCTTGGTGCCACCCTCCTCTATCAGGGACATCCTCCGCAGCCGGTCCACGTCGTTAGGGAAGAGGGACGCGATGTGCTGCCGGTGGAGAGGTGGTGAGTGGTAATGGCCTTTAGGCATGTCCCATACCATGGCCCCCAAAGATGAGGCCACAGCGATGTCCCCAGTGCCTTCAACACTGGTCAGAGTGGTGGCTTTTACTCCAGAGCAAGGGTGCAAGCCCACTCCAAATGGTGCCCTTCCCCAGCATCGATGTCTTTGGACAGGATCCCCCAGGTTCTCATGGAGAGGGACTTGTGGGCACATCCTTGGCCAGTGGGGCCATTTTGGCAAAACCCTGGTGCTGCCAGACCAGGAGGCCAAACCACCACCTCCTTTGTACCCCCAACCTCATCCCTCTCCAGGATGAACTTAGCCCTTAGAGAGAAAATGCCAACAGCTAAGTCCCTGGAGCAATGAGTGATGGTTTTAGAACAACCCCTAGCTGTGGGATGGTGATGCACTAGTGGGAAGGGCTTTCCTACACACCAACCTCCCAAAACAGCAGCCAGAACCACCTGGTCACCCCCCGAACATCATCAGTTTGTGCATCCCCTTAACCCCGACAGCACGATGTGTGTCATCCCTGTCCCCCTCTCTGGAGCCACCCCAAGGCACTTACATCCAGGTGTCTCTGGTTGATCTCGTAGATGATCTGCAGGTGTCTGGGGAGCAGCTTCTCCACCAGGTCCACCGGCCAGCGCTCCAGGGCTTCGGGGAGCACCGTGTGGTTGGTGTAGGCGAAGGTCCGCTTGGTGATGTCCCAAGCCTGTTGGTGGGAGAGCGGGTGCTGAGTGGCGAGGGTGGAGGAAGCCCAGGCATGGTCCTCCCACCATGGCCAGCAGCATGGCCCAGCGAGCTCCTCCAAGTCCATATTGGTTAAACCCAACCTGACTGCTCCACATCACTCCCCAAGGCCACCAGCAGCTACAAAACCAGTTCCCCAGCTCCTCCGCTGTGGGTGAGGGCAGAAAGGACCCAGGGACCAGGTCGGGTCTCCCTACCTTGTTCCATGGCAGCTTCTCGATGTCCACGAAAATCCTCATCAGCTCAGGGATGGCCATGGCAGGGTGTGTGTCATTCAGCTGGATGGCAACCTGTGGGAAGAGATGGCAACATGGGGACACGTGGAGGACGTGTGGGCATCCCACTGCCCAAGCCAGCTGGGCACAGGCACCCATGGAGGGTCCACAAAACCCCTCCAGCCCTGGCTGAACATCTGGGAGGCATCGAAACGAGCTCCAAAGCACGGTCAGAGCAACCCTGGCTGGTACCTGGTCGGGGAAGGAATCAAACACGGTTCGGACACTGTCCGTGCTCCCGAATTTGGACGCTTTGAAGCGGCGTATGATGTCCTGGAGGGTGGCAGCCACCACGAAGTACTCCTGCTTCAGCCGCAGCTCCTTCCCCTCGAAGAACTGTGAGCAGAGGAGCAGGACACCGCAGGGTCACACCACGCTGCCCAGGCTGGGGACCCATCCACCGCACGGCACGGTGCCAGCCCCCAGTGCCTCCCCCAGCCCCGGGGCTGGCAGCAGCTCCAACTCCCAACATCTTCTCCCTTTCCAGATTCCACTACCAGCGTTTGAGAGGTGCTGGTAGAAAGAGAGGTTTAAATCCTGCCCCCCGCCCCCCAGCTTCATCAGAACCTGTTCCTCCTGGTTTGAACGTTTCAGCCACAAGAAAAGGTACGGGGGCAACGGGAAGGGGCTGGAACACTGAGGAGCTATTTCTAAGACAAGAATTAAACCCCTCGTTAACGCGACACAAAACACCAACCCGCTGCTCCACCAGGAGGATCTGCAGGAGGCAACCTCCCCAGTGGAGCTGTGATGCCCCCAGCTCTCCTCACCAGCTGGGGTAGGATTAGACAAGCAAAAAAACACCCAAACAGGTTGCAGAGCGAGGAGAGCTGCCCTTCGCCTTCTTCCCCTGCTCCACAGCTTGTTTTGTGGCCGGGGAAGGGTTGTCCACCCCACGGTCCCTGCATGCCAGCCAGTGTGTGGCACAGCAAGGACACAGAATCACAGAATCTTCTAGGTTGGAAGGGACCTCAAAGATCATCTTGTCCAACTGTCAACCTAACTGACAAAAATAGATACCTGCACATCAAACAAGAAGCATCACCATCACTAGGCCATACCTTCCAGCACTACATCAACCCTTCTTTTGAACACCTCCAGGGATGGTGCCTCAACCACCTCCCTGGGCAGCCCATTCCAATGGCTGAGAACCCTTTTCATGAAGAAATCTTTCCTAATATCCAATCTGAACCTCCCCCGGTGTAACTTGAGGCCATTTCCTCTTGTCCTGTCGCCTGTTCCTTGAGAGAAGAGACCAACCCCCACCTCTCTACACCCTCCTTTCAGGGAGTTGCAGAGAGCAAGAAGGTCTCCCCTCAGCCTCCTCTTCTCCAGGCTGAACACCCCCAGCTCCCTCAGCCTCTCCTCACAAGACTTGTGCTCCAGACCCCTGACCATCTTTCTTGCCCTTCTCTGGACCCGCTCCAGCACCTCGATGTCTTTTTTGTGGTAGGGAGCCCAAAACTGGACACAGCACTCAAGGTGGGGACACAGTACTCGAGGTACACGTGCAGCAAGAGGTTTGGGATGAAAAGGGCAACTTCAGGCACAAACTCCGGGCCCGGGGCTGCAAGGGACCAGCGGGGAAATGGCAGCAGCAGTCACCAAACTGCCTTCATGATTTATTTTGAGACTCAAGGAAGGTTCCTGCAGCAGGACGTGCTCCTTCCCCTTCCCGTGCCGAGCAGGGATTTGCCCAGGAATGGACTCATCTCTGCTGCAGCGCCGGCGAGAGGCAGCAACCCCCATCCAAGCACCACGGGTGGCTTAAAACAGAACTCAAAGCACCTCTACAAGGTCCTGGTGGGACAGGCTGCCCCCCCATTGCACCCCCACCGCTCAATCCTTGGCCATTCCTAAAATGGGGACACCCCCTTTGCCCTTCATGATTTATTTTGAGACTCAAGGAAGGTTCCTGCAGCAGGACGTGCTCCTTCCCCTTCCCGTGCCGAGCAGGGATTTGCCCAGGAATGGACTCATCTCTGCTGCAGCGCCGGCGAGAGGCAGCAACCCCCATCCAAGCACCACGGGTGGCTTAAAACAGAACTCAAAGCACCTCTACAAGGTCCTGGTGTGAGAGGCTGCCTCCCTGTTGCACCCCAGCCATTCCTAAAATGGGGACACCCCCTTTGCATCGCGACTTACGTTGTCGTTGGGGTAGAGGACACGGGATATGTTCTCCGCCAGGTTTCTGTCCAGTACGGCCTGGATGTAGTCTCCGACGTTGACTGGGGAGGAGAAGAGGGATAAGGTGGGTGTGGGACCATCCCCCCTCTCTGCCCCATTCCACGCGACACCCCACCAGCACCCACTTACAGTCCCGCAGGTTGAAGTCGTTGGGTGCCCGGGCCGACCACAGGCGCATGGTGTTGACGGTGTTGTTCATGTACCCGGGCACGGGGGTGTCGTAGGGCAACGCCAGCACCACCTAGGACATGGGCAGGGCAGCTGGAGCCGGGATGCCCCCAGTTGGTGTCCCCCCATGTCCCCTCGGACCTCAACCTCAGGGTTGTGTCCACCTTCAAAGGGTGACACGCTTGGTAACCCCCAGCCCCGGGGACACCCCAGCTCCCCCAGGTCTGCCCGGAGCTCTCAAAGGATGGAGAGAAGGTTGTGAGGGTCAGGAGAAGCTTAATTTAAGCTGTTGTGCCAGGCTGTGCATTGAACACAGACCTGCTGGAGGTGCTTTAGGGTACAGAATCATAGAATAGTTCAGGTTGGAAGGGACCTTAAAGATCATCTGGTTCCACCCCCCTGCCCTGGGCAGGGACACCTCCCACCACACCAGGTTGCTCCAAGTCCCCTCCAACCTGGCCTTGAACCCCTCCAGGGATGGGGCAGCCACAACTTCTCTGGGCAACCTAGTCTCACCACCCTCACGGTCAAGAATCTCAGAGGTTGGCTAAGCCCCCACGTCCATCCAATCCTCCATCCCTATGTCCATCTCCTCCCCAGTTTGCTCCACCGCTGCCTCTTCCACCCCAAAGCAGCCCCACCAGCGCAACCCTCCTTGGCAGGGATGCCAGAAGGACCCACACCTGGGTCTCTGCCCCACTGAGAGCCCCCCAGGTGATGGGACAAGCCACACAAGGGGGGTTTTCCCTTCAGGCTGGTCCATACCTGGGTGTCCACCCACTTGGCACCAGTGGCAGAGTGTTCCACCCGGCCGTAGAAGTGGACGGGCAGCATGTACTCGGGACGGGCTTTCTCCCAGGGGTTGCCGTGCCGGAGCCAGTCATCAGCTTCTTCCACCTGCCAGAGGGAGGGATGGAGAGCGGTGACAGGGCCACCCAACCCCAGGGACCTCCTGGGGTTGTGCCACGTGGAGGATGGATGGGAAAGGGGATGATGCTTTGGAGTCTGTCTGCCCTAAACCTGGATTTGGGCACCGCTGGGTGAGCCTGGAGACAGGGCTCTGCCCCCACCACCCTGAAACCCGGGGTGTCCCTGCCAGGGGGGTGATGGATGGGGACGAGGAGGTGGGGATGCCCCCTAAATCAGAGTTTTGACCTCATCCTCCAGGCTGGCTAACGGAGAGGGCTCCTTCCCCACCCCAGCAGGGCTGTTACAGGGGACAGCTCGGGTTCGATGTCACCTTTGTCACAGCCAGGTCAGAGCTCTGGGTGGCAGGGACACTGCGTGAGGGTCGGGGGAGATAAGCTCCATTAGGACCCAGCAGCCAGGGACTGCTGTTTCACAGCACCATCTGTAGGTGCAGCTTTTGGGAGATGCTCACAGGGTCCCTCTGGGTCTTCAGGGCAGTCTCCCACCAGGGGTTCTGCCCACACACACCACATTTTCCATTCCATTTCCAAAACAGCCCCTTCCACCCTCCAACCCTGGTGTCCAGCAGCAGAAGCCAGGGCTGGGGGGCTGGATCTGGCTTGCCCTGGACCTTCCTCCCCACCATCCCCACACCACCTCAGCGAAACCATCCCCACCCGATCCCCAGCCCCACACGCCGGGATGCGGGATGAGCTTCCCCACCACGGGGAGGGATGCTTGGTGCTCACACCAGTTTAATAAGTTAAACTCGTTGGAGAAAACATCCGACAGGTTTTAAATATCACGGCACCAACTCTGCCTCCAGCAACTCCACCTCCAAGCCAAGGGAGAGCATCCGTACCCCCTGATCTTGCCCCGATGGAAGGAAGGGGGGAGGCCGGATTCAGGGCTTGGGATGTGGTGGGGGAAGAAAAGGGCCATGGGGCTCCATCCCTACCTGCCACCCATCCCGGATCTTCTGGTTGAAGATGCCGTACTCGTAGCGGATGCCGTAGCCGTAGGCTGCCAGCCCCAGCGTCGCCATCGAGTCGAGGAAGCAGGCTGTGGGGACAGAGGAGAGCAGGGAGCTGAACTTCCCCTGGGGGGGACAGGAGACCCCAAGTCCTCCTCCCCAAAGGAGAGCCAGGGCCACCAGCCACTTCTGCTCGCTCGCTGGCCACCTCGCACCTCTCCCAAAATAAAGGCTGGAGCAGTAACATCCCCCCACCCTCACCCCAGGGTTGGGTACCTCCTGCGGTGGAAGGAAAGGCTCCAGGGCTGTGTCCCACCACCCAGGCATCGAGACCAATTTTGGGGGGGCTCACTCACCAGCAAGCCTGCCCAGACCACCGTTGCCCAGACCAGCATCCTCCTCGATTTCCTCCAGCTCCTCCATGTCCAGCCCGAGCTACAGATGAGAAGAAGGTGGTGATGAGCTGGAGGGTCTCAGCCCCACAGAGGGGAGGCACTGCTGGCACACACCCCTGGGTGATGCCCAGCACCCACTGCTGCTGTCCCCACCGTGCAGGTGGGCTCCAGGAGGGGTGGAAAGCCATCCAGGCCTGAAAGACCCATCCCTGCAGGTGGGACACTGTGATGTGCACACAAAGCAGCCCCTCTCCCCCTCCACAGCACGGCAGGGACCAGCTCTGGTGTTAAAGGCATCGCACCAGCCTTTACAAGGGACACAGGTGACCTCAGAATCACAGAATGGTTTGGGTGGGAAGGGACCTTAAAGATCATCCAGTGCCACCCCCTGCCCTGGGCAGGGACCCCTCCCACCAGACCAGGTTGTTCCAAGCCCCCTCCAACCTGCCCTTGAACCCCTCCAGGGATGGGGCAGCCACAGCTTCTCTGGGCAACCTGGGCCAGCACCTCACCACCCTCAAAGCGAAGAACTTCTTCCCCAGATCTCATCTCCATCTCCCCTCTTTCAGTGTCAAACCCTTCCCCCTCATCCTATGGTCCCCTCCCTGATCCAGAGTCCCTCCCCATCTCTCCTGGAGCCCCTTGAGGCACTTGAAGGGGCTCTAAGGTCTCCCTGGATCTGTGTAGAGAGCACAGCGCATGATCAAAAGAGAGGAACTATATATGCTGTAAAAACAAAACATTAAATGTCTTTGCTTTATCACTTGGTGGAGTCCGTGCCCTTTGCTGCCGCAGGTTTTGGGGTGGCTCCTTCCTCCCTGTGACCAGCGCTGCTGTGTGTGGCCGGGGTGGTTGCACAACAGCCAGAACAGCTTTTCGAGCAAACATATTCAAAGAAAAGGAAAATGGGGGGTGGGGACAAGGGGGAAGGGTTTTAAACTGAAAGAGGGGAGATGGAGATGAGATCTGGGGAAGAAATTGTTGACTGTGAGGGTGGTGAGAGCCTGGCCCAGGTTGCCCAGAGAAGCTGTGGCTGCCCCATCCCTGGAGGGGTTCAAGGCCAGGTTGGAGGGGGCTTGGAGCAACCTGGTCTGGTGGGAGGTGTCCCTGCCCAGGGACAGGGACGGTCTTTAAGGTCCCTTCCCACCCAAGCCATTCTATGACCTTCCCTGTCACCGGTGCCCAGCAGTGCCGTGCCACATCCCTCGGCACACAGCCACCGAGCTGTGACCCTGGGCCTTTCGAGAGCTGGTTCTGGAGCAGCATTTTTCTGCTCAGGCATCACCTGTGGCTCAAGGAGCAGTTTGCAGCCAGTGTGGTGAAACACCAACATCTCCAGAAGCTGGAGAGCACTGAACCCCCCCCAGTCCCCACCAAGCCCTGGCATGCCCACCTGGTAGACGGCTTCGTCGCAGGCGTTCTGCAGCCCCAGGTTAATCATGGTGTTCTGCAGCGTCCGCCCCATGTAGAACTCCAGGGAGAGGTAGTAAATCCTCTGCAAGAGAGAAACCCACCCCCTGGTTACCTTCCCCAGGGCTGGAGGAGGCTCCCCTGCACCCCAGAACTCCCCATCAGGCGTTATCTCCAAGCAAGAGGGGACAAAAAACGATTCTGCATAGAGCAGGGTGGTTTGCACCGGGAATTTGAGGGCTGGGGGGTCCTTGGAGGTGGTTGTGCCCCACAGCCCCCACCCTGCTCTCCCATCCCAGCTATTTCCCAAGCCGGGAAGAGGGTAGGACTTGAGGTGGGTTTGTTTGGACAAGCCCTGTCCCAGAGCAGGGACAACCCCGGGCCGGTCACCCCGAGCGCGCCGGCGGCGGTACAAAGTTAAATTTTAAAGAGGAGACGTTTCCTAATGTCACCCCGAGCTGCAAGAGCAACCGGAAAACCCAACGAGCCAGTGGGGCCGGGTGCGGGTGGCAGCCTGGGGGACACGGGCTTCCTCTGCTGTCCCCAAAAAGGGGGGGGGTGGCCGGGCTCAGGAGCACGTAACCCCCCCCGAGGGGTGCAGGATGCGGCCAGTAAGGCTGGGGCTTGTGTAAGCCATTCCCCGGTGTCAGCACCGGTGGGTTTTAAGGAAGGATTTAGGCTGGAGGAAGTCGCTGACTTGTCAGGTTCCCCCCCCCCCAACCAGGTCAGGGGGAGGGCGATGGGATGTACTGGGCAGGGTCGGCTGGGCTTACTGGTGTGATCCCAGCAGAGCTGGAGGCAGTGACACTGGGCAGACGGGACCCAGCACGGCTGGGCTACACCAGAGAGCCCCCAAATTCCACCCCTGGGAGAAGCTCAGCCTTTTTTTTTCCTCCCACTACATGATGGGGGGGGGCTGGGACACCAGGGTCCCAGCAAGGTGCTGGCAGGGTGACAATTGGAGGTGACAAGGGCCGTCCAGGTGTCAGGAGGGGATTATTCCTTAATCCCCCCAGCAGCCAGAGCTTCGGAGCAGGACAAATTCCTGCACAAACCAGAGCTTCCCCCCGCCCCGTCCCAGCTCGGGATGGCTGTTTTTGCCAAAACCCACTCCTGGCTGCCTTCGGGTTCGTTAAGGCCCTGCAACTAATTGCCCCTAGAAGGCTTTGCAGCTGTTTTTGGCGGAAAGCACCCACGCTGGGGCTGCGGGACAACACACACTGTGCCCCCCTACCCCCCCCCCCACTCCCCGTGCTCTGTTTGTTTTGCCAAAGCAAAGGACAGTGGCCTCGCTTGTTAAAAGTCCAGTCCCTCCTGGCAAAGTTGGGAGGGGTGGGGGAAATATCCCAAATCCCAAGAAAACCCCCCCCCAACCTATTTTCCATGCATT
>NW_015090795.1:3139287-3140566 GCF_001431845.1 Calidris pugnax
CCCCCTTTCCCCCTGTTCCCCCCTCCCTTTCCCTCCTCACTTTTTCTCCTCCTGCTCCTCAATCCCTCTGGAAATGGCGTGGGATCCCTTCTCCCTGCCCTGCCCACGGAGTCCTGCCCGCCCTCGGGTTCCTCCGGAGGTCAAGAATAGCCCAGCACACCACGCAACACCTCTTCCTCTTCCTCCTCCTCCTCCTCCGGCCATGCCCACACAGGCTTATCCAGCCTCAGCCTTGTGTTTTCTTTTCCTGCCCCCTTTTTGCAAAGCTAAACCACGCGCAGCCCCAGAGCAACCCAACCCAACCCTTGCTGGCCACCAGGTTAACCTGGCCACCCCAACCAGGACCTGGTGGCACCAGGCTCCACGCTGAGCCAGGTCCCGGCAAAGGGCTGCAAGGGGTTCACCAAAAAGTTGAGGAACCAGCCCAAACTGCACGTGGGAAACAGCAAAAATAAGGAATGTGACCCATCTTGCTGATTTTTCCCTGGGGCAAATGGAAGAATTCTCCTCCAGGTGGTGACCTGGGCATGGTTTTGGGCTGGTTGGTGCCAGAGAGAGTGGGTTGGGTGCCCAGAGCAGGTATTTCGTGCCCAGGACCTGCCCTCCACCGCAGGGGGAAATGGCAGCCATGCAAATGGTGCCAGGCAACGTGCCCCGAGAGCTCCCAGGTGTGGGGCTGGGCCCCGAGAGCTCCCAGGTGTGGGGCAGGGCCCCAAGAGCTCTCAGGTGTGGGGCTAGGCCCTAAGAGCTCTCAGGTGTGGGGCAGGGCCCCAAGAGCTCCCAGGTGTGGGGCAGGACCCCGGGCAGGGGGGGCTGTTTGGGCAACCCGGAGAGACCTCCAGTGCCCATCTCTTGGCAGCTGAGGCAGGGATGGAGCTGGTGGGTGGCTCTGCCCTCTCCTCCATGGCCCATCCCGGGGTGGTGGGTGTCCTCTGGCCCTGGGTGTAACCCCCCCCCACCCCGGGAGGGGGGCATTTCCCATCTCCCCATCTCTGGAAGGGATGAGCATCGTTGGGAGACACAAAGGTGCTCGATGTGATGCATTAGTGGTTCTTCTTTAGCCCTGGACTGGAGCCCACCATGAGCTCAGGAAGAAAGACATTCTACCCCCCCCTTCCCCCCCCCGGAGCAATTTTGATATCTCCCGATTTTTATCATTTTCTCTCTTTTACACCTGGTTCTTGCCACCATCTCCCACCCTGGATGGGTCCCCGGGCAGGGGGTGGCGTTGGGGGGGGCTGTGCTGGCCTGGATGCTTCCCCCCTCCCCCGTCCCCGTC
>NW_015090795.1:3141113-3142060 GCF_001431845.1 Calidris pugnax
CCATGGCACCCAGCTGGCAGCGACACCCCTGTCCCCCCCTTGAGCCCAGGGGACCACCAGGGACTGAAAAGCCAAGCGTTGGGGACACATGCGCATGCAGGCGCCCTCGGCACGGGGAAAAGGGGGGGGCACCACCTCCTGCTCCTCTCCTCATCTGAATTACCAGAAAATTGGGGTGGGGAGCAGAGGCTGAGGCGGGGGGACACACACAGAACTGCAGCCGGCAGCGGGGCACGGATTCCTGAGTGCGTGGCAGGGCTGTGGCCAGCTCTTCTTCCTCCCCATCCCCATCCCTATCCTCATCTCCATCATCTCCATCTCCCATCTCCATCATCTCCATCTCCATCATCTCCATCTCCATTATCTCTACCATCTCCATCTCCTCCATCTCCCATAGAATCATAGAATCGTCTAGGTTGGAAGAGACCCAACCCAACTCAATGGATCATCGAGTCCTTCTCCATCCCCATCCCCATCAGACCCTCTGGCTGCAGAATGAGTTCTCCTGTGGGAAGGGAAGGACACTATCGGGCAGTATTTAAGGCTAAGTTTTATACGGCGGCGACTATAAAAAAATAAATGCTTAATCTCCGAGGAGCCGGGGGGGAGGGCTCCTCCGGCCTATGGCTGTGGCCTGCGTGCCGGCGCCGGGCCGCGGGGAGCCCTCGGTGCCCGACCGAGGGTCCCACCAGCACCCAGAGCACCCGGGGACAGGGTATGGGGGTGTGTGTGTCGTCCCCCCCCCCATACCTGCTCCACAGAAATGCTTTTTGGGGGGGGGACAAGGGACAGGACGTTTTGGTAAGGACATGGAGACTGACTGGTAATCCAGGAGCCACCTCTACACGAGACCGAGGGCGCTCTGCAAAGAAAGGCCACGGGGTGGGGGGGTTGGGGGGGGAAGAAATATCCTGCAAAGTAACGGGGATGGGGTGAGGAAAAGCTTT
>NW_015090795.1:3161320-3162295 GCF_001431845.1 Calidris pugnax
CCCCCCCCCTCCCCAAAATCCCATGGCACCCAGCTGGCAGCGACACCCCTGTCCCCCCCTTGAGCCCAGGGGACCACCAGGGACTGAAAAGCCAAGCGTTGGGGACACATGCGCATGCAGGCGCCCTCGGCACGGGGAAAAGGGGGGGGCACCACCTCCTGCTCCTCTCCTCATCTGAATTACCAGAAAATTGGGGTGGGGAGCAGAGGCTGAGGCGGGGGGACACACACAGAACTGCAGCCGGCAGCGGGGCACGGATTCCTGAGTGCGTGGCAGGGCTGTGGCCAGCTCTTCTTCCTCCTCATCCCCATCCCTATCCTCATGTCTATCATCTCCATCATCTCCATCTCCATCACCTCCATCATCTCCATCACCTCCATCATCTCCATCTCCATCTTCATCTCCATCATCTCCATCTCCCATAGAATCATAGAATCGTCTAGGTTGGAAGAGACCCAACCCAACTCAATGGATCATCGAGTCCTTCTCCATCCCCATCCCCATCAGACCCTCTGGCTGCAGAATGAGTTCTCCTGTGGGAAGGGAAGGACACTATCGGGCAGTATTTAAGGCTAAGTTTTATACGGCGGCGACTATAAAAAAATAAATGCTTAATCTCCGAGGAGCCGGGGGGGAGGGCTCCTCCGGCCTATGGCTGTGGCCTGCGTGCCGGCGCCGGGCCGCGGGGAGCCCTCGGTGCCCGACCGAGGGTCCCACCAGCACCCAGAGCACCCGGGGACAGGGTATGGGGGTGTGTGTGTCGTCCCCCCCCCCATACCTGCTCCACAGAAATGCTTTTTGGGGGGGGGACAAGGGACAGGACGTTTTGGTAAGGACATGGAGACTGACTGGTAATCCAGGAGCCACCTCTACACGAGACCGAGGGCGCTCTGCAAAGAAAGGCCACGGGGTGGGGGGGTTGGGGGGGGAAGAAATATCCTGCAAAGTAACGGGGATGGGGTGAGGAAAAGCTTT
>NW_015090795.1:3162345-3168305 GCF_001431845.1 Calidris pugnax
CCCCAAAACCCCAAACCCCCGCCTCAAAATCAACAAAACCAAACCTAAAAGCGGACACAGAGGAACATCTCGGGCTACTGGGGTACTTCATCAGCCAAAAAGAGCTAAAGAGCAAAGCGCACACACACAGGACAGCGCGGGGGGACGGAGACCGGAGAGGGGCAGAAGCTGGGTTCTTCCTCCCCGTTTTGGCTCCGGCCGGTGGCCCAGCAGGGACCCGGTGGCCCAGCAGGGACCTGGTGGCTCGGTGGCCGTCCTCGTCTCGCAGGGGGGAAGGGGGCTGGCTCCTCTCCTCCTCCTCCCCAGAAGAGGCAGCCGGCTCCGGGAGCATCCTCACGGCATGGCCGAGCGCGAAGTGTAGAATTCGGGGACGGGGAGGCCGGTGTGGAGTGTCACCTGCAAGGAGAGAGGACGGGCTCAGTGGTGTCCCAGGGCATGGCTGCTCCTCCTGCCCTGCCACGGGTCCTCCCCGCCACGGCGAGGCCCGGGAGGGGTGGCAAAGGATGTCCCCAGGACCATGGGGGTGGCTTCATCTCACAGAATCTTCTAGGTTGGAAGGGACCTCAAAGATCATCTTGTCCAACCGTCAACCTAACTGACAAAAATAGACACCCACACAACAAACAAGGAGCATCATCACTAAACCATACCTCCCAGCACTACATCAACCCGGCTTTTGAACACCTCCAGGGATGGGGCCTCAACCACCTCCCTGGGCAGCCCATTCCAATGGCTGAGAACCCTTTCTTGCTGCTTCCTGACTCGTTTGTGCTGCAGGAGCCCCAGTGGGAAGTGGGACCGGTGGTACCAGCGGTGCCAAGCCCCACATAATCCCAGCTGGGGTGGGAGGGGTGGGACACGGCAGCAGCGGGGTCTTTCTCCAGGTGGGATGGACAAAAGGGGGCTGAAGGACAATGAAGATGCTCAGGAGACCTCCGAGAAGCCCCCAAGCCAAGGATGGGCCATCCAATGGAGGGGACGTGGCTGAGCGCCGGTGGGAGGAAGGACCTTCGAAGCTGAGCAGCAGCAGGGTGTGGGGCAGGACCATGCTATGGTGTGGGGAGATGCTCAAGTGCAACCTTTAACGTTCCTTTTCAACCCAAACCCTTCTGTGATTCTACGAGAATGGGAGCCAGGCAGGGGCCCAGCATCACCCGGGGATGGGGACAGAGACTCTGACCCAGGGACAATTGGGGAAGAGGAGAAACACCAGAGACCTGATGGTGGAGAAACACCAGAGACCTGATGGTGGGAAGGAGCCAGGTCCTGCAAACTCCCACACGCACCGAGGAACCACGCGTGGGCAATTCCACTCCTTCCACAAATACTTCCATTTGGGAGGAAAGCAAAATTCCTTATTTTATCGGAACAGCCACATTTTCCCCTTCGGACACAGATTGATAGAAAACTTTGTCTAAAAATACCATTATTTCCCTCCTCATGAGAGTCATTTTTGATTACTCGTACACCTTTGAAGAAGGGTGACGAAGGGCTTGGGTTTCTCAGCAGCCTTTTATCAGCGTCCCAGGAGAATCCTCTGGTGCCAGAGAAGTGAAGGACTCAGAGGGGCTCTAGGTCTTAGGGCCACGCAGGGGATCGTGGTAGGAATTAAACCCACCACAGAGCAGGGGGTTCTCACCCCACTCAAATTAATTCAGCAAGCCCCTAAAACCAAGATGTGCTTCTTTAACCTTTCCTAATTAAACACCAGGACGCTCCGGTGGGGATGCTCTCAGGGGTTTGAGATGGCACCCACCAACCTCCACTCCCAGTGCTGCTGGAAAACTGGGCACTGCCTGGGTACCAGGCAGTGTATCTCGATGGACAACATCCTAATCTCGATGGACAACATCCTAATTAACAGATTTCTAATTTACAGAGGCCTCTTGGTGCCTCTGCCCTCACACAGCCTTTGACACCCGCTGCAGGAGACCACACCAAAGTGCTCCACACCCTGAAGTCACCCGTTACATGCAACGTGTCCCAGGATGTGCCTTGTGGGGTGCTGGAGATGCAAGCGGTGGTAGGGTGGATGTGCCAAAGCCAGGTTAGGTGAACAGGGCGGGGGGTTACTCCTTGTGGGGAGAGGACAGCAGGGATGAGGTCAGTGAGAAGAAAAATGAAAGCTGGAAATACCGGATAGGCCCAGGGAGCCACCACTTGGTGATGTTCAGGAGAGCTGAGAGCTTGGGAGAGAGGGAGAGAAGAGGGGTTTTAAATTTCCCCAGAGGAAAAACAGGCTTTAAAAGGTGTCCTTCTCCTTGGTAGGGCTCCTATCTGGGACCTGGGAGAGCTAGTGAGGTTCTTGTGGGGTAGTATCATGAGGCGCAGCTGTGAAACTCCATCAACCAGGAAGGGCTGGAGAACCCTGGTGCTTCATCAACCCTGATGGAGAAACCTGGAGCAGGGAGCTGGAGGCTGCAGCTGCGGCTGCAGAAAGACCCAGCCTGGTTTTAGGGACTCACAGGTGGTTTAGGGTGTAAGTTTAGCTCTTTCCAAGCCATCCCTGTCGCAGAAGAGCCCTCCCCACTCCACAAAGTCCCCATGCTGCTGAGCACCAACACCCACCGTGGTGACAGCAGCACTAGAGAGCCTGTGGTGCTCCAGTGCACGGTCAAAGCCCATACCTGCACGTTCCTGTTGAGGCTGACCGCGGGGAAGAAGAGGCCCTCCAGGTTCTCGAAGGCGACAGGCCCTTGCTGGTCCTCGTTGATGGAGAATGTCAGGGTTCTCCTGGTCAAATCCAGCAGCACTCCCACCGTGGCGCCTTTTGTTATCCCACCCTCGGTTCTGCAGGGGTGAGCAGAAGATCAGAACATCTCCATGACTCGATGTCCCTTGTGCTCCTGGCTCATGGTTCAGGCCATAGACCTCAAAGGATGATGCTGATGAACTTCACAGCTCACCCAGGAGCCAGGCCATGACCTGCACCCATCCCAACCACACTTGCAAGTCCCTGGGCACTTCCTCAAGCCTCCTATAGAAGTGCTCTCCACTTGCCATGATGGCCCTGAGGACACCAAAGACTACCACAGCACCCTGAGGCTACCAGAGCACCCCAGCTACACAATCACAGGGGAAAGCAAGTGGACCTGGGCAAGAAAGCACTTCAAAACCTGCTGACCCATCAGGAAATAGCCCTTGAGGCTGCAGGAAGGTGACACCAGGCTCTCCCCAAGCTACTGCAAGCTTCAAAGTCCTCAGCCCCACTGTTCCTGGGGGGAATGTGAGTGATGGCTGTGGCAAGGGGATAAAGGCAAACAAAATTTCTCATTGACCAGTTGCAAGGCTTTGGTTGTCCATGGGAAGAGTTACAGTGGGCAGGGAAGGAGGTTTGGAGCAAGGCAGAACCAGGGAGGCAGGGACTGTCCTTCCCTTCACCTCTAATAGAGGTGATCAGGAGCGATGTCACCCTTCCCAACAGCCTATAGGTGCCACCAGAAAAACCACGGGCTCCTCCTGGTGCTGTGCTCTTTGGGAGGAAGACCCCGTTGCAGACCATCACCTACCTGTTGGTGTGGGAATTGTTGTGCATGAACCAGCTCCGGTTATTGTCCACGTACATGGCCCAGGCCTTGTCGTCCTTGCCCAGCATGGCATCCTTCAGGACGTCGATGCGCGCCACGCCGAAGGCCGGGTCCGGGTGGTTGTCGTACCGATCGATCGACAGCTCCCAGTAATGGAGCCCTTTGGAGAAGCCCGTTTTCCCCAGCACCACCCTGTCGTCGTAGCTGTTGCAGGTGACGGTCAGGTTGTCGTTAGAGAAGATGATGTCGGCGTGGGCGGAGGAGGGATCGAAAGAAAACCAAGCCACTGGAACACACAAAGGACATCAGGTTAGTCTGGGGGGGGACCTGGTGGTGGCCACGGGGAGGGGACACGGAACAGCACATGCTTCATGCAGGGCCGAGAGGGAGGAGACAGGCATGGTGTGAGGGGGGCTTGGGCCGCTGCCCCCCAGGGTGGTGGGGAGAAGCGGGCAGGGAGCTGCTGAGCGGAGCAGGAGGTGATGGAGGACACCTTCCATCACGGAGGGATGCTTGGAGCAGCACGGCTGAGGCTTGAGGGACTGAGTTTTGCTCTGGCTCCTCTCCTGGTGGCCTGTCTGTCTCTGTTCCTCTCCCACCATCTGTCTGTCTCACCTCCCGAGCTGGCAGGATCCTTCCCATCTCCTAAGATTTGGCCCTAGCAGAAGGAGATGTGTGATCCCAGCCAGGTCTCCAGGCTCCAGATAACAGAACTTCTTCCTACAATCATGGGGCGCTTGCGCAAGCAAAGGTTTGCAGGGTCATGCCCAGCGTGGGATGGGGAATGAGGGTCAGCAGATAAACTGGGAGCCTGGAGAAGAGAAGGCTCTGGGGAGACCTTAGAGCCCCTTCCAGTCCCTCAAGGGGCTCCAGGAGAGATGGGGAGGGACTCTGGGTCAGGGAGGGGAGCCATAGGACGAGGGGGAAGGGTTTGACACTGAAAGAGGGGAGATTGAGATGAGATGTGGGGAAGAACTTCTTTGCTGTGAGGGTGGTGAGAGCCTGGCCCAGGTTGCCCAGAGAAGCTGTGGCTGCCCCATCCCTGGAGGGGTTCAAGGGCAGGTTGGATGGGGCTTGGAGCAACCTGGTCTGGTGGGAGGTGTCCCTGCCCATGGAAGGGTGGTTGGAACGAGATGGTCTTTAAGGTCCCTTCCAACCCAAACCATTCTATGATTCTATGAACCGTGTGTCTGTGAGGGTTGGCAGTCCTGGGGACCAAAAGCACATACAGAGGTCTACATCGACACAAGACGCTACGTCACACCGAGAAACCTCCCTGCGGAGCAACCGCTTGGCCACACGTAAGACAAGAGCTAAGCTCATGGGCAGGCTGGAGAAACGCCCCGAAACCTCCACGACTGCTGGTTTAAATGCACGGGACATCGCTGGCTGCAAATCTGACAGATACAGTGTCACGTCCTGGACAAGACAGAGGCAACGAGGGGGGGTTTCACAAGCCACCAGCCCGGTTCCCCAGGTGGTTTTTTCCAGCCGTCACTGAAAACGGGAACTGACACATCCACAAAACACTCCCAAGGCCTGCAGGAGTCAACACGGCTTGAAAAATAAAACACTCGGGTGAGATTGGTTCAGTGGTTTATTGGATCGTTGGACAAGAGGGCTCACATGCACCCGGCCCCCCCCCCGGCATCCGCCACGCGGCGGGGGCCGTTCCGTACCTGCCACCATTTTTTTAATGTCAACTGTGGTCATTCCCAAGGAAAAGCATGCGGGAGAGAAAACAGCACGTCAGGTTGAAGAAGGAGGAAGGAAGGAAGGAGAATAAACCCCATTTCTGCTTGCCAGGTTCTCCAGCGAGCGCAGGGACCTCTCAGCGCTTCGCGTCAAGGAGGGAGGACAGGCTCAGGATGCCCGAGGAGGGAATCCCAATGGATGGGGGGGGTCCCATCTCCCAGGGGATGAACAGGCCTGGCCTTGCAAGCAGGGACCACCAACCCCTTGCTCCAATTAGCTGCAGAGGGGCTAATCACCTCCTGGGCATTCAGCCCACCTTAATCAACTGGGACGCGTATTGCTTTGAGCAGGAGGATCAGGTCTTAATTAAAGGGCCGCTTCCAGAGCACTGATTTCAGGCTTTGCCTTAAAACTATCATGGGGGAAAACTTAAAAATGCCTTTACATCATATGGCAAAGGAATAAACCCTTCCTCCTCCGAATTTGCCTACTGCCAGGACATCCCAGAGCGCCCTGCAAGCAGGGTCTGCGCAAGAAACGCTCCTCGCTCCCTGAAGAAAAGTTACAAGATTTAAAAAGAGAAAAGAAAAAAAACCAAAACAAAACCCAAAGAGATGAGCAACAGGGAGTAGGCACCGGTGCAGGGTATTTAATAAATATACTTGCCTAATTGAGAGTAAGGCGTTCCTTGGGTGTCAAAATTGCATCCTATAAAGAGATACTACATTTCACACATCA
>NW_015090795.1:3172474-3211519 GCF_001431845.1 Calidris pugnax
ACCCCAAACCCCCGCCTCAAAATCAACAAAACCAAACCTAAAAGCGGACACAGAGGAACATCTCGGGCTACTGGGGTACTTCATCAGCCAAAAAGAGCTAAAGAGCAAAGCGCACACACACAGGACAGCGCGGGGGGACGGAGACCGGAGAGGGGCAGAAGCTGGGTTCTTCCTCCCCGTTTTGGCTCCGGCCGGTGGCCCAGCAGGGACCCGGTGGCCCAGCAGGGACCTGGTGGCTCGGTGGCCGTCCTCGTCTCGCAGGGGGGAAGGGGGCTGGCTCCTCTCCTCCTCCTCCCCAGAAGAGGCAGCCGGCTCCGGGAGCATCCTCACGGCATGGCCGAGCGCGAAGTGTAGAATTCGGGGACGGGGAGGCCGGTGTGGAGTGTCACCTGCAAGGAGAGAGGACGGGCTCAGTGGTGTCCCAGGGCATGGCTGCTCCTCCTGCCCTGCCACGGGTCCTCCCCGCCACGGCAAGGCCCGGGAGGGGTGGCAAAGGATGTCCCCAGGACCATGGGGGTGGCTTCATCTCACAGAATCTTCTAGGTTGGAAGGGACCTCAAAGATCATCTTGTCCAACCGTCAACCTAACTGACAAAAATAGACACCCACACAACAAACAAGGAGCATCATCACTAAACCATACCTCCCAGCACTACATCAACCCGGCTTTTGAACACCTCCAGGGATGGGGCCTCAACCACCTCCCTGGGCAGCCCATTCCAATGGCTGAGAACCCTTTCTTGCTGCTTCCTGACTCGTTTGTGCTGCAGGAGCCCCAGTGGGAAGTGGGACCGGTGGTACCAGCGGTGCCAAGCCCCACATAATCCCAGCTGGGGTGGGAGGGGTGGGACACGGCAGCAGCGGGGTCTTTCTCCAGGTGGGATGGACAAAAGGGGGCTGAAGGACAATGAAGATGCTCAGAAGACCTCTGAGAAGCCCCCGAGCCAAGGATGGGCCATCCAATGGAGGGGACGTGGGAGGAAGGACCTTCGCAGTGGGGTCTTTCTCCAGGTGGGATGGACAAAAGGGGGCTGAAGGACAATGAAGATGCTCAGGAGACCTCCGAGAAGCCCCCAAGCCAAGGATGGGCCATCCAATGGAGGGGACGTGGCTGAGCGCCGGTGGGAGGAAGGACCTTCGAAGCTGAGCAGCAGCAGGGTGTGGGGCAGGACCATGCTATGGTGTGGGGAGATGCTCAAGTGCAACCTTTAACGTTCCTTTTCAACCCAAACCCTTCTGTGATTCTACGAGAATGGGAGCCAGGCAGGGGCCCAGCATCACCCGGGGATGGGGACAGAGACTCTGACCCAGGGACAATTGGGGAAGAGGAGAAACACCAGAGACCTGATGGTGGAGAAACACCAGAGACCTGATGGTGGGAAGGAGCCAGGTCCTGCAAACTCCCACACGCACCGAGGAACCACGCGTGGGCAATTCCACTCCTTCCACAAATACTTCCATTTGGGAGGAAAGCAAAATTCCTTATTTTATCGGAACAGCCACATTTTCCCCTTCGGACACAGATTGATAGAAAACTTTGTCTAAAAATACCATTATTTCCCTCCTCATGAGAGTCATTTTTGATTACTCGTACACCTTTGAAGAAGGGTGACGAAGGGCTTGGGTTTCTCAGCAGCCTTTTATCAGCGTCCCAGGAGAACCCTCTGGTGTCAGAGAAATGAAGGACTCAGAGGGGCTCTAGGTCTTAGGGCCACGCAGGGGATCGTGGTAGGAATTAAACCCACCACAGAGCAGGGTGTTCTCACCCCACTCAAATTAATTCAGCTGCCCCTAAAACCAAGATGTGCTTCTTTAACCTTTCCTAATTAAACACCGGGACGCTCCGGTGGGGATGCTCTCAGGGGTTTGAGATGGCACCCACCAACCTCCACTCCCAGTGCTGCTGGAAAACTGGGCACTGCCTGGGTACCAGGCAGTGTATCTCGATGGACAACATCCTAATCTCGATGGACAACATCCTAATTAACAGATTTCTAATTTACAGAGGCCTCTTGGTGCCTCTGCCCTCACACAGCCTTTGACACCCGCTGCAGGAGACCACACCAAAGTGCTCCACACCCTGAAGTCACCCGTTACATGCAACGTGTCCCAGGATGTGCCTTGTGGGGTGCTGGAGATGCAAGCGGTGGTAGGGTGGATGTGCCAAAGCCAGGTTAGGTGAACAGGGCGGGGGGTTACTCCTTGTGGGGAGAGGACAGCAGGGATGAGGTCAGTGAGAAGAAAAATGAAAGCTGGAAATACCGGATAGGCCCAGGGAGCCACCACTTGGTGATGTTCAGGAGAGCTGAGAGCTTGGGAGAGAGGGAGAGAAGAGGGGTTTTGAATTTCCCCAGAGGAAAAACAGGCTTTAAAAGGTGTCCTTCTCCTTGGTAGGGCTCCTATCTGGGACCTGGGAGAGCTAGTGAGGCTCTTGTGGGGTAGTATCATGAGGCACAGCTGTGAAACCCCATCAACCAGGAAGGGCTGGAGAACCCTGGTGCTTCATCAACCCTGATGGAGAAACCTGGAGCAGGGAGCTGGAGGCTGCAGCTGAGGCTGCAGAAAGACCCACCCTGGTTTTAGGGACTCACAGGTGGTTTAAGGTGTAAGTTTAGCTCTTTCCAAGCCATCCCTGTCGCAGAAGAGCCCTCCCCACTCCACAAAGTCCCCATGCTGCTGAGCACCAACACCCACCGTTGTGACAGCAGCACTAGAGAGCCTGTGGTGCTCCAGTGCACGGTCAAAGCCCATACCTGCACGTTCCTGTTGAGGCTGACCGCGGGGAAGAAGAGGCCCTCCAGGTTCTCGAAGGCGACAGGCCCTTGCTGGTCCTCGTTGATGGAGAATGTCAGGGTTCTCCTGGTCAAATCCAGCAGCACTCCCACCGTTGCACCTTTTGTTATCCCACCCTCGGTTCTGCAGGGGTGAGCAGAAGATCAGAACATCTCCATGACTTGATGTCCCTTGTGCTCCTGGCTCATGCTTCAGGCCATAGACCTCAAAGGATGATGCTGATGAACTTCACAGCTCACCCAGGAGCCAGGCCATGACCTGCACCCATCCCAGCCACGCTTGCAAGTCCCTGGGCACCTCCTCAAGCCTCCTATAGAAGTGCTCTCCACTTGCCATGATGGCCCTGAGGACACCAAAGACTACCACAGCACCCTGAGGCTACCAGAGCACCCCAGCTACACAATCACAGGGGAAAGCAAGTGGACCTGGGCAAGAAAGCACTTCAAAACCTGCTGACCCATCAGGAAATAGCCCTTGAGGCTGCAGGAAGGTGACACCAGGCTCTCCCCAAGCTACTGCAAGCTTCAAAGTCCTCAGCCCCACTGTTCCTGGGGGGAATGTGAGTGATGGCTGTGGCAAGGGGATAAAGGCAAACAAAATTTCTCATTGACCAGTTGCAAGGCTTTGGTTGTCCATGGGAAGAGTTACAGTGGGCAGGGAAGGAGGTTTGGAGCAAGGCAGAACCAGGGAGGCAGGGACTGTCCTTCCCTTCACCTCTAATAGAGGTGATCAGGAGCGATGTCACCCTTCCCAACAGCCTATAGGTGCCACCAGAAAAACCACGGGCTCCTCCTGGTGCTGTGCTCTTTGGGAGGAAGACCCCGTTGCAGACCATCACCTACCTGTTGGTGTGGGAATTGTTGTGCATGAACCAGCTCCGGTTATTGTCCACGTACATGGCCCAGGCCTTGTCGTCCTTGCCCAGCATGGCATCCTTCAGGACGTCGATGCGCGCCACGCCGAAGGCCGGGTCCGGGTGGTTGTCGTACCGATCGATCGACAGCTCCCAGTAATGGAGCCCTTTGGAGAAGCCCGTTTTCCCCAGCACCACCCTGTCGTCGTAGCTGTTGCAGGTGACGGTCAGGTTGTCGTTAGAGAAGATGATGTCGGCGTGGGCGGAGGAGGGATCGAAAGAAAACCAAGCCACTGGAACACACAAAGGACATCAGGTTAGTCTGGGGGGGGACCTGGTGGTGGCCACGGGGAGGGGACACGGAACAGCACATGCTTCATGCAGGGCCGAGAGGGAGGAGACAGGCATGGTGTGAGGGGGGCTTGGGCCGCTGCCCCCCAGGGTGGTGGGGAGAAGCGGGCAGGGAGCTGCTGAGCGGAGCAGGAGGTGATGGAGGACACCTTCCATCACGGAGGGATGCTTGGAGCAGCACGGCTGAGGCTTGAGGGACTGAGTTTTGCTCTGGCTCCTCTCCTGGTGGCCTGTCTGTCTCTGTTCCTCTCCCACCATCTGTCTGTCTCACCTCCCGAGCTGGCAGGATCCTTCCCATCTCCTAAGATTTGGCCCTAGCAGAAGGAGATGTGTGATCCCAGCCAGGTCTCCAGGCTCCAGATAACAGAACTTCTTCCTACAATCATGGGGCGCTTGCGCAAGCAAAGGTTTGCAGGGTCATGCCCAGCGTGGGATGGGGAATGAGGGTCAGCAGATAAACTGGGAGCCTGGAGAAGAGAAGGCTCTGGGGAGACCTTAGAGCCCCTTCCAGTCCCGCAAGGGGCTCCAGGAGAGATGGGGAGGGACTCTGGATCAGGGAGGGGAGCCATAGGACGAGGGGGAAGGGTTTGACACTGAAAGAGGGGAGATTGAGATGAGATGTGGGGAAGAACTTCTTTGCTGTGAGGGTGGTGAGAGCCTGGCCCAGGTTGCCCAGAGAAGCTGTGGCTGCCCCATCCCTGGAGGGGTTCAAGGGCAGGTTGGATGGGGCTTGGAGCAACCTGGTCTGGTGGGAGGTGTCCCTGCCCATGGAAGGGTGGTTGGAACGAGATGGTCTTTAAGGTCCCTTCCAACCCAAACCATTCTATGATTCTATGAACCGTGTGTCTGTGAGGGTTGGCAGTCCTGGGGACCAAAAGCACATACAGAGGTCTACATCGACACAAGACGCTACGTCACACCGAGAAACCTCCCTGCGGAGCAACCGCTTGGCCACACGTAAGACAAGAGCTAAGCTCATGGGCAGGCTGGAGAAACGCCCCGAAACCTCCACGACTGCTGGTTTAAATGCACGGGACATCGCTGGCTGCAAATCTGACAGATACAGTGTCACGTCCTGGACAAGACAGAGGCAACGAGGGGGGGTTTCACAAGCCACCAGCCCGGTTCCCCAGGTGGTTTTTTCCAGCCGTCACTGAAAACGGGAACTGACACATCCACAAAACACTCCCAAGGCCTGCAGGAGTCACCACGGCTTGAAAAATAAAACACTCGGGTGAGATTGGTTCAGTGGTTTATTGGATCGTTGGACAAGAGGGCTCACATGCACCCGGCCCCCCCCCCGGCATCCGCCACGCGGCGGGGGCCGTTCCGTACCTGCCACCATTTTTTTAATGTCAACTGTGGTCATTCCCAAGGAAAAGCATGCGGGAGAGAAAACAGCACGTCAGGTTGAAGAAGGAGGAAGGAAGGAAGGAGAATAAACCCCATTTCTGCTTGCCAGGTTCTCCAGCGAGCGCAGGGACCTCTCAGCGCTTCGCGTCAAGGAGGGAGGACAGGCTCAGGATGCCCGAGGAGGGAATCCCAATGGATGGGGGGGGTCCCATCTCCCAGGGGATGAACAGGCCTGGCCTTGCAAGCAGGGACCACCAACCCCTTGCTCCAATTAGCTGCAGAGGGGCTAATCACCTCCTGGGCATTCAGCCCACCTTAATCAACTGGGACGCGTATTGCTTTGAGCAGGAGGATCAGGTCTTAATTAAAGGGCCGCTTCCAGAGCACTGATTTCAGGCTTTGCCTTAAAACTATCATGGGGGAAAACTTAAAAATGCCTTTACATCATATGGCAAAGGAATAAACCCTTCCTCCTCCGAATTTGCCTACTGCCAGGACATCCCAGAGCGCCCTGCAAGCAGGGTCTGCGCAAGAAACGCTCCTCGCTCCCTGAAGAAAAGTTACAAGATTTAAAAAGAGAAAAGAAAAAAAACCAAAACAAAACCCAAAGAGATGAGCAACAGGGAGTAGGCACCGGTGCAGGGTATTTAATAAATATACTTGCCTAATTGAGAGTAAGGCGTTCCTTGGGTGTCAAAATTGCATCCTATAAAGAGATACTACATTTCACACATCACAGCTAAAGAAACAACAACCGCCTGAAAAACACCCCTGAGCATTTAACCTCTCCCTGAGCATCCAGCCGGCCCCGGGAGCCCTGATTCATTAAAAGCCAGGAGAGCATGGAGAGGGGTTGCAAACCTCACCCGTGAGTTGGGCTGGTGGCCGTTTTGGTGAGTCTCACCCCCTGGGACTTGGGGGATGTTCTGCTCTTTCATGGCCAGATCCCATCACGGCCTTCAAGAGCGTCGAGGCTGATTGCTACCTGCTCAGGATGCCAAATCGTTGGAATTTTAGCCTTGGCAGAACATCTTGGCTGCTTGGTGAGTATTGTCTACATTGACCATCAGTTGAATCACTTAAAAACACCCACCCCACTCCCCGGAGGACAGGGACTGATGGAAGAAGAGCAGCCACTGGTGTGTCTGGGGAATAGGGACCACCGAGCACCCAAAGGGCACCGGGCTGTAGCTTTGGGGGTGGTGGCACAGGCAGGATGAGTTCGGGTGCCCTTCACCCTCCTGCCACTGGGCTGTGCCTGGTCACTGGCCACAAACACCTCCTGGGAGCCAAACTGCAGCTGGGGACCGATCCAGGAGCTTGTCCCCACCAGGAGGAGAGGACAACATGAAGTCCCATACGGGCACTGCACAGGAGGGCATGCAGGAAGGGTGCTGGATTTTAAGGATACCCCTGTGTAGCTCTGTTACTGTTCTTTTCACCTCTCCTCTGGCAAGGAAGCAGGTTTTTCACCCTGCTGACGTGGGGTGTTGGTGAGGAAGCATCTGGCCACAGTTGTGGTCCACGGTGAGGGCCAAGCAGCACCTCCTGAGGCTGTTAATGAATCGTGCCCCGTGTGCCCCTGCTCAAAAAGTGGTTTTCGAGGTCTCCGCGAGTCGCTACAATACAAGTTCACCTGAGTGACACCCGGGCACACTCCGGACCCCGTTTCACCTTATCCCACCACCCCAGACCATGGCTGCAGAGGTCCATAACCCCCCCCTCCTCACCCCCCCAAAACAAGTATCGCTCACGGCCATCGCCACGGATCTCGGACACAAAGTAAGAAACGTCCGTAACAGAACAGAGTTGAAGCCATTAGCGCACAGCGGCACGATGAGAAAAACAAAAACCAAACATAAAAAAGCACAAAGAAAAGAAATTCTGGCAAGGGTCATGCTGCAGCATTCCTCATTCCGGGTGATGGGATGGAAATCAAACAATCGGGGGCCCCCATTCTTCCTGGGCTTCCACCAGAGGAAGCCGGGAATTACTCCACTGGAGCCCATGGAGTGGTGTAAATCCAGAGTGGGTGGAAGAATGGGGGCCCAGGATCTTTAGCAACGGAAGGATGTGCAAAGAGTGGTTAGAAAACAGCTGGGAGAGATCACACTGTGCCCACAGCTCCTCCTCCTCCAAGGAGGAACCATCCCGAGGCCATCACTCCTTCTGCCTCTACTGCCTACGTCCCACCACAGCCCCTCAGGATGGGCTCACGGCGCTCGTGGGTGCTGCCCAAGGAGAGAGGTGTCACTGGAGTGGTTTCCTCTGCTCTGCAGAAACCAAAACTTGGAGAGGAACCCCATCTGGTTCTGCCAAGCCAAGCCTGGTGCTCAAAGCTGAGCGGCCAAGAGCCCACATCATTGGGATCTTGGGGAGTCAGACCACAAGGGGTTGGTGACCTGGCCTTAGCAGACCTTGCTTGCAACTTGACTCACTTCCTTTTTAAGATTTTAAGATTTAATCGAGCAAACTCATTTCACTAAACAAATCTCACAGCAGAGACTGGGCTTTCTGGCTGTACAGGGAAAGGGAACCATCGAGATGTCCCCACAAGTTTCTCCCAGGGAGGCCCTGTTCTTCTCACCGTCCCCAGACACAGGATCAACGCAAACTGGAGAGGAGGGACCTGCTCTGCTGGCTGGCTGGGCAAAACGGTTCAGCCCTGGGGAGAACAGCACCCACGGAAGGAATTACTGTGCTTTTCCATCACCCCACGCCTGAAACTACGCTGGGAGGTAGAGATGAACACACCAGGAGAACCAGGCCACCGAAAACCCCTCCGCGGCCACCGACAGGAGCTTCCCCCCACCACCACTGCCATCCGCATGTCATGGGCAAAACAAACACAACGGAACAAAACAAACGAATATTTTGAAGATGCCCAGAAGCACAGACGAAGAGGCAATGCCAGAGGCGCTCGGCTCACCAGCTGAATTCAGGGACTGTAAAGAAGAATGCAAGCTCAGCTGGTGCGGCCATCGCCACGGATCTCGGACACAAAGTAAGAAACGTCCGTAACAGAACAGAGTTGAAGCCATTAGCGCACAGCGGCACGATGAGAAAAACAAAAACCAAACATAAAAAAGCACAAAGAAAAGAAATTTGCAGCCTCTCAACCCTCCCCCCCCCGAAAACAGCTGGGAGAGATCACACTGTGCCCACAGCTCCTCCTCCTCCAAGGAGGAACCATCCCGAGGCCATCACTCCTTCTGCCTCTACTGCCTACGTCCCACCACAGCCCCTCAGGATGGGCTCACGGCGCTCGTGGGTGCTGCCCAAGGAGAGAGGTGTCACTGGAGTGGTTTCCTCTGCTCTGCAGAAACCAAAACTTGGAGAGGAACCCCATCTGGTTCTGCCAAGCCAAGCCTGGTGCTCAAAGCTGAGCGGCCAAGAGCCCACATCATTGGGATCTTGGGGAGTCAGACCACAAGGGGTTGGTGACCTGGCCTTAGCAGACCTTGCTTGCAACTTGACTCACTTCCTTTTTAAGATTTTAAGATTTAATCGAGCAAACTCATTTCACTAAACAAATCTCACAGCAGAGACTGGGCTTTCTGGCTGTACAGGGAAAGGGAACCATCGAGATCCAGTGCTGGGTGGCCCATCTCGGCTGGGAAAGACCAGAAGGGCATGCCTGCAGAAGCCCAGACACAATTTTACCCACTTCTCATCCTCGCTCTCTTCAGATGCCGAGACCCTGCCAGATGTTTCACTCCCTGCTAACCTCTACAGCCCGTATCACCGCTCACCGAAGGCAGAAGAAAGACTCCAGTCAACTTCCATTTTAAGATTTAATCGAGCAAACTCATTTCACTAAACAAATCTCACAGCAGAGACTGGGCTTTCTGGCTGTACAGGGAAAGGGAACCATCGAGATGTCCCCACAAGTTTCTCCCAGGGAGGCCCTGTTCTTCTCACCATCCCCAGACACAGGATCAACGCAAACTGGAGAGGAGGGACCTGCTCTGCTGGCTGGCTGGGCAAAACGGTTCAGCCCTGGGGAGAACAGCACCCACGGAAGGAATTACTGTGCTTTTCCATCACCCCACGCCTGAAACTACGCTGGGAGGTAGAGATGAACACACCAGGAGAACCAGGCCGCCGAAAACCCCTCCGTGGCCACCAACAAACAGGAGCTTCCCCCCCCCACCACTGCCATCCGCATGTCATGGGCAAAACAAACACAACGGAACAAAACAAACGAATATTTTGAAGATGCCCAGAAGCACAGACGAAGAGGCAATGCCAGAGGCGCTCGGCTCACCAGCTGAATTCAGGGACTGTAAAGAAGAATGCAAGCTCAGCTGGTGGGCCGAAGATCTTAGCTCAAAGTAGGATCTCCCCGGAAAGCTGGGTTGTAGATTAAGGGTGGAGGAGAAAGGACTCATTCTACGAAGCTGCGATCTTTCCAAAGGCACTGGAAAAGGGAGGGTCTGTTCTTCTGACTGCGTGTCTAAACGTAAGATCAATGCAAACTAGAGATCAGAAACGGGGTCTGCTGGAGGGTGTCGCTCCGTCGCCCCCCGAGACCGGACCTCGGAGAGAGAAACCTCTGGTGCTCCACAACCCAGCGAGACCCTCCAGGAAAGCTTTGCCTCTGACAGTATCAGCAAAAAAAAAATATCGTATTTTTCCATCTTCCAACACGTTCCTGCATCACCGTGAGAGATGCAATGGGCTTTTCTTTAAAAAACGCACCTAAAAAGACTTCACAAGTTACCATGCACACTTCCCCACGGCCCTTTAATCAATCTCATACCTTCTCGTGCACAGTAATTAGTGGCTGGTTAAGGGCTGAAAGGCATTTGGCAGGGCTGTACTAAGCTGTATCGCCCTAAGTACCACCAAGCACCCACCTTACTCAAAGGCTGTTCGGGATGTTGTGTTCTTGGTATCCCTGTGCACCTGTCAAAACACATCTGAGCCTTACAGTGAGAATTTAACTCATGGGGTTCACAGCAAAACGTCAGAGTAGAAAGAACCTCTCAGGTCGTGGTTCCCCGCTACCACCAACGGTCACCTCCTGCAACTCCTTCCCTAGCCTTGTCAAGGTTGGGGGGGGTTAATGTAAAAATGTGGAATCCACCATCCTCCACACAGTGAAATCAGTTAAACACCCAAATTCCGTATTCCCAGCCTTCCCCCCTCTCAGCTGGGAACACGGACTGAGCTGGAAATCATGTTAAAACAGATAAAAGGAAGCATTTCTTTGCACGGTGGATTGTAACTTCTGCAACTTGCTGCTGCGAGAGGCTGTGGAGGCAAAGAGGGTCAGTGGGTTCACACAGGGGTTAGAGAAATTATTGCACAACAGGTCAATAAACGGAGCTGAAGGTTAGGGAAGGACACGTCCTCCAACATCTACCAAGTGAAGAACTACTACCAAGAGTAGCCGGGCTCATGGCTCTCCCTAACCAGCATCTCACGTTCCTACAGCTCCTTGTAGCCCATCTCCCCGTGGTCACCCCTTTCCAAAAACCTCTGGTTGCTGCTGGGTGTCACTCCACGGCTGGCGAGGAACTTAAAGTTGGGTCCCAGCTGAGCAACTGGGCTTGAAAGAGGAGAAAAGCTTCTGGTGCTCAACCAGGCTGGGGAAGGTCTCTCCGGCTGTGGTGGCCCAGCCCCTTTGCCACATCTCCAGGGGGGTAGAGGTGGCCAGCAGAAGCTGCTTGTGGTGTTGGCAGAGCTGGCTGAGTTTGGGAGCCCAGGAGAGGGGACAGCAGGGCAGAGAGTGTGACAAGCCAGGCTTCCCTCCCTGAGCTTCTGCTCCCAGGCTTGTGTCTCACCAAAGAAACAAGAAGCCAAGGGGGAGTGGAGACATGGTCCTTCCCCCATGCACAGCTCCTTGCAGCACGGGCAGCGTGGCTGAAGGCACAAAGGAGCCCAATGGAAAGGCCAAGGTGTGGGCAGTCAAAAAGACCTGGGGAAGGGTAAGAAAGGAGTAGCAGGTTTTTGGCAGAGAAGCTCTTGCCCCAGCCAGGAGTGCAGATATGGGCCCCTCCAGCACTGCTCAGCTCCTCTTCTCCATCTCCACCTGGCCTGAGTTGGTCCTTCATCTCACCATCCACCTTGCTGGACAGTCCACAGAAAGAAACAACACTGGAGGGACTTGCAAGCCATCTCAGACATCCTGGTAGAGAAAAGCAGCCTCACAGCCAGCTCACCTGCAGATGCTAATCCCACCACAACTGGGAGGTCTTCTGTGTTCCTTGTCACCGTGCATTAAGTCCCTGTTCCTGGGGGTGGCCATTTGCATCGCACCATGACCAGCAGACCAGAGCCAGGGGTTTCTGCAAAGCTCCTCAGAGGCTGCTCTTGCCACAGCCATGAATGCACCAAGGAACCGTTGGCTGGTTGAACTCAAAGCCAGGTTGGAGGGGGCTTTGAGCAACCTGGTCTAGTGGGAGGTGTCCCTGCCCAGGGCAGTGGGGTGGAACTGGATGATCTTTAAGGTCCCTTCCAACCCAAACCATTCTATGATTCTATGATCAAGCCTGCAGTGGTTGTCCTGGGAGGCACTGGCTAAGATGTGACAGGGCAAGAGGTCCTCCCAGGTGAAACAGCCTGACACCGGCTAGGGAGAGCACACAGTTCAAGATAAGGACCACTGCCTTCAGCCCTTGCTGCTATTTGGTTGAGCTGATGAGGAGGATCTTCATCCCTGGGAAGCCTCAAAGGGCCCAGCAGATGAGAAGGGCTCTGGGGCACAGACCTTCTCCCAGCCAGAAGCCACCTTGCCCTGCTGGTGGCACCAAGCACCAGCATTAAAAAGTCAATTGCAATTTTCTCAGCTGGAAAACATGGTTTCCTTTGGGATGAGCAGGAGAACATGTGCCACGCCATGGGGTGGGAAGGTGCTCTGCAGCTTGCTGTAGGTTTGTGGGTGTGCTGACTTCCCATGGGACATTCCCACCAGTGCTGGGTGGCCCATCTCGGCTGGGAAAGACCAGAAGGGCATGCCTGCAGAAGCCCAGACACAATTTTACCCACTTCTCATCCTCGCTCTCTTCAGATGCCGAGACCCTGCCAGATGTTTCACTCCCTGCTAACCTCTACAGCCCGTATCACCGCTCACCGAAGGCAGAAGAAAGACTCCAGTCAACTTCCACGGGCTGTGGATGAGGACCTCGTGTGCTAGGAACCAGAAGCCAGCTTTTACATAACATCCTTGAGGTGGAATTCCTCCTAACCACTTACAGCAGCTGTGTTGGGAGAGATGTTCTCTTCCTGTGGAGCACGTCTCTTCTTTTGTCCCCTCTTCCCGCACGAACACTTTGCAGGGAGCTGCAGAGCGTGGCTGAAGGGGAAAGCTAAGCCTACTTCAGGCAAAATAGCACTTAAAGGCCTGATGCTGCTCTAAAGGCCAGAAATAAAAGCCTAAACAGGAGCTGTGATGTGTGAGGCAGCTCTATTCTATAGACTCGGATATCTGGAAGCTGCTCAGAGATGTAATTTAATTCACTTTTGAGCTCAAAAAGCTCAGGCGGCCTCTAAAAGCAGGAAATGCTTCAAGCCCATTTGACTTTTTCTCCTCCTTTCTTTCTTTGTTGCCAGAATAACAAATGCAAAAGCCCGTTGGGTGAAAAGGCTGAAGGGGGGAAACTTCCACGCGATGCTCAAAGAGTGAAATGCGTTTGGTGGCACCAGCCCCGAGCACAGCCCACCCTGCTGGGACCAGGAACAGCTGGTTTTGCCCAGGTTCCTTCATATTTTGGAGCTTTGCAGTAGGTGAGCTCGGCTCAGCAGTGAAAATACCTAAGAGAGGAAAAGCAGAGTCGGAAAGATCCCAGCAGGAATGCTGCAAGCTCCTGGCTAGGATGAGTTAAAGCCCAACTGGTTTTGGTTAGGAAACCGTGCCTCAAATGGGTCTTTTGAGATTGGGTGATGAGATGTCCCCCCTGTACTGGGCACTGGTGAGGCCCCACCTCGAGTGCTGTGTCCAGTTTTGGGCCCCTCATGACCAGAAGGACATTGAGATGCTGGAGTGGGTCCAGAGAAGGGCAACGGAGCTGGTGAGGGGTCTGGAGCACAAGTCTTGTGAGGAGCAGCTGAGGGAGCTGGGGGTGTTCAGCCTGGAGAAAAGGAGGCTGAGGGGAGACCTTCTCGCTCTCTCCAACTCCCTGAAAGGAGGGTGTAGCCAGGGGGGGTCGGTCTCTTCTCCCAAGGAAGAAGTGATGGGACAAGAGGAAATGGCCTCAAGTTGCACCAGGGGAGGTTTAGGATGGATATTAAGAAAAATTTCTTCACTGAAAGGGTTGTAAAGTCTTGGAAGAGGCTGCCCAAGGCAGTGGTGGAGTCTCCATTCCTGGAGAGATTTAAAAGTTGGGCAGATATGGTGCTGAGGGACATGGGTTAGTGTTGGTTTTTGTCAGTGTTAGTTGAGCTGGAAATCACGTTAAAACAGATAAAAGGAAGCGTTTCTTTGCACGGTGGATCGTAACTTCTGCAACTTGCTGCTGTGTGAGGCTGTGGAAGCAAAGAGGGTCAGTGGGTTCACACAGGGGTTAGAGAAATTATTGCACAACAGGTCAATAAACGGAGCTGAAGGTTAGGGAAGGACATGTCCTCCAACATCTACCAAGTGAAGAACTACTACCAAGAGTAGCCGGGCTCATGGCTCTCCCTAACCAGCATCTCACGTTCCTACAGCTCCTTGTAGCCCATCTCCCCGTGGTCACCCCTTTCCAAAAACCTCTGGTTGCTGCTGGGTGTCACTCCACGGCTGGCGAGGAACTTAAAGTTGGGTCCCAGCTGAGCAACTGGGCTTGAAAGAGGAGAAAAGCTTCTGGTGCTCAACCAGGCTGGGGAAGGTCTCTCCGGCTGTGGTGGCCCAGCCCCTTTGCCACATCTCCAGCTTTTCTCTTCTATGCTTTCAGCAGAAAATCCCTTTTTTCTCCTTGCTCAAAGCCACTGGCTGAGTTTGGGAGCCCAGGAGAGGGGACAGCAGGGCAGAGAGTGTGACAAGCCAGGCTTCCCTCCCTGAGCTTCTGCTCCCAGGCTTGTGTCTCACCAAAGAAACAAGAAGCCAAGGGGGAGTGGAGACATGGTCCTTCCCCCATGCACAGACCAGAGATGCTCCGAGGCAAGAAGGCTCTCATCCTTCTTCCACCTCCACCAGTAGCCCCAGGAGCTGTGTGTGTGTCCCCTCCTGAACCCCTCTCCATCTGCCAGGGCTGCAGGGACACGTTGCCGCTCTGGAGCGACCTGCCAGCCAGGTCTGGTAATTCTGGTCAAGAAAATCTTCATGCAGTTTGGAAAATGCAGATTTTAGTCTGGGAGTAGGGAAAAGGCATCCCACCAAGCGTGGAAAACTCCCAAGGAAGGGTTTCTTGCCTGGCAGCAAGGCTCCAGGGGGGCAGAGGAGTCAGGTGGGGGCTGATTCCTTCCTTTCCTGGGCTCCATCTCCTGCTGGTTCCAGCTCCCACCTCGTTTCTTGGAGCCAGTCTTATGTCTCTCCCACCTGTGTGGCAGAAATGAGCCCATTTTCTGTGATGGATTAAGCACCTGGTGTGACAAATGTACTTAAAATCAGGTGGGGAGACTCCTCCCCAACCTGCACGGGGGTGTTTAATATTCTAACCCAGTGCCTGCCAGGGTGAGGGTGATGCAGGTGGCCCCGTGGGCTGGCAAGGACATCCGTGTGGCCCCACGGTCCCTCTGTCCTGCACTGGCAGGGGGTGAAGGGGACACCGTGCGGTGACGGCGTCGTGCAGCCACGCGCAGCCCCTCAGTGTCTCAGGAGTGATGTTGACAGCCTTGTTTTAAGTGGAATTCATGAAAACATCTGAGCTTCCCTTCGTGTCATGCAAACCCCCTGCTGCAAGCAAATTTTCAACACCTCTCTGCGGGATGCCCCTCGCTGTACCCACACTGCTCCTCCCCAAAGAACATCATCTACAAAGGAAAAAAGGAGGGGGTGGGGGGGGGAGAAGAGAGAAATCCTGGCACTGCTCAAGACTCCTGACCCAACTTTTCCTCTTCCCATCAGCGCTGGGATTTCCTGCACCGATGGCTGAGGAACTGGAGGACCGGCCCAGCGGGTCCCTCCGTGGCGATGCTAAGCTTGGGGGGTGCCAGATGGGCCCCACAGGCTGCGTGGGGGCTGTGTCCAAGCGTGTGGGGCTGGAGCTGGGGCAATGCCTTACCCTCGGATGTCTGGAGGACCAGGGTCTTGCTGTAAGGGCTGACGCCTGTTTTGTTGAAGGCCTTGACGCGCGCGCTGTAGGTGCTGTTGAAGTGAAGCCCGTCCACCGTGCACATGGTCTCCTTGCCCACGTACACCTCCTGCAAAACAAGCACAATTAGTGCCTGGACACAGAGTTCAGCTGGGCTTTGCCACCTGGGGCCGACTTATGAGCACTGGATACGGCCAAAGCAGAGCAAAGGGGCCCTATGATTTATTCCTTGACAATACCGGGCCATAAAACCAATTTCTGGAGGGCAGGGAGATGCTGCTCCATCATGACCAAGTCATGAGGCATCAATCCCAGCCAAGCTCCCACTGGATCCCGGAGGAGCTCTGTCAGAGAGAGGAATTTATACAGACCAAGCCCAGGACAGGGAAAAAAAACCCTTGCAGAGAACAATTTTTTATGCTCCTGGATGTGAGGATCAAAGTGTTCCTTGAAAGAGAACAAGGTGATGACACTGAACGGGCGCTGACTCACCGGCATCTCACCCTTCTGCTGCTGTAGCCCCACTCGCTGGGCAAGCAGGGACAGGGGTGAAGAGGCCTATGGGGCTACTCAAACCCATGGCTCACAAAACTTTGACCTGCAACCAGCAGGTCCCACGACAAAACCCTGTTTGCTGCCCTTGGCAGCGCAGATGGAAGCTCCCACTTCCAGAGCCAAGGCTTGAACCTGGCCCCTTTCCTTTCAGATGGGTGATGATCTTAAAAGGTCTCTTCCAACCATCAGATTCTACATCCCCAAAGCGTATAGAGGTGCCTGCAAGGCCCCCCTGCACTGCAGAGCAGAGGTGATGGCTTTCACCCCTCCCGAGAACCTGACCAAGGCTGGGAGAAGCCCACAGCAGACCTGGGAATGGCGATGGTCGGTGCTCAGGGTCAAGGAGCATAATGTAGGTGTCCTAATGGACTGAGATCGGTGATGGGACACTAAGGTGGCCCTGATGACCCCCAGAGCTCTCCTGCAGCCTGCACAGCTCCCACTTCACCACCCCTTTGTGGTGCATGGAGCTCCTTTGTGGCTTGATGTCCAAAAGCAGGGTCCTCTTGCCTCAGGACAACATCCCAGTATCTCCTGCCTGTTTACGTGGGAGGTAACGAACAGGCTGGGCCACACACTGACCTGTTCTTGGCAGGGACTGTCACCTGTACAACAGGCAAATCACTGCCTGACATGGTCAGGTCACTGCTTTTGGGGAGGAGAGTGGCTCAGTGATTTCTCCTTCGTGGCACCAGCCGTGGTCCATTGGCTGGAGCTGCCCTCTAGCCCCACCACATCCAAGCCCTTTTCCCACTGCTGGTGGGACGAGAGAAGACTGGTGCCTGTGCTGAGCATTGGAGCTCCCCAAACCCAGCCTCCTGCTCCCTTCTCTCTCCAGATGCCACTCATGTCACCTCTCTTCTGCCTCGACTCTGCTCTGGCTCCTGCCCACCCGAGTTCCTTGCAGATGGATTCAGAAAATGTGATGGGCTGGTCCCTGCACCCGCTCTCGGTGGACGCCAACACGCCAGGATAATTATCAGCGTGTCGGATCAGGGAAAAAAATCATATTTTAATTGTGTAATTACAGCAATTTAAGAGCCCTCAGGCCTGAAACACCTCTGCTTGCTGGCAGCTGGCAAACCATGAGCCTTTCACGGCAATTAGCATACCTTGCATGAAATATTCAGCAACCTAAAAAGAAGGAGCTTCAAATATGTTCTTTGCATTTGCAAGTCGTATCGGTACCTGGAAAGGTATTTCCACCCCCTCAAATAACCTTGGTCCCCAGAAGAGCCCGCAGCTTGTCTGCACCCTCAAGCTTCCCTGGGTATCTCAGCAGCAAGTCTTGTGTTTCCAGGGAAGGAGAGGACCTGCAAAAAAGTCTGGGGAACTCTCTGGGACCAGGTGCAACATCTCACCACCAGGATTGGTTTCAAGGTCCAAGAACTCACCCTGAACTGGCCGCCGTTGCCGTCGTCGAGCTCCAGGATGTAGCCTTCCACCTGCACCGTGGACAAGGGGGGCTGCTTCCAGGACAAGGTGGCACTGTTGTTGTGGGTGCAACACTCCTCCAGCTGCAGGATGGGGGGGGCCGGCACTGGGGAGGAAACTAAACACAAATTAGTGTAAGCCTGGCTGCTGGAACCACAGAGGAGGAGAAACACGATTCAGCTGAAGCGTGGAGGACGCATTTATGGCGCATTATGGAAGGCAGTAGAAGGGATGTAACTGAGACCTCGTGGGTGGTGGTGGGGAAGCAGAAAGGACTGTTCTCCAATCAAGCTCCACCAAATTTCTCCACCCCCCAGCAGGGTGAAGCTGATTTCCCCAGAGCTTCTCTGCTTTCTTCTTGGTTTTGGAATGCATTTTGGTGGAACACAGCATGTACCTGGTGTAGAACTGCCCGGAGTCTTCGCAGCAGCTGGTCCCAAACCTAGGACACACTCTGCAGAGCTGCTTTTTATCTACAGCTCTGCTTTGCCATCAAACAAACTCACCCCCACAAACCAAGCGACGCTGCAGGAGCAGAGACCAGCCTCAGGACCTGCAGAACAGGGACAACCTGTTCTTTTTGTTTATTCTAAAAAGGGGAGGCGACTGGTGAGACTTGGTGAAGAGCTGAGCGTGTCCCTCAACGAGGCTGTTTTAGTGTTGGGGAGTGACAGCCCTTGACCTGCCAAAAAAGGCTCAGGGTCCTTCCATGCCATCCCCGAGCACAGCACCCTCTCTGGGGGTTCCTGTGGGACCCCAGGGTTGTCCCCTCTGCCAGCTCTTGCTGCTGAGCACCTCCTGGGGAGGGACAAGAGGCATGAGGACAGTTCAAGGAGGTCTCCAAACAGGCTCCAGGCTGTCCCTGTCCCCAGCCTCCGCACGCTGCTGGAACCACAACTGGGAGGTGGTGCACCCTGCAGCCTCCCGCCAGCTACAGAGGGGACACAAAGGACTGTCAGGGCTTTTTCTGCTCACACTGATGAATAAGAGTAAGAATAAGGCTAGAAAATTAACATTAATAACACTAAAGAACCAGTATTGATCCCGATACCAATATAAACTACCCCAGGACTATCCCTAGCCCATCCCAACAGCCAGTGTGGGACCCTGCGAGGGCTCAGGGCTCCGGCACCGGGGCAAGGTGGTCTCAGGATCCCAGCCATCGAGGGACAGAGAGATCTCCTCAGGAAACTCTGTGATTTCTATTGAATATGTGTTATTTCATGGTATGAACTAACCCTGTTGGCAGCTTGGGTCAAGTGCCCAGGTCTTGCTCCTCCTCATCCCCACACCTGGGGAGCTGGAAGACACCGAGATCTTGAATTCTGCATCCCATAATGGGGTCTAAAATAAATATTTTCACAAATTCATACACTAGAGTCTTCTAAAAGTGCAGTTTTCCCAAGCATTAGAAGAGACCTTACTGAAAAGTAAAATTACTGAAAGAGAAATTAATGCTGTGTGGCCCAAACCAGGACAAGCAATTTAAGAGCCCTCAGGCCTGAAACACCTCTGCTTGCTGGCAGCTGGCAAACCATGAGCCTTTCACGGCAATTAGCATACCTTGCATGAAATATTCAGCAACCTAAAAAGAAGGAGCTTCAAATATGTTCTTTGCATTTGCAAGTCGTATCGGTACCTGGAAAGGTATTTCCACCCCCTCAAATAACCTTGGTCCCCAAAAGAGCCCGCAGCTTGTCTGCACCCTCAAGCTTCCCTGGGTATCTCAGCAGCAAGTCTTGTGTTTCCAGGGAAGGAGAGGACCTGCAAAAAAGTCTGGGGAACTCTCTGGGACCAGGTGCAACATCTCACCACCAGGATTGGTTTCAAGGTCCAAGAACTCACCCTGAACTGGCCGCCATTGCCGTCGTCGAGCTCCAGGATGTAGCCTTCCACCTGCACCGTGGACAAGGGGGGCTGCTTCCAGGACAAGGTGGCACTGTTGTTGTGGGTGCAACACTCCTCCAGCTGCAGGATGGGGGGGGCCGGCACTGGGGAGGAAACTAAACACAAATTAGTGTAAGCCTGGCTGCTGGAACCACAGAGGAGGAGAAACACGATTCAGCTGAAGCGTGGAGGACGCATTTATGGCGCATTATGGAAGGCAGTAGAAGGGATGTAACTGAGACCTCGTGGGTGGTGGTGGGGAAGCAGAAAGGACTGTTCTCCAATCAAGCTCCACCAAATTTCTCCACCCCCCAGCAGGGTGAAGCTGATTTCCCCAGAGCTTCTCTGCTTTCTTCTTGGTTTTGGAATGCATTTTGGTGGAACACAGCATGTACCTGGTGTAGAACTGCCCGGAGTCTTCGCAGCAGCTGGTCCCAAACCTAGGACACACTCTGCAGAGCTGCTTTTTATCTACAGCTCTGCTTTGCCATCAAACAAACTCACCCCCACAAACCAAGCGACGCTGCAGGAGCAGAGACCAGCCTCAGGACCTGCAGAACAGGGACAACCTGTTCTTTTTGTTTATTCTAAAAAGGGGAGGCGACTGGTGAGACTTGGTGAAGAGCTGAGCGTGTCCCTCAACGAGGCTGTTTTAGTGTTGGGGAGTGACAGCCCTTGACCTGCCAAAAAAGGCTCAGGGTCCTTCCATGCCATCCCCGAGCACAGCACCCTCTCTGGGGGTTCCTGTGGGACCCCAGGGTTGTCCCCTCTGCCAGCTCTTGCTGCTGAGCACCTCCTGGGGAGGGACAAGAGGCATGAGGACAGTTCAAGGAGGTCTCCAAACAGGCTCCAGGCTGTCCCTGTCCCCAGCCTCCGCACGCTGCTGGAACCACAACTGGGAGGTGGTGCACCCTGCAGCCTCCCGCCAGCTACAGAGGGGACACAAAGGACTGTCAGGGCTTTTTCTGCTCACACTGATGAATAAGAGTAAGAATAAGGCTAGAAAATTAACATTAATAACACTAAAGAACCAGTATTGATCCCGATACCAATATAAACTACCCCAGGACTATCCCTAGCCCATCCCAACAGCCAGTGTGGGACCCTGCGAGGGCTCAGGGCTCCGGCACCGGGGCAAGGTGGTCTCAGGATCCCAGCCATCGAGGGACAGAGAGATCTCCTCAGGAAACTCTGTGATTTCTATTGAATATGTGTTATTTCATGGTATGAACTAACCCTGTTGGCAGCTTGGGTCAAGTGCCCAGGTCTTGCTCCTCCTCATCCCCACACCTGGGGAGCTGGAAGACACCGAGATCTTGAATTCTGCATCCCATAATGGGGTCTAAAATAAATATTTTCACAAATTCATACACTAGAGTCTTCTAAAAGTGCAGTTTTCCCAAGCATTAGAAGAGACCTTACTGAAAAGTAAAATTACTGAAAGAGAAATTAATGCTGTGTGGCCCAAACCAGGACAAAGGGACAGCCCTCCCAAACCTCCTCTCAGCAAAGCTGCTCGTCCTCCATCCTCACCCTCACGGCTCAAAGTCCAACGAGAGACAGTGAAAAAAAGACACGGAGAATAAAGACAAGATGTGGAGGAGCCACAGATGCCTGGGAGAGAAAAGACAGACTCTCTGGCAAAGGTTCACCATTCACCACCTCCCTCTGGGACTCCTCCACCTCCTTGGGCTGGATCCTCAGGAACCACCAGGCTGAAGGCCTGGAGAAACCGAGTGGAGGAAGGCCTTGTGTTTCAGTTAATTAGGCAGAAGGGATGCTGCAATGGATGCGGGATGCCCTGTCCCCATTACTCACCTCTGCTCTCTATAGAGACCCCTGGGGTTGACCCATCTCTCCTGGAGCTGTGCCACGGTTGGGATCCAAACCCAACCTTCTGCAAAGTCTACAAAAGGCAACGATTCACTTCCACAGGGAGGGTGAGAGGAGAGGAGAGCCTCCATCAGCTCTGCCCTGCCTCCAGAGAGGAGGGCGGGTGAGCTAAACCAGCAGCAGATTTGCTCTTATTAATTAAAAATAACCCTCTGGGCTAAACTGAGAGAAGGGAGGGCAGGAACACGCTAACATCTCCACAACTGGCATGTAAGCAAAAGAGTAGCCCAGCCCTCCTTGCCTTTAGCTCCTCTTGCGATCAAAACTCGTTATTGACACTTCAAATTAACTGCCTGGCTAACAAGGAGCATCTGGGAGCACTCCCAGCAGCCCTGCCCAAGGCCCCCTTCTCACCACAGCGAACACCAGCAGGGCCATTATTTGAAGGTGCTCGTTATCCTCACCGAGGAGGTGGGTCAAGAGCTGCTGAGAAATTCTGGGGTGGACAAACAGCTCCTCGAGTCAGGACACCCAGCCCTGATGGCAACGAAGAGCCCTGCCAGACCCACAGCTGGTGGCCTTCCCTCCAGGCAGCTCATTTGCACCAGCTGAAGGTAACGGGCCTCTGTTTAATGTTCTTCCCCATGTCACAGCCCACCTCCTGTCAGCTTGCAAATTGGTCACCGGTCGCAGTGGCTCTCTGCCTTCCATGAAGCGATGCAAATGCTCTCTGTGGGACAGCAGAACGAGCACAGAAGGAACAGAGAACAAGGAGGAAATTAAAACTGAAGGGAGGGAAGAGAAGGGAGGGAGGGAAGACCCCGAGCTGGCGTGGCTCTTTGTGGCTTTGTGTTGGGAGGGACACCGTGGCTGCCCCTGAGCATGTATGACCAGAGGTTTGAGAAGCGCCTTGTGCTGCTCCCAAGACCCTGGTCCCAACCTGCAGAGCACCTTCTAACACACTGCCAGGGAAAAGGGAGGTTCTGGCATCTCCACTGTGGCTGCCCCATCCCTGGAGGGGTTCAAGGCCAGGTTGGAGGCGGCTTGGAGCAACTGGGCTGGAGAGAGGTGTCCCTACCCATTAGGTGGAACTAAATGATCTTTAAGGTCCCTTCCAACCCAAACCATTCTGTGATCTGGCACACATCTGCCCAGGGATGCAGGACAGGGAGGCAGACAGCTGGCCCAGGGGTGGAAAATACACAGGAACGGGCATAACTCTAGGTCTGGGGTGCTCAGTTTTGTTGGGAGACGATGAGAAACTCTCCTCTGCTGCCTCTTCCCTGTGATGAGTTGCGTGGAAGGACTCAGCATGAGTAGATACGGGCTTAATAAAGGCAGTAGAAATATCCTTACCTTTCATCTGCACGAAGTCGAGCTGATGGATGGACTGTAGCAGAGGGGCGTTGTCAAGGTTCAGGTCGAAGTCCGTGGTCATCCGAGGAGTGAGCGTCCCCTTTCCCCACTGGTCCTCGGTTAAGTGCACTCTCCTGATGAGAGCGTCGGAGATCTGGTGGCAAAGAGCAACCTCAGCTATCGGGGGCCACCAGGGCTGCGTGCTGTACCTTGTCCCTACCCTGCTCTCCTCCTTCCCTGGGCCTCCCAGGCTTCTGTCCCACTTCTGTCCCTCTCTGCCAACGGCTGGGACATCAAATGTGGCCTCCAGCATCACCTTTTGCTGCAGGCTCAGATTGGCAGATGGAGCCCAGGAGCTCTGGGGACTATTTTAAAGGCAGGGTCTAGTACCTAAGGGGCTGCTCAACCTGGAGAAGAGAAGACTGAGAGGGGACCTCATCAATGCTGAGCAATATCTGAAGAGTGGGTGGCAAGAGGATGGGGCCAGAGTCTTCTCAGTGGTGCCTGGTGACAGGACAAGGGGCAACGGGCTTGAACTGGAACACAGGAAATTCCATCTGAACATGAGTAAGAACTTTCCTGTGAGGGTGGCAGAGCCCTGGAAGAGGCTGCCCAGAGAGGTGGTGGAGTCTCCTTCTCTGGAGACATTCAAACCCACCTGGACACGTTCCTGTGCAACCTGCTCTGGGTGACCCTGCTTTAGCAGGGGGTTGGAGGAGATGATCTCCAGAGGTCCCTTCCAACCCTTACCAGTCTGTGATTCTGTGAACCTGGAGGTGATGGGAGGCTGACCCTTGGATTTTATGGCTGGAAAAACTGGGGACATCATCCTCCCTCAGCTCTATGGTGTTAAACCCAGGGCCACTTGGCTGTGCGATGCCTCTCCCGCTCCCCTGGCAGCCCCAACGTCAGCAGCTCCCCACCAACCTGGAGGAAGCCACTGGGGTCGTTCTCCTTGATGACCTCCAGGCAGTACTCCATCAGGCCCGTGGTCTGGCGTAGCTTGACCGTGCAGTGAGAAATCTGGTCTCGCACCACCTGCAACAGGACAAGGAGAAGAGCTTTGCTTGGAGCTGCGGGGTGGGGACAGGGACAAGGTGAGGACCACATGAAGGGAGACCAAGACTCAAGGGAGGAGAAAAAGGCAGAACTGGCCAAGATTCATGCACTGAATTCCAGATCCTTGGGAACCTGGCGACCAACAACAAGCCTTGCTTTGCTCAAAATTATTAACCCACACAATTATTCAAAGCAGGAGGGCAGTTCCTTGCCCTGTCTTTAATTAAAACAGCTCCCAAACAACAAGCTTACAAACTCCACAGATACACTGCTTCTGTGGGGCTGCCCCATCCATCCTCGGTGCAGAGCCAGGCTATGGGGCAGGCTCTGGGGCAGCTTTGAACTGGAACACAGGAAATTCCATCTGAACATGAGTAAGAACTTTCCTGTGAGGGTGGCAGAGCCCTGGAAGAGGCTGCCCAGAGAGGTGGTGGAGTCTCCTTCTCTGGAGACATTCAAACCCACCTGGACACGTTCCTGTGCAACCTGCTCTGGGTGACCCTGCTTTAGCAGGGGGTTGGAGGAGATGATCTCCAGAGGTCCCTTCCAACCCTTACCAGTCTGTGATTCTGTGAACCTGGAGGTGATGGGAGGCTGACCCTTGGATTTTATGGCTGGAAAAACTGGGGACATCATCCTCCCTCAGCTCTATGGTGTTAAACCCAGGGCCACTTGGCTGTGCGATGCCTCTACCGCTCCCCTGGCAGCCCCAACGTCAGCAGCTGCCCACCAACCTGGAGGAAGCCACTGGGGTCGTTCTCCTTGATGACCTCCAGGCAGTACTCCATCAGGCCCGTGGTCTGGCGTAGCTTGACCGTGCAGTGAGAAATCTGGTCTCGCACCACCTGCAACGGGACAAGGAGAAGAGCTTTGCTTGGAGCTGCAGGGTGGGGACAGGGACAAGGTGAGGACCACATGAAGGGAGACCAAGACTCAAGGGAGGAGAAAAAGGCAGAACTGGCCAAGATTCATGCACTGAATTCCAGATCCTTGGGAACCTGGCGACCAACAACAAGCCTTGCTTTGCTCAAAATTATTAACCCACACAATTATTCAAAGCAGGAGGGCAGTTCCTTGCCCTGTCTTTAATTAAAACAGCTCCCAAACAACAAGCTTACAAACTCCACAGATACACTGCTTCTGTGGGGCTGCCCCATCCATCCTCGGTGCAGAGCCAGGCTATGGGGCAGGCTCTGGGGCAGCTGCATCCAAGAGGAACGAACGCACCACCTCCCCCAGCTTCACAATCCCTTTGAGATGCTCATCTGCCCATCAGCTGAGATGGACCATGCTGCAGAATTGCTTCATTTTCTCCACCAGCTGCAGCAGGAGGCTGGGGATGAGCTCGGAGGGA
This sequence comes from Calidris pugnax, assembly GCF_001431845.1. NCBI lineage: Eukaryota > Metazoa > Chordata > Aves > Charadriiformes > Scolopacidae > Calidris > Calidris pugnax. The sequence continues at coordinate 3,197,481 of NW_015090795.1, forward strand.
GAAGTGAGAGGGGATAAATCCCACAGACCTTGTGGCAAGGCTCTCTGCAGCATCGCCCAGCTCTGCTGGGGGCTGCCCAGGCTGCCCACTAAAGCATGGCTTCTTCCACCCAGGGATGGGGCTTCTTGCACCCATGTGTGCTGGCAACCCAAAAAGCCCCCCGCCCCCTGGGCTGCATCCCCAGCCCTGTGGCCAGCAGGGAAAGGGGGGGGGGATTCTGCCCCTCTGCTCCGCTCTGGGGAGATACCCCCCCAGTGCTGCCTCCAGCTCTGGGGCCACCACCAGCAGAAGGACATGGAGCTGTTGGAGCGGGGCCAGAGGAGGCCACGGAGATGCTGGGAGGGCTGGAGCCCCTCTGCTGGGAGGACAGGCTGAGAGAGTTGGGGGGGGTCAGCCTGGAGAAGAGAAGGCTCCAGGGAGACCTTGGAGCCCCTTCCAGTCCCTCAAGGGGCTCCAGGAGAGAGGGGGAGGGACTCTGGATCAGGGAGGGGAGCCATAGGATGAGGGGGAAGGGTTTGACACTGAAAGAGGGGAGATTGAGGTGAGATGTGGGGAAGAAATTGTTTGCTGTGAGGGTGGTGAGAGCCTGGCCCAGGTTGCCCAGAGAAGCTGTGGCTGCCCCATCCCTGGAGGGGTTCAAGGCCAGGTTGGAGGGGGCTTGGAGCAACCTGGTCTGGTGGGAGGTGTCCCTGCCCAGGGCAGGGGGTGGCACTGGATGATCCTTAACATCCTTTCCAACCCAAACCATTCTGTGATTTTATGGTTCCCCTGGGGAACGTGTTTCAGCGTCCCAGCAGTGGAGCACAACCCAGAGTACCACCAAGCCTGTGGTTTGGCTGGTACCTGCTGACCTTCCCTAAAGCCCAGCGGGAGGATGGCATTCAGGTTCCAATATCATGAAGGTACATTTGGGAGCTGGCTGGTCCCTCACGCTGAATCCCTGCAGAAGGAGACAGCGCAGGTCTGAGCCCCGTATCAGGGAGATTTCTGTCACGGGAGATTGGCAGAGCAGCTCAGGAAGAGAGATTTATGCTTTAGAGGAACGTGCCCATGGCAGATAATTTTTTTTTTTTTTTTTTTTCTGGAAGAGCTTTAAAGCTGCGTAAAGTTCTCCACTAGGGCCAAACAAAGCTCTGCAGCTCTGGAGACCGCAGCTATTCAGGATGTTACAGAGAGTGAAGATGAGCTTCCCCTCAGCATCTGCAGCTGCAGCACGATGGAAAAAAACCTGCAATAAGCATCGATTAACATTTCTGAAGGCACCATCATGTCTGGTGGAGCCCAGCGCCTGTGGGACCACCCTGGGCTGAGGAGCACCTCCTCCTGTGGGCATCTCAATGGTCCGAGGGGTGGGGAGGAGAAACGAAGCACGTGTCAGACCCCTGCGGAGAATGAACCTGGCTTTCCAGGGGGGGTGATAACCCCTGCAGGGCAATCAATCACATCATGCCTTGCTTAATTATAATTTAATCACCTCTACTTAATCACCTAACAGGAAGAAAAGAATTACCAGTCCTCCAACTTGGGATAATATATTTTTTTTTCTTCCGTGAAAAGCTATGGAGCTGGCTCCTGATTTTTTGGGAGGGGCCACTCCTGGGATTTAGCAATCCCAGCCTGATGCTTCCAGCCCACCCATGGCAGAGGGAGGTGGGATCAAGCCCAGGATCTGGGGAGGTGGCTGCATCCAGCACAAGCCCTCTGCAGGGCGGACAAGGCAGCAGAGGGAGCTCCCATAATGTTCCTCTGGTCCACGAGGTGTGCGTGGAGGCTTGTGGAGATGCTGGATGGCTCTGGGCTAGTGGATAGAAGGATGGGCACACAGCAGTTCTGGCCTCAAAACCTGTCCTGAGAGGGAAGACTTCACTCAGGGCCAGTTTCTAACACTTGAGTGTGCTGGGATGGAGCGGAGACAAGAGCTAGTCTTGGAGATCTGGCCTCCTACATTGACCTTTTCTGGACTTCTTTTCTCCTTGGGGATGGTCAGTCCTTTGGGGTGGGATCAGAAGGTGCAGAGGGGGTGCAAAGCCTTGTCCCTGCAGCCCCTTCCACGCAACAGAAAGCAGCCCCTGGCATTAATTCAATCTCTCCTGCCCAGAGAGTGGGTGCCGAGGGGTTGTTCTGCTCACGCAAGGGGTTGTTGGCCATGTGGATGTTGGGTTTCTCAGCTGAGCATCATGGTGTTACCACTGGGTGTGAGATGAGCCCAGCCTGGAGGCTCCAACCTTGCTGTTAGACCTTATCCCAACGGAGCCAGAGCAAGGTTTTACGTTCCCTGCCTGCTGGGCTGCAGATGGACCAGTGGGGAATCCCCTCTTGATGGCCCAGAAAAGCAGCCTCCTCCTTTCCTGCGAGACCCCTCCGCGGGGAAATGCACATGCCATCAGGAAGACAGCAAAGATGGGATTGACAAAAACAATCTTCTTATCTTCTTTGCAGCTTAAATCTCTGTCTGGTTTGCCCGGGATAATGAATTTGTGAGCCTCTCCCTGCCTGAGTAGATGCTTTCGAAGTATTACCGGCAGAATTGCCATCTGCTACCTCCAAGCCAGACACCAGCCCCCAAGAAACAGCATTTGCTCCGTGGGGACAGGCAAGGTGTCCCTTGGACAGCCCTGGCCACGCTGCTGGCTCCTCCAACACCTGCTTGGCCAAGAGATGGGGCTACTGGTGAGGTGAGGGGACGTGCCACCACTGCTCCGGTGGCAGCGGGAGATCTGCAGGGCTTCCTGGCACTGTCTGGGAGGAGGGAGATGGGACATGGAGGTGCCAGTCCTCGTTTTGCCCCTCTATTCTGCCCCCTCCAGCTCCAGGCTGATTAATTACCGAGCTTCCTGGTAGATTATCCCCGCTAATAAAGGTCTGGCTGGGAGTGGAAGTGCTTGCTGCAGGCTACAGAAATCTTTATGCACGTGGGTGCCAACTGAGATACATTTAAATGGTATTTTTTGTAAGTTAAAGGTAGATTTTTTTTCATAACGGTGGTCAAAGACCAAAATAGAGAGGCTGTGGAGCCTCCAGCCTTGGAGATGTTCAAATCCTGACCAGAGGCAGCCCAGGGCCCTGAAACTGGACCCAAAGCAGCAGTTATGCCTCTGTCCCTGTCCTTCTGGAGCTCTGCGATGCCCTTCGGGGACCCGGCATCTATTCATCTGGAGAACTAGAGCATGAAACAGCAGTTTAATTGCAGCATCTACACAGAAGGCAACCCAACAGTGCAAATCCACGTTCCCTTCACCACCACCAAACCGTTTTTGAGGCAAGAAGAGGGACCTTTGGTTGGGACCTAGTGGGGCTTTGTGCCTTTACAGCTTCTGCCCTCCACACAAGGGAAATGGGACGCAGAAAGGAAGAGTGAGACCCCAAGAATTGCCTTGATTAGAGAATGAAGGGTTTTAAAAATAAGACATAAGCATCCCCCCACCTTTGAAGGCACGGTCTAAACTCGGTGGGGCCTCTGAAGCCAAAAGATTTTCCATATGGCCTCAAGCATCCCGTGGTTCTCCTCGTGCATAAGGGCTTTCCACTCCCTGGGGTTCCTCAGCTCCCCGTCACCCCAGAACTGAAGAGTATTTTGATGAGGAGAGATACAAGTGAAATCTGGAAGTTCCGCAATCCTTTGACTCATGTAATCCAATGTTGGGCTGAGGGGCAACCTCAGGAGGCCTCAAAGGGCTTGTAGGATTCATCAGACCACCAGGAAAACCAGGCTGCTGGGAATTCTGCCTGGAGATAGACAGTTTACAAACCTCTCCTGCAACCACAGGGGCATCACACCTCGCTGAGCAGTGGCATCTTCTGGGAAAGGGCTAATGGCTCAGCTGGGGAGGGGATGGGGGCAGCTCCAAATATTTTGTTTGTGGTTATTTTTACCAAATACTTTTCTTTTTTTTCTTTTCCCTTTAGGTGCCAACAGATGCAACAGCCAGAACCTGGCTTCTAATTACAGCCTATAAAAAGGACTTTTGCTGTGCACTCACAGCAGTTCACCACTACCTTAAAATAGCAAATTTATTTCAAGAGCTTTACTTCCCTGTAAGATGACATTCGCTATAATTTACATTTTAATACAGCTCCTAGAAGGCAGTAACATCTGCACTCCCCTCTACTTAAACATCTTCCTCACCTTCCTCCTCTTTTAGTACTGGGCTAGATAATCGGTTTTCAAGGCACTCAACCTCACTTGAACCTTGGCTCCTCACAAGAGGACAAGTCCTGCCATGGATGTCACCTGGAGGAGCCTCCTCACCCCACTCACACCGTGGCTGGGGTACGGTCACCTGCACGGCCATGGGGACAGTGTCACAGGGAGCAAGCCCAGATGGAAAAATCCCAGATGGAAAAATCATCCCGATGCTTTGATTGGGCTGAATCTCACAACCACGCGTCCTCCAAGCAGAGCATCTCCAGGTGGACGTTTCCATGGTGACTTGCCTCTTTGCTATTGGGAGAGGAGGCTCAGGCTGGAGCTGGGAAAAGCCGAGCTGCTACGTTAACAGCCCTGTGCGATGCTGGTGGCAGCACATCCTGGAGGCTCATCCAGCCTGTTCTGATCAAAGGCTTCTGCTTGGCACCAACAGGTGTGGGAAGGTGCGATATGGAGACCTGGTCTCCAGTACAGAGACACTGCAGAACACAGCACAGAGAATCATAGAATGGTTTGGGTTGGAAGGGACCTTAAAGACCATCCAGTTCCAACCCCCTGCCCTGGGCAGGGACACCTCCCACCAGACCAGGTTGCTCCAAGCCCCCTCCAACCTGGCCTTGAACCCCTCCAGGGATGGGGCAGCCACAGCTTCTCTGGGCAACCTGGGCCAGGCTCTCACCACCCTCACAGTCAAGGATTTCATCCTAATACCTCATCCAAATATTCAATCTAAACATGGATGGATGCTACGGAGGACAGACTTGACCCAGCTCTTCAACAGAACAAGTAGAAAGCTTGAGGGACATCAGAAAACCAGAGGCATCCCTGCAACTTGATCACAGCTCTGCAGAGCTCCTTGTCCTCAGTGCCCAGCTCCCGGGGCTGATGCCCTTCCCAAGGCTGTGAGACTATTTTGCCCCACGCCAGGGAGAAAATAGTGCAGAACGTGGTGGGATTTGTAAAGAGAAAGCAGTGCTGAATGTGGTGGGATTTGTAAAGAGAAAGCAGTGCTCTAGTTTCAGCATCTTTGGGAAATAACGCACCTCGTGAGGAGCTTATCTCACCCAGCGTGTCCAGTCTGGTGTTTCCATATAGAAATGGTATGGTACAGGAAGATAAACCTGTGCTTCTGTCCTGTTTCTCATCCTTTCACAGAGACCTAATCCAACAGGGGACATCAAGTTCCCTTGGGCTTCCTGGAAAATCCTGACTGTAACCCCTGAAGAAGGGTCATGGACCAGCATTTCACCTCTGGAGATCCAGTGCTATGGACAGGAGCCCTTGGTGAGCATTTCTTACATAATTAGCTCCTTGAGAAATGTGACAACCCGCTGATGAGAAGACATCCTACGAACTGAAGGCCAGAAGAAGGCCAGAATGGTCCACCACACTGCTGAGAGCTTAAAGGAAGTGCAGGCAGAGCTCAGTCTGCGTGTGCTGTGGACTGAGAGATTTCCTCCTGGGACAACACGGCAGGGAATCCTCTATGTCCCCAGCACAAACCAGCCCATGCTGTAGGTCATCTTCCCTTGGGGAAGACCACACTGGTCCTTAGAACACCAAGGCCAGCAACGAGGAGCAGGACAGACAAGGAGGTCTATCCATGGGGTGGATAGATTGCTCCTCAAGGTGTTATTTTTTAAAGCCTGGGTTCTTAATCTGAATAAAACGTAGGGGGAGGTTGGGGAAAGGCAGGGATATGTCTCTTCCAAGCTCATTTCCTCCCAAACCTCTCCCCGGCTCTGGAGTAATTAGTGTTGGCCCAGTGGCAAACTTGGATTTGTGCCTGCTTCCATGAAATGTGTGTCAAGCCAAAGTAGGTCAGTCCTGAAGCTGAGCTGACCCCGAATGGGAAGTTGGGCTCTCCAGTGAAAGGTGCCTGTGGTACCCTGCCAGCCAGCAGGCTCTGGCCCTCCCTGCTCCTCCTCTTCGCTCACCCATCGTGCCATGGTGGCCAATGTCCCAGCCAGGCAGGAGGGGCAGCCCAAGGAGAGATAGGCTGCAGCTCAGGGTGCTGAGGCTCCCCGTTGACTGCTGGAGCAACTGGTTTGGATCTCAAAGGGCTCCTGGGTAGCACGGTGAAGTCCCACTGGTCAATCAATCTGCTCATCTCCTCGGCTGAGAAGCTGTGGGGACACGGCAGTGGCCAAGTGAACATGCAGGCAAGGCCAGGATGCTCTGGACTGGTCTCCTATTGGAAGGGGTGAAGCTGTCACCACCAAGTCAGCATCCAACTGTCCTAATGTGAACATCAATCAGGAGCAAGCGCTGTGGTCCTGCAGGAGGAGCTACCAGGGGTCCAAATTGAGCACAAAGCGTATGCCAGGGCATGTGTAGGACAGTGCTGAGCACGCAGAATGATGCTGTGGATGGGGACAGTCTTTCATCCTCCATCCTGTCCTTCTTGACACCCTGGAAGCGCTCCAGAGCCTCGGAGCAAGAGCTGGGGGCTTTGTTATCTCTTCCCCACAGCCAGCCCAGGCCTCGGGCAGTGAAGGGGGGGACACATCCCGTGGGGAAGCAGCTGCTCCAGGGACAATGCTGCTTTCATGTGTCACAGCATTCCCCTGACCCTCTGAGCCAGCCCAGCCCGTGCCCAGCTGGAGCTGCAGGTGCTGCCTTTGTCCAGGAGGTTCCTTGGAGGATGAGGAACCGGGCAGCCCTTTCCCCTGGGTGACAGAGCACGTGGGGACAGTGGCAGGGCTGAGGAAGGGGGGTGCAGGGGGACAGGCTGGAGGTGAATGCTCACCTCGATGGCTTGGTGCGAGCGGGGCACCCTGTGTGTGCAGAATGAGGACAGCAAGGAGGTACCCAACAGGGCTGAGGCTCTCCTGCATCCCCTGCCCCATCTGCAGCTCGTGAAAAGCAGGCAAGACCTTCTCTGTCCCCGTCCCCAAGCCAGAGGGGAAGGACATGTGATGACCCGGGCTGCGTGCCAAGGCTCTGTGCCCCCATCTGATGCTGCTGAAGCCTTGGGAAGCAAATCTCAGCGTGCAGGACTCTTGCTGGCACCCAGGTGGGTCAGGGCCTCATGGCTCTCCCCGTACTGTGTCCAGTTTTGGGCCCCTCACGACAGGAAAGACCTTGAGATGCTGGAGTGGGTCCAGAGAAGGGCAACAAAGATGGTGAGGGGTCTGGAGCACAAGTCTTGTGAGGAGAGGCTGAGGGAGCTGGGGGTGTTCAGCCTGGAGAAAAGGAGGCTGAGGGGAGACCTTCTCGCTCTCTCCAACTCCCTGAAAGGAGGGTGTAGCCAGGGGGAGTTGGTCTCTTCTCCCAAGGAACAGGTGATGGGACAAGAGGAAACGGCCTCAAGTTGCACCAGGGGAGGTTTAGGATGGATATTAGGAAAAATTTCTTCACTGAAAGGGTTATCAAGCCTTGGAAGAGGCTGTCCAGGGAAGTGGTGGAGTCTCCATCCCTGGAGATATTCAAAAGCCGGGCAGACGTGGTGCTGAGGGACGTGGGTTAGTGATGGGCTGTTTCTCCTTTTGAGGGCCAGCCCAGCCTAAGGACAAAGCCTGGCTGATAACAAGGCTGGGGGGACAGGCGGGACGGGGGGTGCAGTTCCCTTCCTCCGGCCAAAAAGTGAAAGGCCTCCGTGGGTTGTTGCTGAGCAGGGAAATTGCTTTATGCTGCCAGGCTTTGTGAGGGTTTAATCAGCCATGCCCTGAAGGGGCAGAGGAAAAGAGAGCCCAACAGGCAGCGGGGGTCCTCTCTGCACCCAGAAGACAGGCTGGTGGCGTGACATCCCTGGTTGGGGATGTGATTTACGCCGAGCACAGATGCTGGGCTCGGGCCCACAAAGCTGCTATTGTCCATCTCCCCATGGAAATGCTGACGAGCCCTTGTGTACCCATCATCTCCAGGCAGATTGGAGACTGGTGGCCTCTTCCCTCATTTTAAAAAGGTCCAGGAATCCCTTTGGGAGCTTCCTGGGTGGCCCAAAAGAAGCCCGGGGAGATGGCAGAGAAGAGATAGAGATGTTTTCAGCCCAAACACTGAAATGCCCTTGAAAGAGAGAAGAATAAACTGACATTGGTGTGAAATGTTGACTTGAATCAGTGATGGCCAGGGTGCAACTACTTTGTCCAGCAGATACTGGGCACTGCTCCACCCGCTCCACCTCTCCCAGCTGAGATTTGGCCCTTCGCTTCCCTTCTCAGCCCCAAACCAGCTGAAAAGGCACAGTGCAGTGACAGCAGGAGTGACACGAGGAGCCCGTTTTCACAGCTCTCAATGCTCACATCCAGAGCTGCACCTCGGTTCCCTCAACGTCAACAATTCACCCCCCAGTGAAAGCTGAAGCCACGAGGTGCTCAACAAGCACGGAACAGAAAAAGGAGCAATTCCTGCTCTGGCCTGATGACAAAAGTGGCATCTCATGACACCAAGTGTCCCACAGCTTCAGCTGAAGCCAGTAGAAATTACAGGCACTCGGCACAGGAGCTTGGAAGCAACACGGGGCATGAACAAGGTCCTCTTTCAGCCCGTGGCTGCTCAGCTCTGCTGACCTAATGACTAGTAATTGGCCCAGTGATGGAGTAATTTGGTGGCAACCACCACCTGGAGGGAGCAGCACTTTGCCCAGGGCCCATCACGCTGGGAGCGAGCTGGAAATCTGCAGCAAAACAGCTCGTGAAAAGCAAGAAAAGCAGCTTCCAGCAACCTCCCAGTTCCTCCTGCAGAGCTTCACCCCAACAAATAGCACCACTGTCCTCGTCCCCAACTGGTGCCAACCCTGCAGAAAGCTCTCTGACCACCCCAGCCGGTGCGTAGAAGCTCCCCTTCAGCTTGTGCTCGTGCTCTTTGTTGACCCGGGCCAGCAGCTGGGCTTTCCTTCTGTTGAGGGCATCGATGAGGGCATCACACTGGGCCACCAGGCAGGCCTCGAACTCCACGCTGTTCTCCTGCGAGTCAGAGCAGGGCATCACACCTTCCATTTCAAGTTGGGAAACCTGATTTTGTTTTTTCTATCATACCACACGGACCATTTTTCTATCTGCAGCTGCACCGCTGCACCACACAAATCCACACCATGACCACGTGGGGTTCTTAACACCTTTGGCTCATGGCAAACGTGATGGTGGCAGGTGAGGAACAGGTTTGGTCCCTCCTGCCACATCCTTGGACCTGCCTATGGCAGAGAGGGCAAGGGCTGGGGTCTCTGCTGCTCGCTCCATGGCACAGGCAGCTTCAGGAGGAGCAGTTTTTGGGAGGGCTGCAGGGCTGTGTGGACCCCTTTGGGAGAGCAGCCACCAAACCAAGCTGGTGAGATGGGACAGAGGATGGGGCAGAACAGCTCATCCTGGTGGGAAGGGGGCTGTTCCTCAGCCAGGAGACACAGTACCTGGATTTGCTGCACCATGTTGCGGAGTTGGACCAGGAATTCTTTTGCTTCCTTGGCTCTGTCTGACAACCCATTGAGGGCCTGGGAAAGCTGGCTCTGCAGGGGGAAGAAAGAACAAGGTCATTTCCACATCCTGGACTCATCCTTGTGCTGGAGGATGGACTGCAGCCCAGCACTGCCTTCAGCAACCCACCGAGGTGTCCTTCAGCCCCTGCTGCCCTGAGTGTAGAGGAAAAGGAGAGGAAAGTGGAGAGGAAAAGGAGGGTGAGCCATCATCATGGATGACCTGGGTTTGGGAAGCAGGTATTGAGTGTCCACCTCCTCCACAGGCTTCCCTGAGTGATCGGGGACAAGCAACATCCATCCTGGGTCTTGAAATGACCTCCCCTGGGTCTGTGCTCTCCAGGGAGCCAGATGGCAAAACCCCTGTAGGATCCACCCCACATCTGCTGACGATGATCAGCGAAAGGGCACGGGCCAGGCCGCTCGAATCAGGCTGAAAATTCCCCAATTTTGTGGGAGGGCAAAACCCAGAGCCTGCACAGGAGGTGAGAAGGGAGATGGGAGAAGAAGGCACCCAGAGCCTGCGCAGGAGGTTAGAAGGGAGATGGGAGAAGAAGGGGTCAGTCTCATCTCCCACGTCACAGGAGATAGGACAAGGGGAAATGGCCTCAAGTTGCACCAGGGGAGGTTTAGATTGGAAATTAGGAAACATTTCTCGATGGAGAGGGTTATCCAGCATTGGAATGGGCTGCCCAGGGAAGTGGTTGAGGCACCATCCCTGAAGGTGTTCAAAAGATGGGTTGACATGGTCCTCAAGAATATAATTTAGTGGTTTTTGGTTTATTGCTTATTTCTTATTTATTTTTTGTTGTTTTTTATTGCTTATTTCTTCTTTATTTTTACGATTCTACGATTCTGTGATTCTAAGGAGGTGAGAAGGGAGATGGGAGAAGAAGGAGGTGAGATGGGAGATGGAGATGAGAGAGGGAGAAGGTGAGAAGGGAGATGGAAGAAGTGAGATGGAAGAAGTGAGAAGGAAGATGGAAGAGGGGGAGCGATGGCGCAGGGGGGATGGAGGTCACTGGAGAGCAGCCCCTGCTGAGAACGGTGCTGGGCTGGAATGGAGAAAAAACAACCAAAAAAAAAGAATTGCTATTGAAGGGACAAGGCAGCAAACGAACAGCCCCTGCCGAGAACGGTGTTGGGCTGGAATAGAGAAAAAACAACCAAAAAAAAGAACTGCTATTGAAGGGACAAGGCAGCAAACGAACGGCCACCCTTTAATGGCCCATAAAATGACCTTACTGCGGCTTCCCCTGGAGATGTTAATCTAACCCCAGCCATTTCTGCATTTCCTTCCTAATTTATCGTGCCCGAGTCATTAGGACGTGGAGCTAATCAGCGAATGCATCTCTACTAAAAATGGGATTGCTAAGTCAGCTCAGCAGGGCTCCCCCTCTCCTCTCCCCCCTCCCCTTCCCTGAGCAAAGGCTGGAGGAGAGCCGAGGTCGGAGCCCGAGGGACAACTCAACCCTGCCTTGTCCTCTCCCCTGTGCCCCTGCAAAAGCCTCCATCGCCCTCCCCCAGCCCCCCCCCCCAAATTTAGGGGAGACATCTTAAGCCCAGCAAGGGGGTTTGGTGAGAACCGAGCGCCGCAGGGACCCTGGTCTTCCGTAACGCAGGCAATTAATAGAGAAAATCAGCAGGAGTTTGTTATGTTTACAAGCTCCTCATTAAAATTGCAGCACGGTGGGTTTTTTTTTTCCTTTAATAAAGTCTTTGGAAAGCTTTTTTTTTTATCAACATACAGTTCAGGAAGGGGATCTTTGTATCAACGTAGCTCTCCGAGGCTTTCCTCACGGGAAAGCATTTTAAATCATTTAAATCATTTAAAATGCTCTCTTAAAATTTAATAAGAGCTCCATGAGGGCGGTGGGCAGTGTCTCTGTGCAGGTCCTTCACCCCAGTCACCCCCAGTCCTGCAGCACAAGGGCATCCACACCGCAGAGAGCTTTGAGCCTGCCCACAAAAAGATGGTCCATCACCTTCACAGCATCCCTCCCCGCAGTCTCAGGCTGCATCCCCCTTCTCAGCTCAGATGCCACCAGCACCTGCATGAACTAGTCAAAAAACTGCCTTTTTTTCCATAATTGTGAAGGTTTTTCCGTAATTTTGAAGTGCACCATGGACACCTTGCCCTGTCCCTCATCCCCGGCACGGAGAATGGGGTGCCAACACCAACACACCCAGCTCACTGGTGATGCCAGTTCCTGCTGAGGTGATGCCACAACCTCCTCACTGGACATAGGAGCTCTGAGGTTTGGTTTTCCATCACCATGAGCTTTGTGCCCATCTCCAGGAAGGGTCCCCATCACACTGAGCCTCTCCCGGAGTGGAGACACACTCCTGGACACGTCCCCTTTGAGACAAACATCTGCCACCCTCTCCTGCTGTCATCCCTGCTCCTTATGGCAAGAGCCACCCCCGCTGGGGGACTCGGAACTGCAAGCCATCACCGTTAGCCCATTAAACGAGGTTAATTAATGCTATACGTCAAGGGAGCGCTGATGGGAATGCACACAGGGGCTCGTGGGCATCCCTGAGCATGTTCATTAAGGGCAGTGACAACGTGATTCATAACCCTCCCCCACAGAAAAACAAAGTCCTTCTGGTTTCTGTGATGATGTTAATAAGTCAGAGGCTGCGGAGAGACATGAAACGACTGATTGGGTCTGTAAATTCTACAGGTGCCTTCCATGACCCTTGGAGGAAACCCAAGCTTTAATGCAGTCTGTTGCTCTGGAGAAGGATTTAATCACCGGACACGGAAGGCAGAGGCACAGATTTTCCACCAGTCTTGGATCTACACGGAGAGAGCAGGACGTGGAGACTCAGGAAGAGTCCTCTGTGTGGGAGCAGAAGGTCAGGAGGACTTCAAGCCTTGTCCTTCTGCAGGTCCTGAACCAGATAGCAGGAAACAAGATGCCATTCATACTTCTGACACACACTGGAGGGATTTCCCCTCCTGGAACGTTGCACTTCCACGTGGAAACAAAACCTTTGGGGCTCCTCGAGGATGGGACCTCTGTTCTGGGGACCACTGTCCCCCCGCAGGGCAGGGGATGGTGGATGGAGTGGACCAGCCAGCTCACACGTTGGTCCCACCTCGAGCTAGCACAGGCAGGGGAATTAATGAGTGTGAAATGTAGAAAAAAAATAAATAATCCCATTTAGCACCGTCTTAAAACCAAGTGAGTTGGTTCTTTGCAGAAAGCTGGCTGCTTTTTCCATGCTCTTGTTTCAAGGCAGTTAAGCAGAGAGCTCTGTGATTCACAGCAGCATTAACCAGGAGCTCAGCATTTAAATCTCTGTCCCCGGAGCACTCAGGAGAGAATCCATCCCCTCTTTGTGCTCACTAATAGCTCCCTGACCCTCCTTCCCTGGCAGGGCTGACAAAGGGATTTCTGTCACTCCCATTCCCCCTTGTCCCGGAGCAGGGGTGAGCGCACTCGGTGAAAAAAGGCTCCAGGAAACGGAGAAAAGCACCATTTTAAGCTCCTCATCGTCTCCCAGATGGACCTGGTCTGGTTCTCCTCCCGTCCTAAGCCAGCTGCCAGGGATGGAGCTCCTCCAGGTCTACCTTAAGGAGAGGAGGGAGATGGGATTGTTATTTTAGAAGGTGCTGGATGCTGGATTCACAGAGCTCTGTGTGACAGCTCCACCTGGCACACTAGGAGAAGCCTGACGTTGGCCAGTGTTGGCCACCAACAAGAGCAAGAACAGCAGTTGCTATTGTTTCAAACCTCAATTCCCTTGTGGGCTCAACCACAGAAAGTGCCTGGATCTGGCACACTGGGAGAAGCCTGATGTTGGCCAATGTTGGCCACCAACAAGAGCAAGAACAGTTGCTGTTGTTTCAAACCTCAATTCACTTGTGGGCTCAACCACAGAAAGTGCCTGGAGCACTCAGGAGAGACACCAGTCTCCTTCTCTGCTCCATGGAGAGGAGGGCAAGTCAAACCCCAATTGCTAGCCCAGGTCCCCTGGCCAGCTGGAAGCCCCCTGCCCACCCAGGAGATATGCAGCTCTGTGCTGCCCGCCCCCAGCCCACCAGAGCTGGACCCACATGGAGGAAAGCGATGGTGAAAGGTCACAAATCCAAAGAGGACATCAAGAAAGGCCATTTCTGTTCATGGTCAGGCCAAATGTACACCCCAGTGAAGCATCTTCTGCTCCTCCAGCCTCCACCAGTTCCCAGCTCAGGAACCTCTTGAGGTGGGCATGGCTTTCATGTAGTAACCCCCTGTTGGATTTCTCTTCCACAGAACTATCTTGTCTCCTTGTGGAGCAATTTTATCACCCACAAAGCCCTGTAGTAAGGAGCTCACAGCTTAAGGTTAGGTTTACAGTTGGACTTGATGATCTTAAAGGTCTTCTCCATCTTGTGAAAGCCACCTCCTCCAGGCTGCTGCAGACCATGTCTGAATCAAAGGCCATTTGGCACCTGAGACTTCAGATGACCTCCTTCCAGCCACAGATGGG
>NW_015090795.1:3211529-3217957 GCF_001431845.1 Calidris pugnax
CTTGTGAAAGCCACCTCCTTCAGGCTGCTGCAGACCATGTCTGAATCAAAGGCCACTTGACACCTGAGACTTCAGATGACCTCCTTCCAGCCACAGATGGGCTGTGTGCTCCCCATGTCACCCCAGGACGGACAACTCACCCCAAAAGAGCTCTCCTGATTTCATTGAGAGCCCAGTACCTGCTCTGACATCCCAAGGGTTACAACCAGCTCCTGTTTCTTCTCTGCTTCCAACCAAGTCATCTCGCAGCCGATTCTTACACCGGAGCATCCGTATGGAGGTAAAAGAGAAGAGGAACAAGCCACGACAAGAAAAGATGCTGTTCCCAGCTCTTCTGCTTGTCCCCTCGAAAGGATGAGGAGCTGTCACAGACACTGGAGTGGAAATCATGTGCTGCTTCCTTTTAATTAAAGGACAGGACCTGCAGCCTTTGAATCTCGAGGCAAGCTTACTGCATGTGATGCCTGACTAATTAAAACGGGATGTTTAATTAAAATGTGCAGTCAGTCAGGAAGCTGATGAAGCTAAACTGCTGCTAATTGGCTTTCGGCTCCAGTCACGAGAGCCTGACTTTTGGCTTCAATGCTGAGGAACCAGGAGCTCTGCCTGGAGCTGGAGCCTGGGATGAACCTACCCCTCGAGACCCCATGGGGCGAGGGGACACCAGATGGGGCAGCACCACGTCCTGGGGTTGGAACCAGCTCTATCTGATCACAACTCACCACCAGCAGCTTCCAGAGCTCCACCAGCTCTCGATGCCCACGATGTGATGTGAGACCACACCACCAGGCACATACTACCCAGAGAAGACCTTATCAAAAATGCCTTCTGCAGCTACAGCTGAACTCCACAAACATGAACCTCCTCAAAGGTCCTCTTCTCTCCCTCTATCTTCTGCTCTGCTAAGCCCGGTCCCCTGAAATGGCACTGGAAATGTAGATGTGGGGCAAGCAGTGGGTTAAATCCCACCACAACCTCACGCCAATGCATCCTCATGCCAAGGCAACCTCATCCTGAGCCTGTGGGCCCAAAAGGTCAGTGGAGAGCAGTGATTTCACTGCAGCCCACTTGGTCCCTGCCTGCTGAGCTCCTCAGCATCTTTGGAGAGCAATCAGGCAGCGAGCAGCCCTGAAAGCTGGAGACCCAGGCCCACCCTGGCACATCTCTGGTCGGGCTGGAGAGTAGATACCGGTGAGTGATGCTCTGTATTTGCAGAGTGAGCAAAACCAGACCATCTTAGTCACCAATAACTCAATTTGAGCCAAGGCAGGAGGCAGGAACAGAGCGTGGGGCTGAATCACCCTTCTCCAAACACAGCACTGTTCCGCTGCGGCGCGTTTGATGTGGTTCCAGCTCAGGTTTTCCTGGTTTCCCATGGGAAGGACGTGCTTTATGTCAGCCTTGATATAAAGCTGCAAATCAAGTAACGGATGGAAGAGCCTGCGCTTGCCAGCAGGGCACACAGAGCCAGGTTTGTGAGCAAAGCTCCTGGGTGTGAGCAGCAGGCTAGAAATGTACCCTAGGAATGGGGCACCCCACTGCAGAAAACAGGGCAGCAATGATTGGGATGGGAAGGTGATGATTGTTCTTGCTGCATATCAGGGGCCTTGGTTCTCCTCCTTCATTGCAGTTATGCTGGGGAAACTGGGTACCCAGGAGGGAGATGAAATCATAAAATCAAAGAATGGTTTGGAAGGGACTTTAAAGATCATCCAGTTCCACCCCCCTACCCTGGGCAGGGACACCTCCCACCAGACCAGGTTGCTCCAAGCCCCCTCCAGCCTGGCCTTGAACCCCTCCAGGGATGGGGCAGCCACAGCTTCTCTGGCCAACCTGGGCCAGGCTCTCACCACCCTCACAGGCAACAATTTCCTCCTGAGATCTCAGCTCAATCTCCCCTTTTTCAGTTTGAAGCCCTTTCCCCTCATCCTATGGCTCCCCTCCCTGATCCAGAGTCCCTCCCCATCTCTCCTGGAGCCCCTTGAGGGACTGGAAGGGGCTCTAAGGTCTCCCTGGAGCCTTCTCTTCTCCAGACTGAACCCCCCCAACTCTCTCAGCCCCCCCTCCCAGCAGAGGGGCTCCAGTCCTCCCAGCATCTCCATGGCCCTATTATAAACTAAACTATGAAGACACTTTAGCCCCTTGGGAGAGGAATTCCATGCAGGGACCATGTCTCGGGGCCAAGCTGCTCCTGCTGCCCCTGCAGCAGCCCGGAGGGCAGCCGGGGTCTGCAAAGCCGATGATCCCCCCCACGTGCAAGGGGGAGGAGAGGCATCCGCAGAGCGGATTATCTCTGGGGCAATTTGTATTGACATCAGAGTTAATTCCAGGGCCCTGTGGAGGGGGCCCCCCATCTCTGGAAGAGGCAGAAATGCCATTACACCCACTACTATTAATCCAAAACGGTGGTGGGTTCTCCTGGGGGAAGGATATGGCCCTTTGCCACTGCAACTCTGGGAAAAGCCCAGGCAGAACCTGAAGAGGGAGGAGAAGGGATTGGGGACACTTTGGGGTGTCTCGCCTCCACGGTGGTGGCACCCATCTGCAGCTCCACAAAGATTCTCCAGCCTTGGCCGGAGCAGGGGTGAGTTACTGTGTTTTCACTGCAAAATGGGAGGGATACGGTGGATTTGGGAACCCAGGCAGAACCTGAAGAGGGAGGACAAGGGATGGGGACACTCTGGGGTGTCTCGCCTCCATGGTGGTGGCACCCATCTGCAGCTCCACAAGGATTCCCCAGCCTTGGCCGGAGCAGGGGTGAGTTACTGTGTTTTCACTGCAAAATGGGAGGGATACGGTGGATTTGGGATGGATCCAACCTGGCACAGCTGTATGGATCTGCATGGAGCCACGGAGCACCCAGCCCTCGATCCCTCCACAGTGGGCAGGGCACCCAGTGCCCACGGACACCAGTAGGTGCTGAGGATGCTCCACATCCCCAGGGACACAATGTTTTCCTCCTGAAAGTCTTCTCCTTTCTCTCTTCTTCTACCATTTTCCCCTGTCCCCACACAGCAACACAGCTGTGCCCCACTCCAGAAGGGACGGTGGACCAGCCCAGGATGGAGGCAGTGGAGAAATCAGCCAGGAAAACCCTTTTATGTCCCCTCTGCCAGGCAGACAGGTTGTCTGTCACCCTCCAACAAGCTGGGGGTGGCAATGAAGTGGCTTTTGCTCCCAAGCCCCAAAACCAGGCTGCTGCCAGCCAGCTGGTAGGATTTTGTTAACAGCCACCTTTTTTTTTTGTTTGATAGGGTTGATAACAGAACAGCAAAGCTGTTCAGGGTGCTGTGGCACAGAGCAGAAACCACTGCCAACCCTGGCAGTGTCAGAGCTGGAGGCCTTATCAGCTCAGCCCAGGCTGTTCTTATTTATTTGCCGCTTTCCCTCAGTCATTGCATATCAAGGTGAAATCTTCCACATGGATGTCCATCCTTCCTCCCCTGCAACAAGGGTGGTGGGTGTTTGCTGGGTTCGGGGAGAGCTGGGCATGGCAGGGTCCCCAGGAACAGCACCTGGGATGTCCTCCTGAAGGGTAAGCCCTGAGAGCTCAGG
Source organism: Calidris pugnax (assembly GCF_001431845.1). Lineage (NCBI taxonomy): Eukaryota > Metazoa > Chordata > Aves > Charadriiformes > Scolopacidae > Calidris > Calidris pugnax. The sequence continues at coordinate 3,215,085 of NW_015090795.1, forward strand.
TTGGACCCTGTGGATGGACAGATGGGCACCCCTGTGAGTCCCCAGTGCAGGAAGGACATGGACCTGTTGGAGCGGGGCCAGAGGAGGCCACGGAGATGCTGGGAGGGCTGGAGCCCCTCTGCTGGGAGGACAGGCTGAGAGAGTTGGGGGGGTTCAGCCTGGAGAAGAGAAGGCTCCAGGGAGACCTTAGAGCCCCTTCCAGTCCCTCAAGGGGCTCCAGGAGAGATGGGGAGGGACTCTGGATCAGGGAGGGGAGCCATAGGATGAGGGGGAAGGGTTTTAAACCAAAAGAGGGGAGATTTAGATGAGATCTCAGGAAGAACTTCTTTGCTGTGAGGGTGGTGAGAGCCTGGCCCAGGTTGCCCAGAGAAGCTGTGGCTGCCCCATCCCTGGAGGGGTTCAAGGGCAGGTTGGAGGGGGCTTGGAGCAACCTGGTCTGGCGGGAGGTGTCCCTGCCCAGGGCAGGGGGGTGGAACAAGATGATCTTTAAGGTCCCTTCCAACCCAAACCATTCTATGAATCTGTGATTCTGTATCTCCAGGATGCCTGCCCCCTGCGGCTAAGCCCGTGTCTGTGCCATTTCTGGGCCCAAACCCTGGGGTTAGGGAATTGCTTGCTTTCTCAGGAACCCCATCCTACCACATCATCACCTCCCCTGTGAGACGATGACTGCAATAACCAGCGGGGAGCCGAAGCCCCCAGGGGTGCACAGATGGCCCCGGCTGCTGGCTTTGTTCGGGCAGACACTGGGGCAGTGTGTTCCCTCAGCAGGCAGAACTGATTCAAAGGCTTCAGCCTGGAAATCAAACAAGGATATATTCTTTTCAAGCGTGACCTTGCTAAAACCCTTTCATTGCCTCCCGTGTGGCTTCGGGGTTCCCTGGCCCAGGGAAGGAAGGTTGCTCTGCCTCCTCCCAGCCTTGCTGTGGGTGATGCTGAATTCCTGGTGAGTTTCTTGCAGGTTTTATTTAGCCTGGTCCCAGTTATAACCTGGAAATGTCACCCCTCGCCCTGCACACACGGGTGAAAGGGATGGGGGTCTACGCTCTGACCAGCCCCAGGCTTCAGAAGTTCTCTCTGAAAGGAGAATTTTAATTTTATTAGAGAATTCTGTTTTAAAAATGACCTGCTGCGACTTGGTCTCCAAGGCCTGGAACCGTGCTGGAGGACACTGCTGGAAGCAGGACACCTTAGGGTAAAAAACCATCAATTATTCTCGTTGCGTGGATTTTAGTGCATGCAATTGCTGTGCCAAAAGTGCTGAAGACTAATTCTGGCTTCCAGACACCCTGCTGGGACCAGCGCGTGACACAACCTGGCTGGGACACCCGGGCTGTGGGTGCCTGAGGGGACAGGTCACACTCAGCTTCTTCCACTCGTGAAGCAGCAGAGCGTTTTGTTCCTGCTGTGAATCCTTGTGCTCACTTGAACCTGCCGCTTCCTGCTTCACAGACCTTCTGTGGCCAGGACAGCTGGCGTTTGGCAGCCTGCAGTGGTTTCTCAGCAGGCTTTGGGAGAAGTCTGTATGAGGAGGAGGACCTGAACTCCCAATTTCCAGCATCCTTGTACTTAAACCCCAAATTCTGCAAAGGGCAAACAACCAGGCACGCAAAACTCTCCAGCAGAAGATACGTGGGGTATCCAAAAACTTGCTTCCAAAACGTGGGGACACCAGATGAAGATGTTAGATACCACCAGAGCCACAGCGACCTTCTACGCCTCAAGCACCGCTGTGGGATCAACCTTGGTTTAGCTGAGTCCCCTGAAGAGCGTAGACCTGGGACAATTCCTCACAGCCTGACAAGGGCCACCTCTGCCCACGGGGACACTCAGAGTGGATCAGTTCCCGTGTGGCAACTTGCTTGGCTGTCCCTAGTCCTTGGACTAAACAAATACAAGAGGTATGTGGTGTCCTGGGCTGCTCCTCGTTGTCAGCTCCTTGCTGTGAGATGTACTGAAGACACTCTGTCCTTGCTTTGATATAAAATATAGTCCTTGCTTTGATTTTTTAGGGAGAAGAAACGGGAGCAGCAAAATTAGAGTAACAGCCCCTTTGATATCATCCAATTAATTCCTGTTTTCCTTCATTAAGACTCAACAACAAATCATCTCAGCTTTTTATTGGCAAAACCCAAGGCACATCGCTTTGAAATCACAGAGATAAAAACCAGCTCTATGGCAGGGATGCTGAGAAAAACACAAGCTACAGGTCTGCTGTGGGGACACAGAGGGGCAGACAAGGTAAGGGGGAAAAGCTATTTTAAAAAGGTCAAATCAGCACAGATCTGTAGGGTGAGTTGATGCTGAGGTCCACGCTCAGCATTTCAGGAGGAGAGACGCTTTGGACTTGCCCTTGCCTGGTCCTGCTCCAGCAGCACTGCATTAGATGTCCTCCTGGAGAACATCTTCCAGGTAGTGTCCTCCAGAGGAGGCCAGGTCCTGCTGCAGCTCTGCACAGAGACATCGGGGTGGCAACACAGGTCCAGAGCACTGCAAATACACCTCGCAGGCTGCTCTTCTGAGCTTTTTCTTGCCCTTTTTTTTCCTTTTCTGCTTTCTTATTTTTTCCTGGCCTGGGTGGCAATCTCCCTTGGAATCTCATTACCAAGATGATACTGATTTGAGTTTGGCTGCTTCTGGGATGTGAACCCTGGCAAGAAGCCCACAAACTTTGCCAGTGGCTGGTTGACACAAGCAAAAAGAGAATAAATTCCTCTCTGTTGTCCCTTGTGGGGCAGCTCAGGGCACGGCAGGCAGCAAGGACCTCAGCCTGCTCTGAGCCTGTAGCCAGCTGGGATCCAAACGGGACCCTCAGGAGACATCTTTTCCCCTCAGGAGAGCTCACAGGCCAACCTTGCAGACTGGTGGGGGGG
>NW_015090795.1:3235252-3251272 GCF_001431845.1 Calidris pugnax
CGGAGATGCTGGGAGGGCTGGAGCCCCTCTGCTGGGAGGACAGGCTGAGAGAGTTGGGGGGGTTCAGCCTGGAGAAGAGAAGGCTCTGGGGAGACCTTGGAGCCCCTTCCAGTCCTTCAAGGGGCTCCAGGAGAGGTGGGGAGGGACTCTGGATCAGGGAGGGGAGCCACAGGACGAGGGGGAACAGTTTTAAACTGAAAGAGGGAAGACTGCGATGAGATCTGGGGAAGAAATTCTTTCCTGTGAGGGTGGTGAGAGCCTGGCCCAGGTTGGCCAGAGAAGCTGTGGCTGCCCCATCCCTGGAGGGGTTCAAGGCCAGGTTGGAGGGGGCTTGGAGCAACCTGGTCTGGTGGGAGGTGTCCCTGCCCAGGGCAGGGGGTTGGAACTGGATAATCTTTAAGGTCCCTTCCCACCCAAACCATTCTATGAATCTGTGATTCTGTGTCTCCAGGATGCCTGCCCGCTGCGACTAAGCCCGTGTCTGTGCCATTTCTGGGCCCAAACCCTGGGGTTAGGGAATTGCTTGCTTTCTTGTGAACCCCATCCTACCACATCATCATCTCCCCCATGAGATGATGACTGCAATAACCACCCGGGAGCTGAAGCCCCCAGCACCGCTGTGCTGTCACTGGGGTGCACAGATGGCCCCGGCTGCTGGCTTTGTTCGGGCAGACACTGGGGCAGTGTGTTCCCTCAGCAGGCAGAACTGATTCAAAGGCTTCAGCCTGGAAATCAAACAAGGATATATTCTTTTCAAGCGTGACCTTGCTAAAACCCTTTCATTGCCTCCCGTGTGGCTTCGGGGTTCCCTGGCCCAGGGAAGGAAGGTTGCTCTGCCTCCTCCCAGCCTTGCTGTGGGTGATGCTGAATTCCTGGTGAGTTTCTTGCAGGTTTTATTTAGCCTGGTCCTAATTATAACCTGGAAATTTCATCCCTCACCCTGCACACGCAGCCAAAAGGGATGGGGGTCTACTCTCTGACCAGCCCCAGGGTTCAGAAGTTCTCTCTGAAAGGAGAATTTTCATTTTATTAGAGAATTCTGTTTTAAAAACGACCTGCTGCGACTTGGTCTCCAAGGCCTGGAACCGTGCTGGAGGACACTGCTGGAAGCAGGACACCTTAGGGTAAAAAACCATCAATTATTCTCATTGCGTGGATTTTAGTGCATGCAATTGCTGTGCCAAAAGTGCTGAAGAGTAATTCTGGCTTCCAGACACCCTGCTGGGACCAGCGCGTGACACAACCTGGCTGGGACACCCGGGCTGTGGGTGCCTGAGGGGACAGGTCACACTCAGCTTCTTCCACTCGTGAAGCAGCAGAGCGTTTTGTTCCTGCTGTGAATCCTTGTGCTCACTTGAACCTGCCGCTTCCTGCTTCACAGACCTTCTGTGGCCAGGACAGCTGGTGTTTGGCAGCCTGCAGTGGTTTCTCAGCAGGCTTTGGGAGAAGTCTGTAGGAGGAGGAGGACCTGAACTCCCAATTTCCAGCATCCTTGCACTTTAACCCCAAATTCTGCAAAGGGCAAGCAACAGGCATGCAAACCTCTCCAGCAGAAGATAACGTGGGGTATCCAAAAACTTGCTTCCAAAACGTGGGGACACCAGATGAAGATGTTAGATACCACCAGGGCCACAGCGACCTTCTACACCTCAAGCATCACTGTGTACTTAAACCCCAAATTCTGCAAAGGGCAAACAACCAGGCACGCAAAACTCTCCAGCAGAAGATACGTGGGGTATCCAAAAACTTGCTTCCAAAACGTGGGGACACCAGATGAAGATGTTAGATACCACCAGAGCCACAGCGACCTTCTACGCCTCAAGCACCGCTGTGGGATCAACCTTGGTTTAGCTGAGTCCCCTGAAGAGCGTAGACCTGGGACAATTCCTCACAGCCTGACAAGGGCCACCTCTGCCCACGGGGACACTCAGAGTGGATCAGTTCCCGTGTGGCAACTTGCTTGGCTGTCCCTAGTCCTTGGACTAAACAAATACAAGAGGTATGTGGTGTCCTGGGCTGCTCCTCGTTGTCAGCTCCTTGCTGTGAGATGTACTGAAGACACTCTGTCCTTGCTTTGATATAAAATATAGTCCTTGCTTTGATTTTTAGGGAGAAGAAACGGGAGCAGCAAAATTAGAGTAACAGCCCCTTTGATATCATCCAATTAATTCCTGTTTTCCTTCATTAAGACTCAACAACAAATCATCTCAGCTTTTTATTGGCAAAACCCAAGGCAAATCGCTTTGAAATCACAGAGATAAAAACCAGCTCTATGGCAGGGATGCTGAGAAAAACACAAGCTACAGGTCTGCTGTGGGGACACAGAGGGGCAGACAAGGTAAGGGGAAAAAGCTATTTTGAAAAGGTCAAATCAGCACAGATCTGTAGGGTGAGTTGATGCTGAGGTCCACGCTCAGCATTTCAGGAGGAGAGACGCTTTGGACTTGCCCTTGCCTGGTCCTGCTCCAGCAGCACTGCATTAGATGTCCTCCTGGAGAACATCTTCCAGGTAGTGTCCTCCAGAGGAGGCCAGGTCCTGCTGCAGCTCTGCACAGAGACATCGGGGTGGCAACACAGGTCCAGAGCACTGCAAATACACCTCGCAGGCTGCTCTTCTGAGCTTTTTCTTGCCCTTTTTTTTCCTTTTCTGCTTTCTTATTTTTTCCTGGCCTGGGTGGCAATCTCCCTTGGAATCTCATTACCAAGATGATACTGATTTGAGTTTGGCTGCTTCTGGGATGTGAACCCTGGCAAGAAGCCCACAAACTTTGCCAGTGGCTGGTTGACACAAGCAAAAAGAGAATAAATTCCTCTCTGTTGTCCCTTGTGGGGCAGCTCAGGGCACGGCAGGCAGCAAGGACCTCAGCCTGCTCTGAGCCTGTAGCCAGCTGGGATCCAAACGGGACCCTCAGGAGACATCTTTTCCCCTCAGGAGAGCTCACAGGCCAACCTTGCAGACTGGTGGGGGGGATGGAAATTAGCACAGACTTATCTGCACAGCCACGACAGCGAGAGCTCTGTGAGGGACACGACCAACATCGCTGGGCTGGTTTCCAGCCCCGTAAGAGTGTGCTAAAGGAGCACTTTTTGGGCTGAAGAGCCACGCAGATGTGACAGATGCAGACACCAAAGTGACAAACAGCACCAGAGGAGGCCCCGGAGATGCTGGGAGGGCTGGAGCCCCTCTGCTGGGAGGACAGGCTGAGAGAGTTGGGGGGGTTCAGCCTGGAGAAGAGAAGGCTCCAGGGAGACCTCAGAGCCCCTTCCAGTCCCTCAAGGGGCTCCAGGAGAGATGGGGAGGGACCCTGGATCAGGGAGGGGAGCCATGGGATGAGGGGGAAGGGTTTGACACTGAAAGAGGGGAGATGGAGATGAGATCTGGGGAAGAAATTGTTGACTGTGAGGGTGGTGAGAGCCTGGCCCAGGTTGCCCAGAGAAGCTGTGGCTGCCCCATCCCTGGAGGGGTTCAAGGCCAGGTTGGAGGGGGCTTGGAGCAACCTGGTGTGGTGGGAGGTGTCCCTGCCCAGGGCAGGGGGTTGGAACTGGATTATCTTTAAGGTCCCTTCCAACCCAAACCATTCCATGACTCTATGACAAGTTCCAGCCACAAAATCAGGGGCAGCTCCATACGGGTTGCAACGAGGCTGACGGGAAGAAGCAAAGAGATGCTTTGGCTGGAAAAGCCAAGGTGAAGATCCTGCTGGGAGCCAGTCCAACCAGAGCAACAGCAGCACGTAGCTCCCTTTAACGACTGTACTGAGCCCTGTCTCGAAGAGTACAGTCATAATGACGGCTGATTATGGTCACTTGTGACCCAGCTGGGAGCACACTGATCTAATGTCGCTGCCGTGCAGCCGCTGGCATTTCCAAACCGCCCTGGAAGCCCAGGGCTCATTTGCTGTGTGTCAGCATCGTTATGTTCTGAGAGATGAATGAGGCTGGCGGAGGCAGAGGACAGCTTGAAGCTGAGCAATGACTTCTCCAGGCTCCTTCCCCTCCCACCACAATGTCCTGAGAGGGTGGAAATGCTCCTGGATCTTCTGGACCAGTTTTTAGAGCCACATCCCTGAGCAGATGGGCTGGTTCTTTGCTAGAGGTGTAATTTCCAGGCAGAATAAGCTCACAACTACACCCACACTTCTCCCCGGAGAAGCTGGGAACACACCATCTTGCCCACACTCTTCCTATTTTTTTTTGAGGAAAAAGGAGGTTAAAGCACCCTTTGGTGTTCCCCAGCCCTCAGAGGGCTGAGTGCTGGAGCAAAGCCCTGCGTGGTAAAGGGCAGCCTTGCAGGGACTGTCACTGCAGCCATTGGGGCTGTCCCCTGGGCCATGTCCTGCTCCTCCTGGGTTGGCAAAGGTCTTCCTTGGACAGGAATCAGTCAGGGGAGAGTATAAAAGAATAGCTGTCGACCTCCTGATGTCACTGGGGCTGTCTGCTGAAATCAGGCACATCAACAGATGTCCCTTCCCTAAGGATGACAAAGGGCAGGACACATTGCAGATGGACCACTAAGAATATCCATCCCTACTGAGACAAACCTCTCAAGTTTGGTCTATGCTTCCCTGGAAAGCTCCTCTCATTATTTTTCTTGCAGAATTCCTTAAACCCAGACGTGCATTGCAAACATACTCAGGAAACAGCCCATCTCCCACAGGATGGACTTGAGTTTGTTGGTAAAACCATCAGGATGAAGGTTTGGCATCTCTCACAACAAAGGAAAAACAACGCAGCAGCAACCTGCTGCCATCTACCCCCCCAGGCCAACGCTCCACTTGACCTCCCTTCTCCTTCAAGGCTCAATGGCTGCCAGAGGGCTTGAGTCCATCCAGAAGAAAATGAGCTCCCCAGGGATTGCTATGAAATACTCTCACTTACGCAGAATAAATGAGCAGTAGGGGAACGACCGCCAGAAAAGGTCAAGGAGCTTGAAACTACTTCAAATCAGGTCAGTAACAGGGAAAGGTTTGGGCCTGGCAAGCTTGGAATGGCACAAACTACTGCTGCACCTTTTTATTCAAAATATCTGTGATGTTCCTGTAAACGGTAAGGAATCATAGAATGATACAACAGTTTGGGTGGGAAGGGATCTTTAAAGGCCACCTAGTCCAGCCCCTTTGCCCTGGGCAGGGACATCTTCAACTAGATCAGGTTGCTCCAAGCCCCCTCCAACCTGGCCTTGAACCCCTCCAGGGATGGGGCAGCCACAGCTTCTCTGGCCAACCTGGGCCAGGCTCTCACCACCCTCACAGGCAACAATTTCTTCCCCACATCTCATCTCAATCTCCCCTCTTCCAGTGTCAAACCCTTCCCCCTCATCCTATGGCTCCCCTCCCTGATCCAGAGTCCCTCCCCATCTCTCCTGGAGCCCCTTGAGGGACTGGAAGGGGCTCCAAGGTCTCCCTGGAGCCTTCTCTTCTCCAGGCTGAACCCCCCCAACTCTCTCAGCCTGTCCTCCCAGCAGAGGGGCTCCAGCCCTCCCAGCATCTCCGGGGCCTCGTCTAGCCCTGCTCCAACAGCTCCATGTCCTTCCTGTGCTGAGGACTCCAGAGCTGGACACAATACTCCCAAAAGTTCCACCAGGCAAATCCTGTCTCCTAAAACACCATTTTTCTCCACGGTGCATGGAAAAACATATAAGCAAAGACTCAAGCTATGATCTCATGAGCCAAGATCTGCGTCCTGTACAGAACAAAGATACTATGGATGCCCAAGCTTGCAAACAAAACAGACCCTCAGCCTGCACGCAAAGCCAGGGGACTGCCCACTTTTTGGGGGACAGGTAGCACAAGAGCACACAGCATCTTCCAGCATCCTCCCCTGCAGTCATCCAGGCCGTGCACGTGGTCCTGGCGTTGCCCAGTATCCAGGAAGATGTACACTGCGGATCTTAACGCTTTCTGCCTTAAAATTATGCTCTGTCTGCCTTCAATCCAATTACTGCCTTCCCACTCCGCCCGCCTCCGCCGTTACTCACACTTTAGCTCTTCCATCCCATTATTGCATTAAGTCTTTAAATCTGATTACTTTGTTTGGAGTTAAATTTCAACCCGATTAACTGCATAAACAATGATTTTTACCAGTCCTAGCCCAAACGCAGGGGAAAACAGGCTGAGAGCCCCATGGAGCAACTCCTCCTTCTGCACAGGAGAAGTTGACCATCCTTTTTAAAAGGATGGTCCCATTGACCATCCTTTTGTCTTGTCTTATAGCCTTTAATAACCATCTGTGTGTTGTTTCCTGGCCCAGTCCTAAACAGGCTTGATATCCAGCCAACATCTTGACTTTGCTTTGACATTTAATTGCCTAGAAATGCAAATTGTACTGCGCTCTTCACCTCTGAGCCGTCCCCGCTGAGGCACTAAGGTAAAGGCCTACACCCCACCATGGCCATCAACCAGAGCTCAGTGTACTCCATGGGGTGGAAGAACAGCAACTCATCAGCACCACCATTGATGACCATCAAGTCCCACCACAAACTGCCTTCTGTCTTCTCTGGAGACATTCAAAACCTTCCCAGACACGTTCCTGTGCAACCTGCTCTAGGTGGACCTGCTTTGGCAGGGGGTTGGAGTAGATGTTCTCCAGAAGTCCCTTCAAACCCCATATCGTTCTGTGATTCTGTGATTCCTACTGAACGTGGTGCTGGTATAGCATCCAGGAGGCCTGGAGTCCAAGCCCTGCTCCACTATAGGTGCTCAGTGTGATGCTGGGCAAGTCCACTTCTTCCATCTCCTGCCCAGTGTAGAACCAGAAAGCTTTGGGGCAGATGAGTGGGTGGGCACCTGATCTAAGGAGACCTCATGTGCATCATACAAAGGTGAAAGAACAACTTTCCACCACCACCAGCACGCAGGCTGACACCAAACAGGTCCCACAGCCTCAGCATCCCTGCGGCTCCGCGTGTTGTCACTCCTGAGCAGTATCTCACTGGCCATCTGAACCGAGCTGGCAACCCACCGTGGCTCGCACAGATCCCAGCCTGGCATCTTATCAGCAGCTTCTCATTTCACAGCCCTTTGCCTCTTTGGCTCCTGACCAAAACTGGGGTTTTACAGAACATCAGCAAGCACTCATGGACTTAGCTGAAGGGAGGTTTTCAAAGGCACAGATGGGAGATGGCATCTCCTTCCCTTTGGCTACCAACACACAGGCTTTCCCTTCAACGGGAGGAAGCACGTACATCATCCCCCCCCCAGCATCTCCACGAAGCGGGGCTGCATCGTGGCCTTGCAGATAACCCATCTGCTGGCATCTCCTAACCAATCCATCACGCTGCAGCCTCTGAGGATGAGCTGACGTACCCAAAAGCTTGTCTGCCTTTCCCGACTGAATTAGCATAACACAAGCTATCTCCTCTCCCACTCAAACCTTACCTTGGGCACATCCAAAGTCCTACGTAACTACAAGATAGTTCCTTTTCTGTGTGTGTTCCTCTGGCTATATATAGCTGAAGTGGAAAAAGCATCAGCACTGAAGTGGTTGGACTAGAAGACCTTTAAAGGTCCCTTCCAACCCAAACCATTCCACGGTTCTATGACTACAGCCAAAGTTGGTCTTTTCCATCATTGTCTCCAATCTAAATGCTCTCAGCTTCAGGCCATCTTTCCCAATCTGATACTCCCTGATGGGACACTGGCTAATACCTGTTGAAGGAGGTGATATTTGGGGTCATTAGCACTTATTCTGGCCATCGCCTGTATGCCAAAGCCCCCGCTCACGAAGCCTGCTGTGGGAGAAGGGTAAATTTAACCACATTTTCACTGCTACAATTTAAGCAGCAAACTTCTTGCTGCGTTCCTGGAAACATAAAGCCTGCAACAGCCTGCTCTAGGCTTGAAGACCATCACAACCACCTTTCCAACCTCCTTTTCATGCCCTCCTCATTCATTCTTTGCCCTGTGGTCACCCCAGCTGCTTTCCCCATGGCTCCCAACTGCCTCGGTGACCCACACTGTCAACGTCCTTCTGCTGGGACCACGCTGGTGTGACTGTCCCTGGCACGCAGGATGGCTCACAGCACCCTTTTGGAGTGTTTTTTACGCTCCCCCCCCACCAAGGTCTTTGATTGACCACGCTGTGTACGAGATTTGCCCAAATAAATCATTGGGCATTGCCATGGCTGCAGGGAAACACACCACTACCTACCTAACATAATCACAGAATCTTCTAGGTTGGAAGGGACCTCAAAGATCATCTTGTCCAACGTCAACTTAACTGACAAAAATAGACACCCACACAACAAACAAGGAGCATCACCATCACTAAACCATACCTCCCAGCACTACATCAACCTGGCTTTTGAACACCTCCAGGGATGGTGCCTCAACCACCTCCCTGGGCAGCCCATTCCAATGCCTGATGACCCTTTCAGGGAAAAAATTTTCCTAATATCCAGCCTGAACCTCCCCTGGAGTAACTTGAGGCCAGAGAAGAGACCGACCCCCATCTCTCTACACCCTCCTTTCAGGGAGTTGGAGAGAGCAAGAAGGTCTCCCCTCAGCCTCCTCTTCTCCAGGCTGAATAACCCCAGCTCCCTCAGCCTCTCCTCATAAGACTTGTAACCTCGGAATAGGCACCAAACCCCTCTCTCTTTGCTTCCATGACATATTTTTAAGGGAACATGAGTTTTTTGTTCCTGTTTTTTTCCTAAATGTTGCTCTTGGCCAGCGCTTTAAAGCTTGTGTTTAACGGTGAGCGCCCGATGAGCACAAAAGTGAAACGTGAACTCTCCCGAGATGCTCCGTGTATCGAGGATGCCCAGAGCCAGCAGTGAAACACACCTTGGGGACCTGAGCCTTCCCATTCCTTTAACACACAAGGTACCACCGCTCAGGAGCCACTTCGCCATCCCAGCTGAGCCCCCGTGCAGCAGGACACCTCTCCTGGGGACACGGAGAGAGAGGGGGACGGCCAAACATCTGACCTACCCAGCCCGTCTGCTCAGCTGGGGCAGAACTGATGCTGGCAGTTGCTGGCGGGCACGACTTCACTAGCAACAGAACATCACCAAATTATTACTGATTTTATGCTGTTTTTAATAAGATTGCTGGTATCACAACAGGAGGTGGGGAGAAATGAAATTGAAGGACATGGACCTGCTGGAGCGGGGCCAGAGGAGGCCACGGAGATGCTGGGAGGGATGGATGCTCTTCAGCCTGGAGAAAAAAAGGCACCAGGGAGACCTTAAAGCCCCTTCCAGTCCCTCAAGGGGCTCCAGGAAAGATGGGGAGGGACTCTGGATCAGGGAGGGGATCCATGGGACGAGGGATAATGGCTTCAAACTGAAAAAGGGGAGATTGAGATGAGATCTCAGGAGGAAATTGTTGACTATGAGGGTGGTGAGAGCCTGGCCCAGGTTGGCCAGAGAAGCTGTGGCTGCCCCATCCCTGGAGGGGTTCAAGGCCAGGCTGGATGGGGCTTGGAGCAACCTGGTCTGGTGGGAGGTGTCCCTGCCCAGGGCAGGGGGCTGGCACTGGATTATCTTTAAGGTCCCTTCCAACCTGAACCATTCTATGATTCTATGAAATCAAGATGTGTGTGGGTCAACTGGCTTTTCTGCTTCTTCCCTTCTCACTCCAACAGGATGGGAAAATGCTCTCTGGAGACATCTCTTTGGATGTATCAACTGGCTTTTCTGGCTTCATCCCTTCTCACTCCAACAGGATGGGGAAATGCTCTCTGGAGACATCTCTTTGGATGTTTGCTTTCAGCCATGAGCCTCTCGCACTCTCCAACCAGCCCAGGTGAGAGACAAGGAGCTCTGGGCAGCACAGGAGTGTTTCTTGTGCCTGGGAAGCTGCAGGGATTGTAGGTTTGGCATCTTCTCATGTCTCTTTAAAGAAGCAGAGGCCAGAGGGACTTGCCCCAGGTTGAACTCTACAAGAGAATCTGTCTCCTTCAGTTATTGCTGCTGCTTCTGGGCAGAAGGCTGGACTTGAGCTCTCTGAGGTCCCTTCTCATCTCAAGTTTTCTACGATTAAAGCTTTATTACTAAAAAAAAGAGCTTTTGCCTGCCATGAACATCCCTGTCTGAGCAGAGATGCTCCCACCTCGTTGCCTACTGGGGTTTCAGTGTGAGGGCAAAGCAGCCCCAGGCTCTTCAGCAGAGCAAGGCCACTTGGGCTTCATGTAGTCCTACCTCTACACACGGGATTTGTCCAAAAGCCATTCCTCCTTCCCCTCTGGGCAGAGGGAAGGCTCTGCAGGCATTCACTGAGCTCCTGCTCCTTTAAACCAAAGCCTGTTGCTGCTGCCATGCACCGGGGAGGGCTCCTTCTGCTCTCCAAGGAGAAAACTAAGGGCAGGTGCAACTGAGACCATAGGGCAGGTCCAAGGAGCAGGATTTCATATCTCCTTTGAAGCACCACTTTAGAAATACTTCCCATCACCATGGATACTGGAGCACTGGGAAGGGAACACTCACCACAGCAGCAGCAGAGATGCTCGGGTGGCTGCTGCCAGGAAAGCACTTGGAGCAGAGCGAGGAAGCTCAGATCTCACCTCAAGAGGAGGAAAACCACAGTAAATCCAGCTTTTCTCCTCTGTTAACTCCTTCCTCCAGGCACTGGAGGTTGAGCCCCCACATCTGGATCCAAGCTTCCCAAGTTGGAAAGGGTTGGATTTGGGATTACTCCCAAAATGGGATAGGAACCAGACTGCATTTGGCACTGCAGATACCCAAAGAGCGAGTCTGGATTGCAGAGACTTCTCAACATGGAGGGAACAGGACTTACGGGGAAGGACAGAGCTGGGAAAGCACCTCATTCCCAGACTAAGAAAACCCCAAAGTCCTACTTCAGACAGGGAGTAGATGGTGGCATTTCTCCAGTAAGCTCAGGACATGCTCCAGTGGCTGCAGCACTTTGCTCCAGAATCCATTAAATCAAGCCCTTGGGACATACAATGCTTTTCTCACCCAGGCACGAGCATCACCCTGAGGTCCCCAGGCCTCCCTGGCAGAGGGGACACACAGAGGACACCAGTAGAGCAGCTCTGTGGGTGTCCCATGTGCTCAGGAGCACCAAAAGGGGACCGAGAGGCAGAAGACCCAGACCTCTGGTCTCCTCACTTGCTGGGCAATAATCCCGTTTGGAAGCAGGGCAACAGGGCACAACGCAAGGGAAGAAGCAAGAATCATAGAATCATGGGATGATTTGGGTTGGAAGATCATCTAGTTCCAACCCTGTGGAAGCAAGAATCATAGAATCATGGAATGATTTGGGTTGGAAGATCATCCAGTTCCAACCCCCAGCCCTGGGCAGGGACACCTCCCACCACACCAAGTTGCTCCAAGCCTCATCCAGCCTGGCCTTGAACACTTCAAGGGCATCCACAACTTCTCTGGGCAGAAGAAGCAGCCGGTGGAAGTGGTTTAAGACCAGGTCCTCCAGGAAGGAGCCTACCAAAGCCAGCAAGGTGCCCAGAGCAAAGGCACAGGACAGGAAGGTGTAAATTCAGAGATTTAAAGTGCAGAGATTTAAAACCTCCAAGGATTTCAACCTCCATCTCTCCTAACGCAATCCAGGAACGAGCTCTTTGGAAACCCCATTCCCTCCAGCTCAGAAGACGCGTTTGAAGTGGCCTCTTGAGATCCCACACTAAGATTTTTCAAGGAAAATAAACCCCAGAGTGACAAAAGCACTTGAAGGCAGCAGGAGGCCAAGAAGGGTGCAGGCAGGGAAGGGTGAGAGTCGTTACGGAGAACGCCAACCAAAGGTACTGGATGGATTACGAGAAGATTGTAGACCCATTAATAAAAAAGGAGGAAGAATAAATCAGTAATTCTGGAAGAGCCGAGATAATGACTGCCTTTAAAAAAATTATTCTTTCATAAGAAAGGACGTACGGCTAATTAGGAAGTAATGAAGAAGTTGTCAGTGTATCTACAGAGAGCGAGGAGGTGAAGGGGGCTCCATACCCAGATCCGACGGATATCGGGATCACTGGGGCTGACAATACATCTTGGTGGCACGGGGAAGGCAGTTAATGGCCTCACTGAATCATTCATGATTATTTATGAAGAAGTGAAGAATCCAGGAAGTACCAAGGGATGGGAGGGGGGAATAATTCAGATTTACTTCAGTAATAGGTTTTTTTTTTGTACAGGAAAGAAAGAAGTGCTCTCAAGACCTTAAAGAAAAACCAGCCTAAGGAGAAAAGGAGCCACAAACACCTCTAGAAGTCTCCAGATAATAATGTTCTGTCTCAGCATGGGGAAGATCACCTGGATGTTGGACTCTTCCATCCCCCATAACAAAGGCATCACCAGCAAGGCCAGGGCTCACTCCGTGGGAAGCCCAAACCTTGCCAACCTGGACTTGGAGGTCCCCAAGAACCTTGGCTTCTGCAAGGACTTCAGATGCGTGGTTGGAATCTGAGCACAGGCAGGTGGATGGAAAGCCAAGCTGGGCCACCACAGGCCACATCAGTCACAAGCAACAAAATCACGTCATGTGAAGGAGGAATATCTCTGGACCAGCAAATGAGGGTTTGCCAACACCACTAGAGTATCTAAGATACCTTCCTGGCCATAAACATGTATAAGAAATAGATGTGAGCTCCAGTCAGGAAGAACATCAGAAGATTCACAAAGCAACCAACTCCAACCAGTGTGAAACAAAAAAGGATGCTTGGGAAACAGCAAAATGGAAAAAAAGCCCCCAAACCCTGAGGTGTGCAAGAGATGTCTGTGCCTTGGCAGCATGGATCCAGCTCTCCTCTGCAAGGACCTCTCAACTGCACTGAGAAGGGGCAATGACCACCAATGAAACTAGGAGAGATGGAGCACAGCAGAAGACAGGAGCAGGGGACACTGGGGAGGGCAGGAGATATAAGACAAGAGCAAGAGAGGGAGCCAAGCCTCAGGGAGGACTAGCAAACGTCCTGCATCTTAGTCCAAAGTCCTGCACAAGCCCATGGTGCATGTGCTCACCATGGGCAGTTTCCTTCAGCTGATGGTGGAAAAATCCCTACTTTGTGGGAGAGGAGCTTCCAGGAGGCCAGGGAAGTAAAGTGGGAGATGCAGAAGGACCTGAGAAGATCAAGCAGCTTGTGGGGGGTGACACAGAAGTGACGGTGACCTCTCCTTGGGATGTGACAGCCAAAGGAGGCCACAAGATCCAAGGAGAAGGGCCAATTCCAAGCTGGCATCCCAGTCAGGGGGGTGCGGTGTGGAAGACACTATGACATCTCCAAACTGAGTCCCTCGGGGTCACTGGGCAGGGGGCAACATCTCCCAGCTGAGAGCTGAGGTCCATTTCTGTGAACCCCAAGGTGAATGAGCAGAGAAGACATGGGATGTGCATGTCCTAATGTGCTCCTCCTAATTAACAACCATCGTAACACAAGAAGCCCATCACCGTGGTCTCTGACTTGCTGCTGCTGCTACCTACAGGAATGGGACAATCCAATGGGAACATGTCATTTTTAACTCGAGAGCTATCAAGGAGAAGGAAAATACTGGCCAAACTCTCTTAATTTAAATATGTGAGCAGGGAAGGGGGGGAGATGAGAGGTTTAGTTCACAGAAGGCACATCAAATGGTCGTCTGAAGCTGTAAGCCATGTGAAGAGCCGTGTACAAGATTAGCAGGCGGTATCTCAAATCTCAGACAAGTATTTATCTTTACACACAAAAGCCCTTTTATACCGCCAAAGTACAAGCACGGCTGGAAGTGATAAATTTGATCTCTTCTACAGAAAAAACCTTTTTTTCCCCCCCTTTTTTTTAAAGAGTCTCCGGAGACCTTGTGCAATCTGTGTTGGAGAGGCAGTCGGAGACCCCCCTCTCTCATTTTGCAAAGTCAGCAAAAGCCCTGCTCTTCCCACTTGGGCAAAGGGTTTGTTTTAAGTCTCTGCATCAACTTAGAGGGAACAGAAGTCTCTCACAACACGGTCACCGATGGTTTGAAACTCTTGGGGAGACAGGTACTTTAGAAATATTTATAAGCTCAGCTTCAAACCCAGCCCTGAGCCGGCCAGCTCGCAGCAGTGCTCCACAGCATCTCAGGAGCTCTGTTATTCCAGTCTCCAGCGACACCAGCAAACATTAAAGAGAATGGGAGAAGATCTCCCGGGTGTGGAAGGCAAACACACCACCATGTGCCAGCAGGGGCTGGAAAGCAGCTTGTTAAAATGCTCTTTGTTCTCCCCGCTGCCGGGCTGCGTGGATGAGCAGCAGCAGAAGGGAATCTCAGCTGAGTTTCAATCCTCCCGCTACTTAGTTCTGGGCTGGTGCAGCAAGGACCTCATGGGAGAGCAAAGAGAACCTGCTCAGGAGAAGGAGCATCCCAGCAGCAGCCTCTACACGTAGCCCGACAGCGTTCAAAGATGCTCTGACGGGTATTGGTTTAATTTTTGGTGTCTATTTTTGTCAGTTAGGTTGACGGTTGGACAAGATGATCTTTAAGGTCCCTTCCAACCTAGAAGATTCTGTGATTCTGTAATTAGGAATGTTAATATGGTGGAGAAGAGAAGGGTGCAGGGACTCCCAAGGCTGCCTGAGCTGGGGGTGTCCACCCCACGGAGCTGGATGAACACCAGACCTACTCTAGTGGGATCAGCCCAGTGAGCTCATTAGCCCTGACTCTTAATTAGCTCCTATACAGTCTGCTTGGGTGTCCCTGCCGTGACCCATTGGTTTCACAACCCATATGCACAGGATGAGCCTGGGTTTGTCCCCTGGCTGCCCTGAGCTCTTCGGGCTGGCTGTGCCACCCAGGTTGGGGCAGAAGCTGTTGGGGCAGCACCGGAGCACCACCAGCTTCAGAGCTCCGGGGCTGTGACGAGGCTGCGGCTGCTGCTAATGATAACTTGGAAGGAATAAAGGCTCCTGTCCTGGTTCGAGTGACACAGGACTAATTTTTCTCCTAATGCTTGGGAAAATACACTTGTAGAAGACACTAGTGGCTGAACTGGTGAAAATATTGACTTTATCCCCAGCTCTGGAGTGCGGGTTTTCCAAGCTCCCCAGGTTTGGGGATGAGGAGGAGCGAGACCTGGGCACTTGACCCAAGCTGCCAACAGGGTTAGTTCATACCACGAACGGCACATTCCAGAGAAATTCCAGGGTTTGCTGAGGAGATCTCTCTCTCTCTCTCTCTCTCTCTCTCTCTCTCTGGCTGGGATCCTGAGAACTCCTTGCCCCGGTGCCGGAGCCCTGAGCCCTCGCAGGGTCCCACACTGGCTGTTGGGATGGGCTGGGGATAGTCCTGGGGTAGTTTATATTGGTATTGGAATCAATATTGATTCTTTAGTGTTATTAATGTTAATTATTTAGTCTTATCCTATTAAATCTGTTTATATTTCAACCATCAGGTTTCCTTGCTTTTCCCAATTTCCCTTCCCGAGCGGGGAGGGGTCACAGGGTGAGAGAATAATTCTCTAAATGACAATAAATTGTCATTTATTGTCAAATTGTTTCTCAATCCACAACAACTCTGAACACCAGGGCTTCTAATACAACTCTAAAATGTGAAATTTGGACTTTTTTCAATGGCGCATCACAAGGCAGGGGGGTAAACCACAGAAGCGCCTGTTCCTCTGGGTTGCAGCTTTGATCCTTAAGGATTTTGCCTTATTTTAATGCATTTCTATTTAAACTTAAAACCAGTTTTGAACAGGGAAGGCAAAACCAGCTCGTTCAGCAAAGCTTGCCCAGGCCTGTCCTTCCTCCCAAGGCTCCCAGCATCGCAGATAGGGCCACCATGGAAAGCCACCAGGTAGGCACCTGTGTGACAAGCCCTTAAGAGAAGGACTGTATTTCGTGCTGCCAGGTGTAACAGCCCCAAAATAAAATCCCAGTTTTGCCAGGCAAATAAATCAGGGCAGTTTTGAGGGCTCACTGAAGCTTGAACAGGTAAAGCCCTGCTGAGGGGCACACGAGCGGGTCCTCCTACGTCCCTGCTTTGGGGACATCAGCACAGCCATGGTGTTCCCCACACAGATCCCATCTCTGAGGACACAGGAGGTCCCCACTGGCTGATCAAGGCCACTGGGAACTAGCCACCCATGGTGGGCT
>NW_015090795.1:3263910-3288266 GCF_001431845.1 Calidris pugnax
GAGAAGAGACCGACCCCCATCTCTCTACACCCTCCTTTCAGGGAGTTGGAGAGAGCAAGAAGGTCTCCCCTCAGCCTCCTCTTCTCCAGGCTGAATAACCCCAGCTCCCTCAGCCTCTCCTCATAAGACTTGTAACCTCGGAATAGGCACCAAACCCCTCTCTCTTTGCTTCCATGACATATTTTTAAGGGAACATGAGTTTTTTGTTCCTGTTTTTTTCCTAAATGTTGCTCTTGGCCAGCGCTTTAAAGCTTGTGTTTAACGGTGAGCGCCCGATGAGCACAAAAGTGAAACGTGAACTCTCCCGAGATGCTCCGTGTATCGAGGATGCCCAGAGCCAGCAGTGAAACACACCTTGGGGACCTGAGCCTTCCCATTCCTTTAACACACAAGGTACCACCGCTCAGGAGCCACTTCGCCATCCCAGCTGAGCCCCCGTGCAGCAGGACACCTCTCCTGGGGACACGGAGAGAGAGGGGGACGGCCAAACATCTGACCTACCCAGCCCGTCTGCTCAGCTGGGGCAGAACTGATGCTGGCAGTTGCTGGCGGGCACGACTTCACTAGCAACAGAACATCACCAAATTATTACTGATTTTATGCTGTTTTTAATAAGATTGCTGGTATCACAACAGGAGGTGGGGAGAAATGAAATTGAAGGACATGGACCTGCTGGAGCGGGGCCAGAGGAGGCCACGGAGATGCTGGGAGGGATGGATGCTCTTCAGCCTGGAGAAAAAAAGGCACCAGGGAGACCTTAAAGCCCCTTCCAGTCCCTCAAGGGGCTCCAGGAAAGATGGGGAGGGACTCTGGATCAGGGAGGGGATCCATGGGACGAGGGATAATGGCTTCAAACTGAAAAAGGGGAGATTGAGATGAGATCTCAGGAGGAAATTGTTGACTATGAGGGTGGTGAAAGCCTGGCCCAGGTTGGCCAGAGAAGCTGTGGCTGCCCCATCCCTGGAGGGGTTCAAGGCCAGGCTGGATGGGGCTTGGAGCAACCTGGTCTGGTGGGAGGTGTCCCTGCCCAGGGCAGGGGGCTGGAACTGGATTATCTTTAAGGTCCCTTCCAACCTGAACCATTCTATGATTCTATGAAATCAAGATGTGTGTGGGTCAACTGGCTTTTCTGCTTCTTCCCTTCTCACTCCAACAGGATGGGAAAATGCTCTCTGGAGACATCTCTTTGGATGTTTGCTTTCAGCCATGAGCCTCTCGCACTCTCCAACCAGCCCAGGTGAGAGACAAGGAGCTCTGGGCAGCACAGGAGTGTTTCTTGTGCCTGGGAAGCTGCAGGGATTGTAGGTTTGGCATCTTCTCATGTCTCTTTAAAGAAGCAGAGGCCAGAGGGACTTGCCCCAGGTTGAACTCTACAAGAGAATCTGTCTCCTTCAGTTATTGCTGCTGCTTCTGGGCAGAAGGCCGGACTTGAGCTCTCTGAGGTCCCTTCTCATCTCAAGTTTTCTACGATTAAAGCTTTATTACTAAAAAAAAGAGCTTTTGCCTGCCATGAACATCCCTGTCTGAGCAGAGATGCTCCCACCTCGTTGCCTACTGGGGTTTCAGTGTGAGGGCAAAGCAGCCCCAGGCTCTTCAGCAGAGCAAGGCCACTTGGGCTTCATGTAGTCCTACCTCTACACACGGGATTTGTCCAAAAGCCATTCCTCCTTCCCCTCTGGGCAGAGGGAAGGCTCTGCAGGCATTCACTGAGCTCCTGCTCCTTTAAACCAAAGCCTGTTGCTGCTGCCATGCACCGGGGAGGGCTCCTTCTGCTCTCCAAGGAGAAAACTAAGGGCAGGTGCAACTGAGACCATAGGGCAGGTCCAAGGAGCAGGATTTCATATCTCCTTTGAAGCACCACTTTAGAAATACTTCCCATCACCATGGATACTGGAGCACTGGGAAGGGAACACTCACCACAGCAGCAGCAGAGATGCTCGGGTGGCTGCTGCCAGGAAAGCACTTGGAGCAGAGCGAGGAAGCTCAGATCTCACCTCAAGAGGAGGAAAACCACAGTAAATCCAGCTTTTCTCCTCTGTTAACTCCTTCCTCCAGGCACTGGAGGTTGAGCCCCCACATCTGGATCCAAGCTTCCCAAGTTGGAAAGGGTTGGATTTGGGATTACTCCCAAAATGGGATAGGAACCAGACTGCATTTGGCACTGCAGATACCCAAAGAGCGAGTCTGGATTGCAGAGACTTCTCAACATGGAGGGAACAGGACTTACGGGGAAGGACAGAGCTGGGAAAGCACCTCATTCCCAGACTAAGAAAACCCCAAAGTCCTACTTCAGACAGGGAGCAGACGGTGGCATTTCTCCAGTAAGCTCAGGACATGCTCCAGTGGCTGCAGCACTTTGCTCCAGAATCCATTAAATCAAGCCCTTGGGACACACAATGCTTTTTTCACCCAGGCACGAGCATCACCCTGAGGTCCCCAGGCCTCCCTGGTGGAGGGGACACACAGAGGACACCAGTAGAGCAGCTCTGTGGGTGTCCCATGTGCTCAGGAGCACCAAAAGGGGACTGAGAGGCAGAAGACCCAGACCTCTGGTCTCCTCGCTTGCTGGGCAATAATCCTGTTTGGAAGCAGGGCAACAGGGCACAACGCAAGGGAGGAAGCAAGAATCATAGAATCATGGAATGATTTGGGTTGGAAGATCATCCAGTTCCAACCCCCAGCCCTGGGCAGGGACACCTCCCACCACACCAGGTTGCTCCAAGCCTCATCCAGCCTGGCCTTGAACACTTCAAGGGCATCCACAACTTCTCTGGGCAGAAGAAGCAGCCGGTGGAAGTGGTTTAAGACCAGGTCCTCCAGGAAGGAGCCTACCAAAGCCAGCAAGGTGCCCAGAGCAAAGGCACAGGACAGGAAGGTGTAAATTCAGAGATTTAAAGTGCAGAGATTTAAAACCTCCAAGGATTTCAACCTCCATCTCTCCTAACGCAATCCAGGAACGAGCTCTTAGGAAACCCCATTCCCTCCAGCTCAGAAGACGCGTTTGAAGTGGCCTCTTGAGATCCCACACTAAGATTTTTCAAGGAAAATAAACCCCAGAGTGACAAAAGCACTTGAAGGCAGCAGGAGGCCAAGAAGGGTGCAGGCAGGGAAGGGTGAGAGTCGTTACGGAGAACGCCAACCAAAGGTACTGGATGGATTATGAGAAGATTGTAGACCCATTAATAAAAAAGGAGGAAGAATAAATCAGTAATTCTGGAAGAGCCGAGATAATGACTGCCTTTAAAAAAATTATTCTTTCATAAGAAAGGACGTACGGCTAATTAGGAAGTAATGAAGAAGTTGTCAGTGTATCTACAGAGAGCGAGGAGGTGAAGGGGGCTCCATACCCAGATCCGACGGATATCGGGATCACTGGGGCTGACAATACATCTTGGTGGCACGGGGAAGGCAGTTAATGGCCTCACTGAATCATTCATGATTATTTATGAAGAAGTGAAGAATCCAGGAAGTACCAAGGGATGGGAGGGGGGAATAATTCAGATTTACTTCAGTAATAGGTTTTTTTTTTGTACAGGAAAGAAAGAAGTGCTCTCAAGACCTTAAAGAAAAACCAGCCTAAGGAGAAAAGGAGCCACAAACACCTCTAGAAGTCTCCAGATAATAATGTTCTGTCTCAGCATGGGGAAGATCACCTGGATGTTGGACTCTTCCATCCCCCATAACAAAGGCATCACCAGCAAGGCCAGGGCTCACTCCGTGGGAAGCCCAAACCTTGCCAACCTGGACTTGGAGGTCCCCAAGAACCTTGGCTTCTGCAAGGACTTCAGATGCGTGGTTGGAATCTGAGCACAGGCAGGTGGATGGAAAGCCAAGCTGGGCCACCACAGGCCACATCAGTCACAAGCAACAAAATCACGTCATGTGAAGGAGGAATATCTCTGGACCAGCAAATGAGGGTTTGCCAACACCACTAGAGTATCTAAGATACCTTCCTGGCCATAAACATGTATAAGAAATAGATGTGAGCTCCAGTCAGGAAGAACATCAGAAGATTCACAAAGCAACCAACTCCAACCAGTGTGAAACAAAAAAGGATGCTTGGGAAACAGCAAAATGGAAAAAAAGCCCCCAAACCCTGAGGTGTGCAAGAGATGTCTGTGCCTTGGCAGCATGGATCCAGCTCTCCTCTGCAAGGACCTCTCAACTGCACTGAGAAGGGGCAATGACCACCAATGAAACTAGGAGAGATGGAGCACAGCAGAAGACAGGAGCAGGGGACACTGGGGAGGGCAGGAGATATAAGACAAGAGCAAGAGAGGGAGCCAAGCCTCAGGGAGGACTAGCAAACGTCCTGCATCTTAGTCCAAAGTCCTGCACAAGCCCATGGTGCATGTGCTCACCATGGGCAGTTTCCTTCAGCTGATGGTGGAAAAATCCCTACTTTGTGGGAGAGGAGCTTCCAGGAGGCCAGGGAAGTAAAGTGGGAGATGCAGAAGGACCTGAGAAGATCAAGCAGCTTGTGGGGGGTGACACAGAAGTGACGGTGACCTCTCCTTGGGATGTGACAGCCAAAGGAGGCCACAAGATCCAAGGAGAAGGGCCAATTCCAAGCTGGCATCCCAGTCAGGGGGGTGCGGTGTGGAAGACACTATGACATCTCCAAACTGAGTCCCTCGGGGTCACTGGGCAGGGGGCAACATCTCCCAGCTGAGAGCTGAGGTCCATTTCTGTGAACCCCAAGGTGAATGAGCAGAGAAGACATGGGATGTGCATGTCCTAATGTGCTCCTCCTAATTAACAACCATCGTAACACAAGAAGCCCATCACCGTGGTCTCTGACTTGCTGCTGCTGCTACCTACAGGAATGGGACAATCCAATGGGAACATGTCATTTTTAACTCGAGAGCTATCAAGGAGAAGGAAAATACTGGCCAAACTCTCTTAATTTAAATATGTGAGCAGGGAAGGGGGGGAGATGAGAGGTTTAGTTGACAGAAGGCACATCAAATGGTCGTCTGAAGCTGTAAGCCATGTGAAGAGCCGTGTACAAGATTAGCAGGCGGTATCTCAAATCTCAGACAAGTATTTATCTTTACACACAAAAGCCCTTTTATACCGCCAAAGTACAAGCACGGCTGGAAGTGATAAATTTGATCTCTTCTACAGAAAAAACCTTTTTTTCCCCCCCTTTTTTTTAAAGAGTCTCCGGAGACCTTGTGCAATCTGTGTTGGAGAGGCAGTCGGAGACCCCCCTCTCTCATTTTGCAAAGTCAGCAAAAGCCCTGCTCTTCCCACTTGGGCAAAGGGTTTGTTTTAAGTCTCTGCATCAACTTAGAGGGAACAGAAGTCTCTCACAACACGGTCACCGATGGTTTGAAACTCTTGGGGAGACAGGTACTTTAGAAATATTTATAAGCTCAGCTTCAAACCCAGCCCTGAGCCGGCCAGCTCGCAGCAGTGCTCCACAGCATCTCAGGAGCTCTGTTATTCCAGTCTCCAGTGACACCAGCAAACATTAAAGAGAATGGGAGAAGATCTCCCGGGTGTGGAAGGCAAACACACCACCATGTGCCAGCAGGGGCTGGAAAGCAGCTTGTTAAAATGCTCTTTGTTCTCCCCGCTGCCGGGCTGCGTGGATGAGCAGCAGCAGAAGGGAATCTCAGCTGAGTTTCAATCCTCCCGCTACTTAGTTCTGGGCTGGTGCAGCAAGGACCTCATGGGAGAGCAAAGAGAACCTGCTCAGGAGAAGGAGCATCCCAGCAGCAGCCTCTACACGTAGCCCGACAGCGTTCAAAGATGCTCTGACGGGTATTGGTTTAATTTTTGGTGTCTATTTTTGTCAGTTAGGTTGACGGTTGGACAAGATGATCTTTAAGGTCCCTTCCAACCTAGAAGATTCTGTGATTCTGTAATTAGGAATGTTAATATGGTGGAGAAGAGAAGGGTGCAGGGACTCCCAAGGCTGCCTGAGCTGGGGGTGTCCACCCCACGGAGCTGGATGAACACCAGACCTACTCTAGTGGGATCAGCCCAGTGAGCTCATTAGCCCTGACTCTTAATTAGCTCCTATACAGTCTGCTTGGGTGTCCCTGCCGTGACCCATTGGTTTCACAACCCATATGCACAGGATGAGCCTGGGTTTGTCCCCTGGCTGCCCTGAGCTCTTCGGGCTGGCTGTGCCACCCAGGTTGGGGCAGAAGCTGTTGGGGCAGCACCGGAGCTCCCCGTCCCCTCCAGCACCACCAGCTTCAGAGCTCTGGGGCTGTGACGAGGCTGCGGCTGCTGCTAATGATAACTTGGAAGGAATAAAGGCTCCTGTCCTGGTTCGAGTGACACAGGACTAATTTTTCTCCTAATGCTTGGGAAAATACACTTGTAGAAGACACTAGTGGCTGAACTGGTGAAAATATTGACTTTATCCCCAGCTCTGGAGTGCGGGTTTTCCAAGCTCCCCAGGTTTGGGGATGAGGAGGAGCGAGACCTGGGCACTTGACCCAAGCTGCCAACAGGGTTAGTTGATACCATGAACGGCACATTCCAGAGAAATTCCAGGGTTTGCTGAGGAGATCTCTCTCTCTCTCTCTCTCTCTCTCTCTCTCTCTCTCTCTCTCTCTCTCTGTCCCTCGATGGTTGGGATCCTGAGAACTCCTTGCCCCGGTGCCGGAGCCCTGAGCCCTCACAGGGTCCCACACTGGCTGTTGGGATGGGCTGGGGATAGTCCTGGGGTAGTTTATATTGGTATTGGAATCAATATTGATTCTTTAGTGTTATTAATGTTAATTATTTAGTCTTATCCTATTAAATCTGTTTATATTTCAACCATCAGGTTTCCTTGCTTTTCCCAATTTCCCTTCCCGAGCGGGGAGGGGTCACAGGGTGAGAGAATAATTCTCTAAATGACAATAAATTGTCATTTATTGTCAAATTGTTTCTCAATCCACAACAACTCTGAACACCAGGGCTTCTAATACAACTCTAAAATGTGAAATTTGGACTTTTTTCAATGGCGCATCACAAGGCAGGGGGGTAAACCACAGAAGCGCCTGTTCCTCTGGGTTGCAGCTTTGATCCTTAAGGATTTTGCCTTATTTTAATGCATTTCTATTTAAACTTAAAACCAGTTTTGAACAGGGAAGGCAAAACCAGCTCGTTCAGCAAAGCTTGCCCAGGCCTGTCCTTCCTCCCAAGGCTCCCAGCATCGCAGATAGGGCCACCATGGAAAGCCACCAGGTAGGCACCTGTGTGACAAGCCCTTAAGAGAAGGACTGTATTTCGTGCTGCCAGGTGTAACAGCCCCAAAATAAAATCCCAGTTTTGCCAGGCAAATAAATCAGGGCAGTTTTGAGGGCTCACTGAAGCTTGAACAGGTAAAGCCCTGCTGAGGGGCACACGAGCGGGTCCTCCTACGTCCCTGCTTTGGGGACATCAGCACAGCCATGGTGTTCCCCACACAGATCCCATCTCTGAGGACACAGGAGGTCCCCACTGGCTGATCAAGGCCACTGGGAACTAGCCACCCATGGTGGGCTATGCCAAGCTGGGGACCAACCACTTCTCAGAGGAACAAGAGATCCTTGTCCCCCTCTGCCAGCCACGTTCCCGTCCCACCACCTCCACATCCCTTGTCCGGGGTCAGGGATGTTACTGCTATTTAATTACAGGCTTTATTATCTGCCACTCCGAACGCAAACATTAAAAATAACCATCTACCTACCAACTCTGTCTCAGAATAAATACCGACGCTGTGCAGCCGCTGAGGCTACCTGCTTTTAAATATCCTGCTTGTTGAAATATACCTGCTTTGAAAAAATTCTCCGTAACGAAGGGGTAGATCGATGTCTTTATGCATGTGCCAAATCGTGAACATGCAGTAAGTTGTTGCAGAAACTCTGACATAAATTACCTCCTAATTGCGTATACATTTTCGGAGGCAAATTCCCCCAACCTTGTGCTGAAGGAGTAAATGACTTCTGAGTTTTCATGGTTCATCCTGATGGTGGGGACCACCCTGTACTAATGAAGGAAGCAGAATCTGGCCCTTTAACGACACCCTCGCCACGCACTTGTGATATTACTTATTTGTGATTTTATATTACTCATTTGTGATATTATTTATTTGTGATGTCGCCTGGCTCCTTCCAACTCGAACAGCAAATCAACTGGGAGACCTCAAACCAAGCAAACTGGCTATTTAAGCAAAATGACTGCAATATCATAAATATTGATTTTGTAAACATTTTGCCGGGGTTAAAAGCTTTTCACAGGGAGGGTCATTAGGCACATAACTCTGCTCCAGGCCCCTGGTAAGCACATTTATTAATAGTCATATATTACAGAGGAGTCTCAGGCAGCCTCAATCAGCTCCCCTGGACTCGATGCTGCGGCACAACGCTCTCACCAGGTGATGACGTTGGTCCTGGAAGCTTCATTACATTTAATTTAAATCAAGTGTGTTTTGGGGCAGGTGTAAGTTAGAGTGGCTGTTTTCTCAGGTTGGGGAACCCTGCCGTGATGTAAACTCTTCTGGGATGACTTAACACCTGGCGGCTGCATAAATACAAACTCTACTTGGATGTTTTTGTTCTAAATGACACTCATTTTCCTGTTTATGACATACAAGGTGATGAAACACACATTCACTAAAAGGGAACCGTTCCATGAAGACAGCTCTGAATAAATCACACTGCCTGGTGTCCTTCAAACAGCCTCGGTGATCTCTGTGGGACACCACCAGTCCCCATGCCAGGTGAGGAACACCTCCAGTATCTCACCCTTCCAATCCCAGTCCCCTGGTTAAATATGACCTCAGCTAGCCCAATTCATGATAGACCCTCAAGTTGCCCTTGCACACTGGGGGATACTGAAGCCCTCAGATGTGTTCTGCTGACACCCAGCCTTTATGGGGAGGATGCAGATCACACACCAAGTGCCAATGAGGTGCCATGTCTGGGGCTGGGCAACCATAGAAAACTTCCAGTTTTGCAAGATCTAACAATGTAGGTCAATCGTTGGGTTTCTGTCAACTCTTATCACACAGAATGGAGATGGGACAAATCACTGTGGTCAATGGCAATCGATGGCACAATCTTTTAGGCTATCTAGTTCTGCACATTTTGCTTTTCCAGCCCTATCTGGCATCAATCTGCTCAACTGTCATAAAATGGTTCAGGTTGCAAGGGACCTTAAAGCCCATCCAGTCCCACCCCCTGCCCTGGGCAGGGACACCTCCCACCAGACCAGGTTGCTCCAAGCCCCATCCAGCCTGGCCTTGAACCCCTCCAGGGATGGGGCAGCCACAGCTTCTCTGGCCAACCTGGGCCAGGCTCTCACCACCCTCACAGTCAACAATTTCCTCCTTGTATCTAGTCCAAATCTTCCCTCTTTTAGTTTCAAACAACCCTTGTCCTATCACAACAGGCCCTGCTAAAAGGTCTGTCCCTCCCTCCCAGATGTCTCTGGGGCCAGTGTCTGGTTTGTAAAACCCAAGGCTCTTGGGTCATGACGTGACTCATGCCAAGTGTAATAATTTACAGCTTTACTGAAGGCAGATCGGTGGCATATGGCAGGAAGGGCTTTTATCCTACCACACGCTGCCTGCTGCAGTTGTGACATGAATTATTCCCCCAAATTCCTCTTTGATGCATCACGAGACCAACTGAGATGCCAAATGCTGAGTGCGTGCGCTCCCGCAGAAAGACGAGCTGTGCTAATTGCCGCAAACGACCTTGTGCGGTGTCATCCTCCTGCCACTGCCTCTGCCGAGCCCCAAATCATCCCTGGAACTGAAACAGCCCCAGAAAAGCCTCCCACTTAGAAGAAACATCACATAACGGCAGGAGGTATTCCCCCGGGTCATGCTCCTGTTGGAAGTGGGCTGCGTATTCCTTTTGTCCCTGGAGGAGTCACACACCACAGTTGGCCTTGTTTTGGACATCTTGCTCATCTCACAGAATCACAGCATCTTAGTGGTTGGAAGGGACCTCTGAGATCATCGAGTCCAACCACAAAAAAAAAAAAAAAAAAAAAAACCACACCAAAACCCCCCACCAACTAAACCCCACACTCAACACCTCGCCATAAACCAATAACCTTGGGCACTAGAGCACGCCCTGAAGAGCCATGTCTATACGTTTCTTAAATACCTCCAGGGATGGTGACTCCACCACCTCCCTGGGCAGGCTGTTCCAGTGCCTGACCACCCTCTCAGTAAAGTAGTTCTTTCTAATATCTAATCTAAATCTCCCCTGCCCCAACTTTAGACCATTTCCTCTGGTCTTGTCGTTCGTTCTTTGGGAGAAGAGGCCAACACCTGCCTCTCTACACCCTCCTTTCAGGGAGTTGTAGAGGGCAATGAGGTCTCCCCTCAGCCTCCTCTTCTCCAAACTAATCATGCCCAGTTCCCTCAGCCTCTCCTCGTATGACTTGTTCTCCAGACCCCTCACCAGCTTGGTGGCTCTCCTCTGGACACGCTCCAGCACTTCAATGTCTTTCCTGTAGTGAGGGGCTCAAAACTGAACACAGTAAAGCATCTCATGTAAAGCATCTTCAGAGCATAGTCTTGGACAACCTAAGGACACTTTGGTTGATGAATCGATGTTGATTTGCTCCAGCTGAGATTTAGGGCAGGGGCCTGGGGTGAAGAGCACCTTCTCACAGATCTGGTCTCCCCGCTTCCAGTGCTTTTGAGATCCTGAGCACAGCCAGACTTCTCTTCCCAATGTTTTCCACTCTCAGGTGAAGTCTGACCGTGAAGCTACTGGCTACAAACCCCTGGAACTCAAACCTGCGAGGCAGGAGCTAAAAGGCAGCTAAAGCTTAGAGATCCACCAGCTTTGGTGGTTTTCCCTGTGATGGGATGTACTCGGGCAAGTCTGGGGACACCACCGAGAAGACGTGGCTTGCTTGTTCCTCCTCCTGCTGCACTGTTTCTATGCGCTGAGAACTGCGCTATAATTGAAAAAAAAAATATCATTTCCCTGAGCAGAAACGGTGCTGTTTCAAAACAAAATCTACCTGTGTTGGTCCTCACAGCAACCTGGAGCCAGCTGACTCGCTTGAATCATAAAATGGCTCCAGTTGAACCACAAAAAGGGTTCAAATGAGGTTTCAGTCCCATCAGGTAGAGCTCCTTATGCTCCCTCTGCAAGGCAGGGAAGGAGAAAGCAGCTGAGACCGGAGGGTGGGATTCTGCCTCCTTTCCCTTCCCTCCTCTCACCTTCCTCCCCCGCAACAGATGCATTCCTCCAGGCTCCACGCAAGGATGAGACACCCTGGCAGCAGAGCAGCGTGGTGGCCTTCATCTGGCACCTACCTCCCGCTCACAGCTCAGCAGGGGATTGCACATCAGGCCATCAGCCACATCTGGCACATCTGGCAAAAGCAAACACCTGGGGTAGGGCAACACGAGCCAGAAACCTGCTGCCAACAGGCAGCTTGGCAGGGTCTGCCCAGCGGAGATGTGCCAGCCAGAACGGGAGGAAGGACCCTCCTCGGAGATGATCCTTCACCATCTGACAACCCAACGCCGCGGTAGGAAATCCATAGAGAGCCCAACCATCGCCCAGGTCACAGATGGATCATCTGCTTCGTAGCTCCAGAAGCACAGCACGATACACACAGTCGATACGATCCAATAACCCCGATCTGGGCTGTCATCTGCCATCAGCAGAGCAGAGGAGAAGGAGCAACGCTCGGTTCCTCTCCATCCTGCCAAGCAGCCAGGCAGCAAAATTTAAAATGACACAAAACCCCCCACTCTTTGTGGGTACAGGATTTTTTTTTTTCTATATTTCTTTTTTTTTTTTTTTAGCCAATAACAGATTTTAAGTGCTGTGCTCTGGGGGAGGTGGGAAATAATCTCCTAGGTGAGAAACTGTGTCTACGCACTTGCTCTGATTCACTGAGCTGGGGGCTGATGGCAGCACAGACCGAAGCAAACGCCCCTTCAGGTCCTCATTTCCAGGGAATTCGACGTCAACATGGAAGAAGTGTTGCTGGGGGGATGGATATAGGATAAACTCGGCCACGTCGGAGCTGCAGAGCTGAGCTGGTTTTTATGCAACAGCATGACTTGAACCACTGCTGCTCCTCCTGGAAAGGACCCTCATCAAGAGCTGGGTGGAGATTAAAAGTGGCACAAGAAAGAGGCAGTTGACTGAACTACCCCTCTGCTCCACTCTGGTGGGACCCCACTGGGAGCACTGTGTCCAGTTTTGGAGACTCCAACAGCAGAAGGACATGGAGCTGCTGGAGTGGGGCCAGAGGAGGCCCCGGAGATGCTGGCAGGGCTGGAGCCCCTCTGCTGGGAGGACAGGCTGAGAGAGTTGGGGGGGTTCAGCCTGGAGAAGAGAAGGCTCCAGGGAGACCTTAGAGCCCCTTCCGGTCCCTCAGAGGGCTCCAGGAGAGGTGGGGAGGGACTCTGGATCAGGGCGGCGAGCCATAGGATGAGGCGGAAGGGTTTGACACTGAAAGAGGGGAGATGGAGATGAGATGTGGGGAAGAACTTCTTTGGTGTGAGGGGGGTGAGAGCCTGGCCCAGGTTGCCCAGAGAAGCTGTGGCTGCCCCATCCCTGGAGGGGTTCAAGGCCAGGCTGGATGGGGCTTGGAGCAACCTGGGCTGGTGGGAGGTGTCCCTGCCCAGGGCAGGGGGGTGGGACTGAATGGTCTTTAATGTTCCTTCCAACCCAAACCATTTCATGATTCTATGAACTACAAAGGAACACCAATAAAATATACGTTGGGACAGTCAGAGAGGCATTTTGGCTACTTCCTCAGAGAGGAGGATTAAGACTTTCCCGGCTTCGCAATGAAAGTCAAGGCTTCTTTTACACTTCTGTCTTGTACCCTGCCAAAGAAAGAGCGCTGTGTTCCCAGGAAACGGTGGCATCTGTCACCGAGCCAAGGGACAATGCCAGCTCCCAGCCAGCATGCAGTTAATCTGATGCCGTTTGCACATCAAGGGCTCTCCCCAGTTTACCATTCAGACGCCCCAACTCAAGCAACCATTTAAGTCATGCCCTTAAATCTCTGTGACTTCCATTGAGGACTGAACACGTATGGAAGTGTTTTCCCAGGGAGGGAGGCTGATGCTCTCATTATGTCCGTGACAGGATCAGGATTTCACCCAGCCCTGACAGCGACGGTGCCCTCTGCGTGGTTGGAAGTTTTGGGTACATCTCCACGTGAAGCAGAAGGTGCTTGGTTATGAATTTACATTAAACCACAATTAGGTTGCGGGGCTGCAGGAAAGGAGCTGTGCTAAAAATCATAGAATCATAGAATGGTTTGGGTGGGAAGGGACCTTAAAGATCATCCAGTGCCACCCCCTGCCCTGGGCAGGGACACCTCCCACCAGACCAGGTTGCTCCAAGCCCCCTCCAACCTGGTCTTGAACCCCTCCAGGGATGGGGCAGCCACAGCTTCTCTGGCCAACCTGGGCCAGAGTCTCACTGTTTTAATAATAAAGAATTTCTTCCTCATATCTCAGCTCAATCTCCCCTCGTTCAGTGTCAAACCCTTCCCCCTCATCCTATGGCTCCCCTCCCTGATCCAGAGGCCCTCCCCATCTCTCCTGGAGCCCCTTGAGGGAGTGGAAGGGGCTCCAAGGTCTCCCCGGAGCCTTCTCTTCTCCAGGCTGAACCCCCCCAACTCTCTCAGCCTGTCCTCCCAGCAGAGGGGCTCCAACCCTCCCAGCATCTCCTCTGGACCCACTCCAACAGGTCCATGTCCTTCCTGTGCTGATTCCATTTCTAAGACACAGCTTTGGACAAGCTGGAGCAGCCAGAGGCAGGGGAGAGAGCAGACAGCGGTGGCCAAGGAATCATTTGCCCAGGAGCATAAGGCAAATCCTTGGCAGGGAAAATCAACTTCCAGTCACAGACACGACCCCACCTCTTCTTTTTCCAGCATTTTCAGGGAATTGCTGTTGCAGTTCCCTTCCTCGCTGCACTATAAACGGCCGGAGCTGCACTTGCCAGCATCTTCCCACTCCTCCTCCTCCCCAGCTCCGGGCTGAATCTGCCGGTGCTTTGGGTAACAGAGCCCAGCCCTGCCAGGAAGAGGAGCAAGCATTTCAAAGCTTGGCACAACATCCCCCACCACCACCTCTTCTCCCAGCTTCTCATACTCCAGTGGACAGATCGTGGCATAAAGTGAAGAGAAAACTCGTTTGGAAGGGGATGCTTTCCTAAAGGAGCAAGGGAATGGCGGCTCTGACTCCATAAGGTACATCTGTGTCTTTAAATCAATAAATATGCCTTGTAAGAAATGATCCATTTCAAAGCTTGGCACAACATCCCCCACCACCACCTCTTCTCCCAGCTTCTCATACTCCAGTGGACAGATCGTGGCATAAAGTGAAGAGAAAACTCGTTTGGAAGGGGATGCTTTCCTAACGACTCCCTGGAGACAACCCCACAGCTCTGAGGATGCTTCTACAAACAGAAAGGTCCTTCCCAAGGTGAAACCCCACCGACACGGCAAAGTCCCCAGCTGGCAAAGGGACGGAGACCCTGGGCAGCCTGCAACCCAGCAGTTCCCTCCATTGCTTCCAGCTGATGCCTGCAAAGGTCAAGAGGTAAAGAAAAGGCATGAGAAAAATGGTGAAATTAAAAGAATCAGGGAATGAATACCTCTGGAATCAAGGGGCATCGTTCATCTGGGAGGACAGAGGGATTTTGTGAGAGAAGCCCCCAGGAGCTGCAGGTGGAAGGCAGCTGCAGTGCCCCAGCGAAGGCTTGAACAACTGATGCTACGGCTGCATTATGCACCCCCGAGCTGGAAGCACAATCATTAATTCACACACGCTAAATAATCCACCCGCAGGGCACCGCCACAAGAAAAGGGAACTGACAGCCCAGATCCAGAAGGGCCAGCCGGTGAAAAGGGGAAAAAAAAATAATAAATTGAATTAAATGCAAGGGTCTGACCCCAAAAAAAGAAAATAAAGGGATCACTAGTTGAAAGAGGTGCCACCAGGGCTCATGCAAATAATTTAATTGGTATTTGCTCCTCTCCAAGCTGAAAGAAGCAGGGATGGGCTCTTGGCATGAGGCATTCCAAGGTGCCAACACGATTTTCCACTCAAAAGGCTGGGTGCCGCTGCCTCCGTGGGGCTGGGCTCATCCACACCAGCCGTGGGTCTGACCTCCCACTGATGGGCACCAGCAACCACAGCTCTAGCCCACAGTGCTCCCGGCAACAAGCACGGCCTTATTGCTACCCAGTGCCCACCCTTTTCTTAAATCCATCAATTAATATAAGGGTAGTAAAGGGGAAGGGGTAATTAACGCTGATGGGAAACCCCTCAATTGTCAGATCCCTTCCAGAGCGATTTCTGCTGATTGTGTGACGGAACGGAGTGTGCACCAATTAAAACCCCTGGATTTCTGTAACGTGGGGAATTTAATGGCTAATCAAATGCAAAAAACATAACCCAAAACCTAGTCCGTGCTGCAACAACTACCACGCTGTAGCTTGGTACCATCCCTCACAGCCCAGGACCTCTCTGTTCTTGCCTGTTGCTGGCTCAGGAAAATTTCAAAACTAATTTGGTCTTATTCTTTCCAGCCAGAAATTCTGCTTTTAGCAGAACGCTGAGCTTTCTCCAGCCAGCTCCAGGTCAGGCTGTCCCCAAAAGCCACGTCCCATTCTGAAGGTAAAATGCGAGTTGGTTCAGGCCAACAACATTTTCCTTTAAAGAGGAAAATTGAATCCTTTGATGCACTGTGCTCAGCTCCAGTCTGTTTGATGCTATAAAGTGACACATCTCCTTTCTGCATTTACACGAGTTGGTTCAAGCCAACAAAATTTTCCTTTGAAGAGGAAAATTGAATAACTGAATCCTTTTGACGTGCTGTGCTCAGCTCCAGTCTGTTTGGTGTTATAAAGTGACACATCTCCTTTCTGCATTTATCAGCAAAGCACCCCTGGTATGGGGGAGAGCTGGGCAAGGTTTTTTTTTATATATATATATGTGTGTGTGTGTGACAAAGCGTCCCTGGTATGGGGGAGAGCTGGGCAAGGGGTTTTTTTATATATATATATATATATGTGTGTGTGTGTATATATCTGTCTCCTTGTATTGAAAGTTTAATATTTTTCCTTTTTATGACTGCCTGGTAGGACCCTCATCCATAAGTCACCGTACTTAAACTGGTCCCAGGGCACCAGTTTGCCAAACCATCCCAGTCACACCAGCTTTTTAATGGTCCATGAGAATTTGAGAAACTTCCATCCAGAGCCCCTTGGTACCATCGCTTTCCTCCTCCCGGCAACGAGGCTTCTGTCACACCAGCCTTTGCTGGTCCTTCCAGGACACTACCTGAGGCTGGGGTCACCAGAGATTTGTACCATGAGCTCCCTTTGGCTTATGTGCTTGCTCGAAATAGATATTTATCCAATTCATCCCAGTAGGACTATCTGATCCCACAGGGAATGGAGCTGGCTTATTTATAAGCCAATTTAAGAGGTAAAACACATACTGCAGCCACCCGGAGCCAACAAAGCAGGGAACAGAGGTGACAGAAGAGCAGGTTGGAGAGCTGGGGAGTTGTAATGTTTCAATTGTGGGTTTGTTTTTTTTTAATTATTCTTTCATAGAGTTGGGAAGAGCACATGCAATTCGAAAGCACTGCCATCGAAATGAATATGTAGGTGAATCATTCAAGTTAATCATGAAGGGATGAAGAAAATTCCTTCAAACTTTAGGAAAGAGAATGAAAATACCTCCAAATGTTACGTGTTAGGTCTCTAGAAAGTTCACTGCAAGAGCCCTTAATAGGATTTTATGGTCATACGTGAAAAGGTTCTACCAAGTGACACCAAATAAAGCTTTCCCTCTAAAAACCTGAACTTTTGGGTGCTGGATTATTTAGAAAAGTGGGAATAAGCAACGCAGAACAGCCCCATAAGCCTCCTGAGAATGTGTTCCTGACAGGGATGCACCCTGCCCTGCTGCCAGCTCCCCGAGAGCATCTTGTAAAACCTGGTAAATAAACAATAATGCCTTTTTCTCAGCTTCAGGTCATTTACTTAACACCAGGTGCAGTGTTTGCTCTGCTTGTTAATTCTCCTGGGGTTTTTTTTTTTGGTGTGGAGGTGTGGTGACAGGAGAATCTCTGGATGACACACTGAGAGCTGCTGAAATTTCCACGAAAGAGAGACAAAAATTAGTCCATGGGCTGATTTTTCACCCATCTCAGTTGAGGTGCTCCTGACCACAGTAAATACAGCAAGAAATATCAAGCCAGTGCTTTGTATCATTCATAAAGCAGCCAAGAGAAGAGAAAAAAATCAGATACAACTGCGTGGGGAGAATGGAAAAGGTCTGATATTTACAGAGGAACCTTCTGGATGAAGACAGATCCCACCAGACACGCATCTGCACATGGAGATGCTAAAAAGCCCTTGGAGAGCATGAGCCCCGACGGTGCAACAGAGCATCGCCCCAGCAGGTCGGTGTCTTTTTGGGATTCCCGCTGGAACTGAGGAAGTTGCAGTGATTTCCACGTGCTCTGAGATGGCCCTGGGCCCGTTTCCATCTGTAAATAACTATGAGAACATCCCCTGGCATCAAGAGCCCCACGGGCTCCAAGAACGCCTCGCAGAACTCGCTGTACCGCGTTGCCTGCCATTGACATGATGCTCACGGCTGCTCCTCGTTGCATTAACTGCAGAGGAAAAGAGCCACCTGACAGAAAGCTGTTTCCTAAATAAATTAATACAAGAAACCAGCGTCACCTCCGGATCCTGGGCAGCCACGGTGTGAACTCACTGACCTTTGTGACACTTTTTGGCTTTTTTTTTTTCCCAACTTCAAAGCATCTTGGCTCATTTACCACTGTTGGGATTTGACCACAGAAACATGGAGCAGTCGGGAAGGCTGTTTGGTGTTGCCAGAGAAGGCCAGGAGGGACCCCTGCAGAAGGCAGAGGAGATGGAGCCAGCGTGGTGGGATTGAGGCTTGGGAAAGTGCACCAGGAAAAGATGAAGGGTTCTCAGGGCTGCTGTTTTAGCAGCAAATATTTCACTTTGCAAAGGCAAACAGATCTTTGTTCCACAGCAGCTCCCGGGATACCTCCCGCCAGCTCTGTGGGCTCCAGGAATTCCCTTGAGTCACTGTCCCTTGAGAAAGAGACTCCCCACAAAAGATTCTCTGGCAGTTAATGGAGAGGCTCAGCCAAGGAAGATAATAATAATAATAATAATAATAATAATAATAATAATAATGTCAGTTTGTCCCTTTCCTGGCTCTGATGCCACTGTCCCCCGGGGAGAAACCAAGAAGTGCTGGTGGTGTTTTCCACCCCTTACTTCACCCCAGATGTGCAAACCAACCAGAACAAAGTCATGCCCAGCGTCCGTAGGATTTGTGATTCTTAAAAGAAAAGCTCTCCTGGCATCCCTCATCCCATCTGTGCTGGTGACAGCCTCCCTGAGCTGAGGTTTAGAGAGTACCTCCGCTAATTAGCCTCTGACTGCTAACAATCATTACAGCTGATTCAACAGAGCGTGCAGCATCAGTTCACGGGGTTGGGCTCTGCTGCAGTCTGCAGGGGTTTGCAATCCAAGGATGCTTTGTGTCTCCAGCCTGGGCAATCCCATCCCAGGCAGTGAAATTCCACGTAAAAGTATAACCCAAAGCACTATTTATCTTCCACCAAAGTAAAGATCTGTCTATTCATGGAATAGAATCATGGAATGGTTTGGGTTGGAAGGGACCTTAAAGACTACCCAGTTCCAGCCCCCTGCCCTGGGCAGGGACACCTCCCACCAGACCAGGTTGCTCCAAGCCCCCTCCAACCTGGCCTTGAACCCCTCCAGGGATGGGGCAGCCACAGCTTCTCTGGCCAACCTGGGCCAGGCTCTCACCACCCTCACACCAAGGAAGTTCTTCCCCAGATCTCATCTCCATCTCCCCTCTTTCAGTTTAAAACCCTTCCCCCTCGTCCCATGACTCGCCTCCCTGATCCAGAGTCCCTCCCCATCTCTCCTGGAGCCCCTTGAGGGACTGGAAGGGGCTCCAAGGTCTCCCTGGAGCCTTCTCTTCTCCAGGCTGAACCTCCCCAACTCTCTCAGCCTGTCCTCCCAGCAGAGGGGCTCCAGCCCTCCCAGCATCTCTGGGGCCTCCTCTGGACCTACTCCAACTGAGGTCTCCAGAGCTGGACCCAGTACTCCACGTGGGGTCTCCCCAGAGCAGAATAGAGGTGGAGAATCACCTCCCTTGACCTGCTGGCCACGCTTCTTTTGATAGAGCTCAGGAACCTCAGAGGTTGCCTAACCTGCTCCCCTTTCAGCATGGAGGCAGACAATGGTCCCACCCCAGAGGCTTGGTGTAAGGCAAAAGGAACGAGAAAGAGATGCTACCAGAGAAAAGAGCCTCACGAGCCCTTTGTAAAGGAAACCCACAATCCCAACCCAAAGCAAGAGGGAAACTTCTTGCTTGACTGCCAAAAAAACAGAGAGCAGAACCTCGCTTCACCATTCACCGTGTGCTCCCCTTTCAGCATGGAGGCAGACAATGGTCCCACCAGAGCACCAGAGCAGAACCTCGCTTCACCATTCACCGTGGGACCACGGAGCTCTTCAGCTTCTTTCTGTGCACGGGAAATCCAGGTCCACGTTTGCTGCAGTGGGGATACTGATCTCGAGGACAAAAGCATCCTCTGGCAGGCAGGACCCATGCTAGGGAGAGCGTCCAGCCATGGGGTGAGAAGCACCAGGAACTCTGCAGAGGACATCCTGATATCGCCAGGGAGAGTGTCCAGCCATGGGGTGAGAAGTACCAGGAACTCTGCAGAGGACATCCTGATATAACAGAATCACAGAATCTTCTAGGTTGGAAGGGACCTTAAAGATCATCTTGTCCAACCGTCAACCTCACTGACAAAAATAGACACCCACACAACAAACAAGGAGCATCACCATCACTAAACCATACCTCCCAGCACTACATCAACCTGGCTTTTGAACACCTCCAGGGATGGTGCCTCAACCACCTCCCTGGGCAGCCCAGTCCAATGGCTGATGACCCTTTCAGTGAAAAAAATTTTTCCTAATATCCAGCCTGAACCTCCCCTGGTGCAACTTGAGGCCATTTCCTCTCGTCCTGTCACCTGTGACAGCACCAGGCAACAGCGCTCGACATCCTCCATCCTCCCCTACATCCATATCTCTCCATTGCCTGACCCAGAAAGCTTTCAAACCTGCTTAGAAGCTCCTACCACAAACCATTTGCTTCTGGGAGACCTTTCCAACATGCACTGGCAAAGGTAAAGTGTTTTTAAGGCTGAGCTCGTTCAACTGACGGATGGGATTTCAGGGCTGGGGACTGGACTATGTGAGCCTGGAGGTCCCTTCTGGTCTGTGTGTCTAGGGATACATGTATATATCTGTATACTATCTATATATGAAAAGCCATTAGGCAGCTGCTGAGCCTGCACTCACCACACACTTCCCAGCAAAAGCGAGAGGGACTCGAATGCGCAAAGAATAAATGATTCAGCTCCATCTTGTGTTCCTGCTTTTGCCACGCCAAGCGGCACTCGGGCTTGTCAGGATAAAATCCAGACAGCTGCAATACACGCACAAAACTGGGACAATTTAGATTAAAAAGCCATTTCCCTCTACGTTTCTCTGAATATTTTACCCCCTCTCCCAACAGCTGGGAAACAGGAAAAGAGAGGATTTCCCATTATCTGTGTCCGGCTTAGAAAACCCCTGGATCCCTGACTGATGTTTGATTGTGCCTCAGCACAGATTATTTTGAAAACCATCATCTGTGAAGAAGCACACAATCAGGAGGAAAGGGAAAACGGGGTGGTGGGGGCGAGGGGGGGGACACAGCTTCTGAAGAGGTTTGTAAAAAGCCCTCGGGTCTCCTTTCCAAAGCCAAACACGCTGCACTTAACAGCGATTGCCCCTGGGCCTGGCAATCACCTACTGAGGCGTGAACGCCGCTTTCCAGAACCACATGGATGAGCTCCAGGCACTCGGGGGGTCTCCGCAGACCGTGGTGAGAATCACAGCCTCCCCCGGTCAGAAATTAAGAGCACGGATGCATCCCAAAGAATATTTTGCAGTGTTGTGATCGGGGAAGAGAAGTCAAGACCTGATGACCCCTACGAGCTGCAGGAACTCGGTACCACCACTCATGGCGGCGAGGAGACGAAGCAAAAAGGGAAGCAAATCACCCTTTTGGCGAGTTTTTCTTGCTGCCAGAGGGCTGTCCCTGTCCTTTCCTACGAGCTGTAGGAACTCGGTACCATCACTCATGGCAGCGAGAAGACGAAGCAAAAAGGGACAGTCCCCCTTTTGGTGAGTTTTTCTTGCTGCCAGAGGGCTGTCCCTTCAAATCATCAAATAATAATGACAGGCAGGCACTTTTGCAGGAGGTTCCCCGCTCAGATCCGCAGGTGGTTTGGTTCCTAACGCCCAGTCCCAGGCAGGATAAAGCTGGGAATGTCAATAGCCTCTCCCTTTGATTTCATTACGTGACATCTCAGGGAGCGATTCTGAATCATTCCTTCAATTATACTGTACGGCTACATTTGACTCAACAGACTCTTTTCCCTCCCCTAACAAACAAACATCAGGAAATAGCAGTAAATCCCCGCAGAAACACACAGGCTCGCTCAAGGCAGGGGTGACCTCACGTTCTGGTTTCCAGAAAATCAGAGAGAAATTGCAAACCATCATTTCAAATAACGCCCCAGCTCCATGTCTGTTAGTTACATCAGCAAAATGCTGCATCGCTAAAGATCTACCCCATGGAAAGGTATTTTGAAAGAAACATTAAGCATTCAAGGAGGAATAAGCCCTTCTAATCAAGAACACAAGGACTGAACTATCTGAGTTATTCCATCGACATTGTCCAAAAGCCAAAACCTTACAAAAAGGCCTAGTACCCATTAGATTTGTCTTGTTCTGGAGAACACCACCAAGAGAACCCAAGAACATCACCAAGAACACCCAACTCCACTCCTGCTCTTCTGCGGCAGCACAGACCCAACGGGTTCATCCTCCACCAAGAGTTGGTCCACGTGGACCAGACTCTGAAGACCAGCCACTTACTGGGTTTCATAAGAGGCAAGAGGAGTGAGATGCTGGGAGCATCTGATGGCTCACCCCACCACTTTTCCAGCTCTGCAGCACCAACACGCCGGTGAAGAAGAGCCCCCAGACTCCTGGCAGCAGGTCAGCAGCTACCTGGTGCCATGGTGCACCCCAGCAGCCCCACACCAGTTGGGAGCAGTGTAAGGACAAGGCCGTGGGGCACCAAAATTGGGCTTCACCTTTGTAAGAGCACAGGAAACTCACGGACAAGGTGTTCCTGCTCCCAGTAAAAGAAGGTCAGGCCAAGCCCTTTCCAGCAGCAACGGGCACCGCCATACCCACCCTTTCCTCCCACGCCACAACATAAATGGGTTACCCTCTTCTCCCAGCCCCCTCCAGGAGCGTCATGACAAGCGATGGCGTGTCCCCGCATGCACCCACCGACCCCACACAGGGCACAGAGCCACAGCCCAGCACTCTGCATCCTCCACGGGGCCACCACGCAGCTGCCAAAGCATGACAGGGACCTTCCTGGGAAGTGAGCTGGCCAAGTCCCTTCTGGCAGTGGGGGTCACGCACCTCCCAATCTCCTCCTCGCAGGTCCCCCGTCCCCCCCACCTTCTCCTGCCAGCACCGATTTGCTGGAGGGGAGGGACAATTATTTCAATGTTCATCCAAGAAGTGATGCCCACCCCCTTGTGCCCTGTCCGCCCGCGTCCCAGTCACTTCTGCCCCAGTTCCCTCGGCGAGTGGGTCACTGGTGCAAGGAGGGAGGAAGGGGATGGATGGAGCTGAGCCGAAGCTGATGACAGCTGTGTCCCTGCCTCAAGTGCAGGGACCTTCTCCTCCGGCGAGGACGTGTGTGGGAGTGAGTACGCTCCAGAGGAGCTGATCAGTATTCAGTGAAAGGCTCTGCTACCGCTCTGCCATCCCTCCTCCTCCTCCCAGTGTGACTCGGTGTGCAGAAGGAGGAGGAGGAAGCAGCCCTCCCTCAGCAGCACCCCAGGGCACCCTGCTGCCATGTCCCCATCCTCCCCCATGGCAGATTTCATGCCCCCCTCCTCACAAAAGCATCGCTCCCCATGGCTTTTCCAGCTCCGCGGTGCAGGTGTCCCCACTCCACCACCCCCAGACCCTGCCAGCTCCTTCAGCAGGCGAAAGCATCACTCCCCATAGCTTCTCCAGCTCCGTGGCGCAGGTGTCCCCGCTCCACCCCCGGGCCATCACCCCCAGACCCTGCCAGCTCCTTCAGCAGAGCCTCAGCTCGTGGTGACCAGCCATCACGATTTGGGGACCCTCGGGGAGCATCACCCGCCCAACATCAGCCTCTGTGTTCCCCGGGGAGAGGGCAACTTCCTTCCCAGGCAGGGCTACAAAACCACGGGGGCGGGCGGTGATGCTCCCG
Organism: Calidris pugnax; assembly: GCF_001431845.1. Lineage (NCBI taxonomy): Eukaryota > Metazoa > Chordata > Aves > Charadriiformes > Scolopacidae > Calidris > Calidris pugnax. The sequence goes on from NW_015090795.1 coordinate 3,287,330, forward strand.
ATGGATGGTGGACCACGCAGGACAAGGTGTGCTGGACTCCGTGGCCACATCCGGACCGCGGGGGCTCGGCTGGGGCCGCCCGGTGGAGGCCATGGCCAGAGCCAAGGGGCTCACCTTGTGGAGCTTCCACATGGCGCCCAGGGCCTTGACTTCATGGCTGGAGTGTTTGCCCTCCTCCAGGCACTGGTAGCAGACGGGGCTCTTGCACTGCACGCAGTACATGCTGTGGTTCTCCAGCTCGTGGTCGGTGCAGGTGGAGATCTTGCGGGGGCTGAGGCGGCGGCTGACGCGGCCCTGGGCCGGTGGCACCAGGCGGTGCTTGGCCAGGGGTCCCCGGGGCGGGTGGCAGCGCAGGCGACAAGGGTCGCAGTAGAAGACGTCGCACTGCTCGCACATGACGGCCGCCTCCTTGGGCGCCTTCTCGCAGAGCTGGCAGCGCAGGGCGGCCGCCCGGCCCTGTTGGTAGCGGTCGATGACGCCTTCCAGCAGGCGGTTGCGGGGGAAACCCCGCAGCCCGCGCTCGTCCAGCACCAGGCTGCGGTGGCACTGCGGGCAGGTGAGACAGGCGTTGCGGGGAGGCGGCGGCGGGGCCAAAGCGGCGGGGGGCGGCGGGGCGGCCGGCGGGAAGACGCGGACGCCGTTGGGGGATTTCTGGCAAGGGGTGGTGGGGGCGCTGGCGAAGCCGCCGTAGGAGCCGTAGCCGCTGTCCGCCTCGCTGTACAGGCTCATCTTATCCAGGTCCAGGTAGTCATAGTCGGAGACGGCCGAGCCCGAAGCCCGGCGGCTCTGCGGCGACTCCGACTCCGGCGTCTGCACCAAGATGTTGCGGGCGCACGCCTGGCAGAGGTTGTGGGAGCACGGCAGGATGATGGGCTCCCGGTAGAAGGAGCCGCACACCGGGCATTTCAGCTCCTCTTCCATCTCTTCCATAAGGAGG
>NW_015090795.1:3288468-3288769 GCF_001431845.1 Calidris pugnax
GGGGGGGAATCTCTCCCCTCGGGGCTGCGGGGTCTGTCACCGGGGGGTCGGGGGCTGTCCGGCGGCGTCGCCCCGGGTCCTCCCCGCCTCGGCTCCCCCGAGCTGGATGGGAGCATCCCTACCGCCGCTGGCTTGCCGCCTTCCCCGGTGGGCAGCCCGCCGTGCCCGCAGCAGCCGGCCCCCAGCCCCGAGGGTGCCCCCCAAAATGGCGGCCGCCCTCCCTCAGGCCCCTTCACTCCCTCAGGCCCCTTCACCGCGCTGTCCCCAGGCCGGAGAGGGGTTTCGCGGCGGGGGGGGGGCT
>NW_015090795.1:3288779-3291796 GCF_001431845.1 Calidris pugnax
GTTGGGTCCCCCCCAGGCTGCCGGCCCTGAGGGGGGGGCTGCTGGAGGGAAGGTGACCCGGGAGACCCCCTCGGGTTTGATGGCCACTGGATGGTTTGCGGCCTCTCCCCTGTCCGGTTTTTAAGGGGACTCGGCTGGGGAGGGAGGCTCCGCTGCTGGCCCCGAGCATGGGATGTCCCCACAGAGGCAGGGGGGGGCACACTGGTGGGTCCCCCCACGGCTGGCTTGTCAACCGTGCTCGCTCTGAAGGTCGTCTAAGGTCTTTAAAACACCCTGGCAACGTGCCATGCGGCAGAGCGGTTGCTTTTCAGCCAATGGAAAAATAAGATTACGGGGAATGTCTCTGTATTCTCTCTCTCTCTCTCTCTCTGAGCACCCGTTAGTGCAGGTGCTGCCGTTCCTCCCGTGACAGCACCTTGAGACCTTCTTGAGGAGGGGACCGCGCTGTCCCCAGGCCGGAGAGGGGTTTCGCGGCGGGGGGGGAGCTTCGTTGCCGGTAGGAGAAGGGCCAAGAATGCCCCCCAATTGGTGTGGCAGGACCCCGTGTTGGGTCCCCCCCAGGCTGCCGGCCCTGAGGGGGGGGCTGCTGGAGGGAAGGTGACCCGGGAGACCCCCTCGGGTTTGATGGCCACTGGATGGTTTGCGGCCTCTCCCCTGTCCGGTTTTTAAGGGGACTCGGCTGGGGAGGGAGGCTCCGCTGCTGTCCCCGAGCATGGGATGTCCCCACAGAGGCAGGGGGGGACACACTGGTGGGTCCCCCCACGGCTGGCTTGTCAACCGTGCTCGCTCTGAAGGTCGTCTAAGGTCTTTAAAACACCCTGGCAACGTGCCGTGCGGCAGAGCGGTTGCTTTTCAGCCAATGGAAAAATAAGATTACGGGGAATGTCTCTGTATTCTCTCTCTCTCTCTGAGCACCCGTTAGTGCAGGTGCTGCCGTTCCTCCCGTGACGGCGCCTCGGGACCTCTTGAGGAGGGGAGCTGTGACATGAGAATCACCGTGTCCTTCTTTTGAGGAGAGGCTGAAGGAACTGGGGTTGTTCAGCCTGGAGAAGAGGAGGCTGAGGGGAGACCTTATTGCTCTCTACAACTCCCTGAAAGGAGGGTGTAGAGAGGGGGGGGGCGGTCTCTTCTCCCAAGTCACAGGCGACAGGACAAGAGGAAATGGCCTCAAGTTGCTCCAGGGGAGGTTCAGGCTGGATATTAGGAACAATTTTTTCACTGAAAGGGGTATCAGGCATTGGAATGGGCTGCCCAGGGAGGGGGTTGAGGCCCCATCCCTGGAGGGGTTCAAAAGACGGGTTGATGTAGTGCTGGGAGGTATGGTTTAGTGATGGTGATGCTCCTTGTTTGTTGTGTGGGTGTCTATTTTTGTCAGTTAGGTTGACGGTTGGACATGATGATCTTTAAGGTCCCTTCCAACCTAGAAGATTCTGTGATTCTGTGATTCTGTAGGGGGTCAGGCCAGGAGCTGAGTGTCCCCTGTGACTGGGGGTTTGGCCGGTCGGGGGCCGAGGGCCAAGACCTGAGCTCAGCTGGAGCTGCGGGACCCTGGCCATAGTGGTGGGGGAGCACCCCCAACCAGGCTCCTCTGGACAATTTAGTGCTTCAAAGCCTTGACACAGCATGTGACAGTCCCCACTGGTGGGGGTGATCTCAGAGCATCCAGGAGACAAAATGGGACAGTCACAGCAGTCTCCTCTGGCTGCTCTTCTGTGCCCAAGTGCTGGGAACTTTGTAATTTCTGTGTAATGTGCCGTTCATGGTATGAACTAACCCTGTTGGCAGCTTGGGTCAAGTGTCCGGGTCTCGCTCCTCCTCATCCCCACACCCCGTGAGCTGAAAAACACTGAGACCTTAAAACCTGCATCCCAGAGCTGGGGATAAAGTCAGTATTGTCCCACTCCACAGCTGGGGTGGGCACTGAGGAGATTCCACTGGGATTTATCGGTTGAGCCTCGAAAGGCCAAACCTTCAAGTGTGCAGGGGCATTGAGGGGCTCTTTCCATCCCCAGTGGGTTTGCCCGGGATCCAGTGAGCAGGTCCGATTCCCAGCTCCCGTACTGGTATTGAGAAGGGGGAGAAGGAGCTGAGATGCACAAGGAAGGCACCACTGTTCCTCAGCCTGATAAGGAAGGACAAGCGAAAAGGAGAAAAAGGCCTTTCTGAGCGTGTCTCCCTCCTGCTCCCTGCAGGGTGGGGGGAGTGAGAGAGAGTGCTTTGTACTTTCTGCTTCTCCAGGCTCCTGCTGGCTCCGTGTAGACCACCGACGCCGTGCGGTCCCTTGGGCTCTGCTGACCTCTCCTTATTTGCTCCCTTTCGGTGTCTGTGCAGAGTTGGTAATTAATTAATTAATTTTTTTTTCCTGCTCTCCCTCCTCTGGCTGCCCTTTTGCTGGAATAAAACCATCATTCCTTGTTTGCCCTGCCTCTTGTTTCCCGTGGCCGTTTTTCACTCTGGCAGGTAGATGATGCCATTCCTCGGGCAGATGATGCCATTCCTGCTGTAGCGATACGCTCGTTGTGTAAATAGGCAGAAAGAGGAGAAAGGCCCAAGAAGAGGAGTAGAGCCAGGGGATTTGGTCATCAACATTTAGCTGTTTTCTTCTTGGCCCAGCAGCTTGTGCCTTGGCTTTCATCTCAGCAAGAGGGAAGCATCCCTGTGCTCCAGCTTCGTGTTGTTTACAATTGTCACACTCATTACTGCCCCGAGAACTGTGCGGCGCGTGGCCACCAACCTGTGATAATTGCTTGACCCAGCTTCAACATCCATGTGTCGAGTGTCGCTGTGATGGGCGATGACGAGTTAAAGGATCGAGGAGTCATAGAATCATAGAATCATAGAATCATTGAGGTTGGAAGAGACCCTTGGGATCATCGAGTCCAACCATCTCCCCTACTCTACAAAGTCCTCCCCTACACCATGTCCCTCAGCACTGCATCTAAACGGCCCTTAAACACAGCCAGGGATGGTGACTCCACCCCCTCCCTGGGCAGCCTGTTCCAATGCCCGACCACTCT
>NW_015090795.1:3291806-3300273 GCF_001431845.1 Calidris pugnax
GAAGCCGTTCCCTCTCGTTCTGTCACTAATTACCTGTGAGAAGAGACCAGCACCAACCTCTCTACAGTGTCCTTTCAAGTAGTTGTAGAGAGTGATAAGGTCTCCCCTCAGCCTCCTCTTCCTCATACTAAACAGCCCCAACTCCCTCAGCCACTCCTCATACGATTTGTTTTCCAGCCCCCTCACCAGCTTCGTTGCCCTCCTCTGCACTCGCTCCAGCACCTCCAGATCTCTCTTGTATTGAGGTGCCCAAAAGTGGACACAATACTCCAGGTGTGGCCTCCCCAGTGCTGAGTACAGGGGCACAATCACCTCCCTACTTCTGCTGGTCACACTATTTTTGATACAAGCCATCTTGTCATCTTGTTCTGAGCCAGCTCTGGCTTTTCTCACATGCCTCTTTGCCGGCAGCGTCGGCCTTAGAAGTGGCCCCGGCTCCCACCGCAGAGGAATGGTCCATCTCCCTTTCTGTTTCCACCAGGCTCTGCTCTGGGGGAGGTGGGAGACACCGCTGGGCTGAGATAAATTAAAGTCGTTGGGACTCCATGTAAGCGCCGCTGCATCCCCTGGGTGATTAGTAATAAGGAGAAGGGCTGTTATCATCAACATCAATTGCCTGCTCCCTCTGCACTCCCCCCGCAGATGTGTTTGCTTTGTCTGCTGGAAATACAGATTAAAAATCAGGATGAAGCCTAGAGATACCGCCAGGAGCGAGATGGGGCGGTGGGCGATGCTGTTTGAATCATACATGGTGTGTTACCCCCACCCTAAAGAGATCCCACCACCACCGCGGTTCTCTGAAAGCCGTTGGAAAACCATAGTAGCTGGCGTGTGACACCAGGGGCGGAGGTGGCCCAGGGTGTCAGGACCTGCTCCCACGTCCCCATCCAAGCTCCATCACAGCCACCTCATTTGGGTCATCGGCTGCGTTGGGTCGCTGAGTTGTTCCTTGAGGTGGGGGTCGGTCTCTTTTCTCAAGTCACAGGCGACAGGACGAGAGGAAATGGCCTCAAGTTGCCCCAGGGGAGGTTCAGGCTGGATATTAGGAAAAATTTTTTCACTGAAAGGGTCATCAGCCATTGGAATGGGCTGCCCAGGGAGGTGGTTGAGGCACCATCCCTGGAGGTGTTCAAAAGACGGGTTGATGTAGTGCTGGGAGGTATGGTTTAGTGATGATGCTCCTTGTTTGTTGTGTGGGTGTCTATTTTTGTCCATTTTGTCAGTTAGGTTGATGGTTGGACAAGATGATCTTTAAGGTCCCTTCCAACCTAGAAGATTCTGTGATTCTGAGAATATCATAGAATCATAGAATCATAGAATCGTCTAGGTTGGAAGAGACCCTTGGGATCCAACCATCTACCTAAGAGAAGATGGGCAGATGCCACAGGGACATGACATGAGTCAAGAGAGGAGAAGGGATGGAGAGTTCGAGAGCCCCTAGTCCCCCGAGTTCCCTGGTGGGATGGAGGTGTAACAACCAGGACTCTCCCAGGACAAGTTGCGATGTCCTGGAATTATCTTGGGGAAGAGAAAATCTTTGTTGCAAACTGGGGCAAAAGATCTGAACCTCGGCATTTCTCCCTGGAAATCCTGTCGTGTTTCGTTCCGTGCAATCCTGGTGGGAGGAAGCTGTTGGTGATGGTGACACAAAGGTGGAGCTGTTGGGAGCAGGTCCAGAGCCCACCCCAGGGGGATCTGCGGGGGGATGCCAGGCTCCTGAGCAGGGGGAGTGCTCCATGACCGCAGGCACGGAGGGCTGGGAATCCTGCTTGGGAAGCAGGGGCTGTTTCTTCCATTTAAACAACGAAATATTTTCTTGTTAATATTACCTTGATGACAAATAACCGAAAGGTCACTTGTTTTGGGCAACGGTGGCTTTTTTAAACCTCCCCTGCTTTATATTTCATAGAATCATAGAATCATAGAATTGTCCAGGCCGGAAGGGACCTCCAAGGGTCATCTAGTCCGCCCCCCCCGCAGTCAGCAGGGCCACCCCCAACTAGACCAGGTTGCCCAGGGCTTCATCAAGCCTCTCCTTGAAGTTCTCCAGGGATGGTGCCTCAACCACCTCCCTGGGCAACCTGTTCCAATGCTCCACCACCCTCACAGTAAAGAACCCCCTTCTAATCTCCAATCTAATCCAATATTTATGCAAGTGGATGTGCAAACACAGGTCTGCTACAGAATTTTCTGCTGAGGGAAAGGATTACAGGACGGATGGAAGGCGGGACTCGGGGAAATCAATAGCATCCCCGTCTCAGGCTGGAGCGAGGAGCAGGGGGATGCAAAGCTGAAGGCTGTCTGTTGCTAATTAATCTGCCCCCATCATCCCTGCGATGCCGATCGATCTCCATCCCGTGGGGCAGAGAGGGAGCCAGCCTGGATCTCTCCAGGGTTCTGGCAGGGTCTCGGGAAGGTGATGGATTGTCTGGCTCCCACCTTCGCTCCCCGGTTCCCCACAGGCTCCTCGGATCCGGGGTGGCATTTCAGGACAAGGGGCAATGGTTTTAAGCTGGTGGAGGGGAGATTTAGGTTAGATGCTAGGAAGAAATTCTTTACAGTGAGGGTGGTGAGGCACTGGAACAGGGAGGTCGTGGATGCCCCATCACTGGAGGGGTTCAAGGCCAGGCTGGATGGCTATTTGAGCAACCTGGTCTGGTGGGAGGTGTCCCTGCCCAGGGCAGGGGGGTTGGAACTAGATGATCTTTAAGGTCCTTTCCAACCCAAACCATTCTAGGATTCTATGATTCAAGGGGAGAGGTGGACCGGGCAGATGACGGCGTGGCCAGCCCGCAGGCACGTAGGTGCAGGTAATGGGTGAGTCTGGGTTGATTTATGAGCCCCTGAGCCGCGCTAGAGATAATAAATAAGAGAGAGGAATGAGCAAGACAAAGAGCTCTGCAGTCTCCTTTACTCATCGCACTCCCTAACGCCTCGAAGAAGATTGAACATTAGGAAGGAATTTTTCACTGAAAGAGTGGTCGGGCATTGGAACAGGCTGCCCAGGGAGGTGGTGGAGTCACCATCCCTGGACGTGTTTAAGGGACGTTTAGATGGGGTACTGAGGGATATGGTGTAGGGGAGGACTTTGTAGAGTAGGGTAGATGGTTGGACTCGATGATCCCAAGGGTCTCTTCCAACCTCAATGATTCTATGATTCTATGAAGGGATAAATAAGAGAGTGGACCAGGGCTCAGGGCTCCTCTCTGAAGAAGTGGGGCTGGGAGGTGCCCCAGGAACTACCTGGAGGTGCCCCCATGCCGCTGGTGGCACCTTGGGTGTCTGATACAAGCTGGTGGTCTTTCCATTACCCAAGGGGAAACCTGCTTCAAGCTTTGGAAATGTGGTCTCCTCTTGTCCCTGGGGGTATCACGTGTGGGACCTCATCAGCTACTCGGGGCCCCTCCAGCCCTTTTGTGCTGGTTTGAGCAACACAGCACTGACTTATCTTCTAATGCTTGGAAAAACACACTTTTAGAAGACTCTAGTGACTAATTATTGAAAATACTTACTTTATCCCCAGCTCTGAGATGTGGGTTCCAAGGTCTCAGTGTTTCCAGCTCCCAGGTGCAGGGATGAGGAGGAGCGAGACCCGGGCACTTGACCCAAGCTGCCAACAGGGTTAGTTCATACCATGAAATAACACATATTCAATAGAAATTACAAGGTTTGCAGAGGAGTTCAATCTCTCTCTCTCTCTCTCTCTGTCCCTCGATGGCTGGGATCCTGAGAAGCCGGGAGCCCTGAGCCCTCGCAGGGTCCCACACTGGCTGTTGGGATGGGCTGGGGATAGTCCTGGGGTAGTTTATATTGGTATCGGGATCAATACTGGTTCTTTAGCATTATTAGTGTTAATTATTTAGTCTTATCCCATTAAATCTATTTATATTTCAGCCCTTGGGTTTCCTTGTTTTTTTCCCAGTTCCCCTTCCCAGGACAGGAGAGGTGAGAGAATAATGAGAATAATTGTCTAAATGACAATAAATTGTTGTGGGTTCCTCGAACCATAACACCTTTGTGCAGAAACACTCGTGTTCTCCTTTGCCTGGTGGAAACATCCCAGCTGATGCACCCTAGGATTAGAAAGTCACCCTTTTTGTGACTTTAAGACGTTGGCAGCTCGTAATTTATCCTGTGATCAGCCTGATCCTCCTTCTCCTCAGTCATTTTGAACAGACGAGCTCTGGGCTGACAGCAGAAATCCTTGTTTATTAGTCCCTGCCTGCCTGACCTTGACATCCACGTCCCTGCTGTCATTCCACTCCCCCGGGTCGTTCAGAGTTTCCAATATATCCTGCTTCTTCTTCTCCTCTCTACTGATGACACCTCCTGGCTTCGTGTCGTTAGCACGTTGGCTGAGCTCGCTCTCCTCTTTGGCACGAAGAGATGGGTGAGATGGAGATGTCTAACAGCACCCCAGCTCTGAAACTCCGCCAGTAACTGCCTCCCAGCACAATTCTCCCAGCAATTCTCCCCAGCACAATTTCAGGCTGGATATTAGGAAAAATTTTTTCACTGAAAGGGTTCTCAGCCATTGGAATGGGCTGCCCAGGGAGGTGGTTGAGGCCCCATCCCTGGAGGTGTTCAAAAGACAGGTTGATGTAGTGCTGGGAGGTATGGTTTAGTGATGGTGATGCTCCTTGTTTGTTGTGTGGGTGTCTATTTTTGTCAGTTAGGTTGACAGTTGGACAAGATGATCTTTAAGGTCCCTTCCAACCTAGAAGATTCTGTGATTCTGTGATTCTCAGAGCTTCTTACTCCTGTTTGCTCCAAGCACCGTTTCAGGTCGACTGAAGCAGCTCAGAAAGTTGAAACCACCTCCCATCTGTGTGAGATCTCTTCTTTTCAAGGAAAAGTGCCACATTATTGTGGATGATCGACCTTTGTTGAACTCAGGTGGCATCTTTCCCCATTTTTATCTCATTGTCTCCAACTTGCCTGAACGTGAGAGATCCAAGAAATACTTTGTGCCTGTAGCCAAATCTCCAAGTTTTGGACTGTTTCAATGCCTGGTTCTCAGAATCAATCATCTCCTCCTGCCTGGGACAGGTTGCTTTCCATCTCTTGGAGTCTGCCACGGTCTGAAGGCTGTTGCCAGCTCTATTGCCTCACTTCTGGCAACAAACAGCAGCTTCCTGGGGTAATGATGAGGTTTCCTGGGGCTAGATAGATTTCAGAAGCCAGAGGAGACCTTCCCAATGGTAAAACACCAAAAGTCAGATTTTTTTGGCGGTCTGAAGGCTGTTGCCAGCTCTATTGCCTCACTTCTGGCAACAAACAGCAGCTTCCTGGGGTAATGATGAGGTTTCCTGGGGCTAGATAGATTTCAGAAGCCAGAGGAGACCTTCCCAATGGTAAAACACCAAAAGTCAGATTTTTTTTGGTGTTATATACGAGACAGGCAAAGCTGCTGGGAGGGGGCAGCCAGGAAGTCCTCCATACCTAGGTGATGGCACGAGCACCATCGAATCACAGAGCTGTAACACCTATTTCAGACAAGCAACGCTCATGGAATCACAGGAGATTCACTCATTTTTGAGCCTGAGTCAGGAGGAGACTTTCCACCAACTCGGTGGGCTCTGAGTCAGGAGCTTCTTGAGTCACAGTCCCAAGTCAGCGTCTCACTGTGTCCCTCCTGCCCTTGCTCCCCCAACGATGATGCTCGGGGCTTCTTTGGCTGATAAGCAATTGCTCTAGACTTTTGTACTCAATCCACTGAGAAAGTTATTAATTACCACCCGCACGGGGTGGGTGTTAAATAAACCCTTTACATTAAATAAATGTAACTTCTTCAACCCCTCTGAAGCACCCATGGAGGTGGCCAGGGCTGCTCCATGACGGGGATTTGCTCTGAGTCGCTCAGCCTTTTTGGTTGGGGAAGCCAGGTCCTGAGAAACACTAATGAGAACATTAACAGTGTAACCGTTTTAAATATTTAATGATCTTTTCCTTTAACAGCCTTTAATTGCAATGGCTGAGTGTGCACCTTCCTGAAGCGGTAGCACAGACTAAGGGTAAAAACCCAGATGTTGAAGAACCGCTGCTCCTCTCCGAGGACTTTTCATCAGTGACCGTGTGGTCATCGGTGAGTGGCTGAGCCCCGGGGTGGCAAGTGCCTCTCTGGCACCTCCTGAAAACATCTTCTGAGAACCCCTTCTGAAAATAAGATGGCCAAATTGCTCCACTGAGTGACTCCCAGCCGGGCGACGCGCCAGGCCCTGGGGACATCTGACTGCTGCGGGAGGACTGTGACCGAGGAGCTAAATGCTTAAAAGATGCCTCAGAGCAAGACGCGTTGCAGAATCTGCAAATCTAAATTTGCTGATTACTTTCAAAGGTGACATCATTTATTTTTAATTTTTTTTTTTTTTTTAACTCCGGGCAGCTGGTGGAAAATTTCTGATTTTAATCAGAATCTTTTAATCAAGAGCCAGCAGAAAGTGGTTGCTGGTAGATGGGAAGAGCTGAGCTGCGAGTATGAATTGTGATGCTCCTTTTGACCGCTGCCCACTTACTCATCTCCCCCGAGATTAATGCCCCACTTCTCCGACCTGTGACTCATCTCAGCAATATTAAACTCAGCCCACCAGAGAAACCTGCCCTTCCTCCCACAGGCTGGGTTTGTCGTACAGCCCCAAGGCTCAGCTGGGGAACATGCAGTGGAGCAGAAGATGTGCTGAAGGTGGGATATTTCCTGCGTCTTCGCTGTTGAAAAGGAAACTCTCTCCCGCTGAAATTTATTGGCTTCACAAAAAATGCAAGGCTTCCGCACTGCTTTGGGCAACACAAGACTATTTTTTCTCCTAATGTTTAAGAAACCACACTTTTAGAGGACTCTAGTGGCTGAACTGGTGAAAATATTGACTTTATCCCCAGCTCTGGGGTGTGGGTTCCAAGGTCTCAGTGTTTTCCAGCTCCCCAGGTGTGGGGATGAGGAGGAGTGAGACCTGGGCACTTGACCCAAGCTGCCAACAGGGTTAGTTCATACCATGAAATAACACATATTCAATAGAAATTACAGTTTCCTGAGGAGTTCTCTCTCTCTCTGTCCCTCGATGGCTGGGATCCTGAGACCTCCTTGCCCCGGTGCCGGAGCCCTCGCAGGGTCCCAGACTGGCTGTCCCTGTGGGGAGTGCACGGCTCCCTGGGGTGGGATGGGGATAGTCCTGGGGTATTTTATATTGGTATCGGGATCAATACTGGTTCTAAAGTGTTATTAATGTTAATTATTTAGTCTTATCCTATTAAATCTATCCATATTTCAACCTTTGGGTTTCTGTCTTTTTCCCGTTTCCCCTTCCTGGCTGGGGAGGGGTCATTGGGTGGTAGGATGATTGTGTAAACGACAGTAAATTCTTATGGATTTTCTCAAACCATAAGAGCTTCTTTACCCCAGGTCCTGGCTCCCCTCTCGATGGTTGGGATCCTGAGAACTCCTTGCCCCGGTGCCGGAGCCCTCGCAGGGTCCCAGACTGGCTGTCCCTGTGGGGAGTGCACGGCTCCCTGGGGTGGGATGGGGATAGTCCTGGGGTATTTTATATTGGTATCGGGATCAATACTGGTTCTAAAGTGTTATTAATGTTAATTATTTAGTCTTATCCTATTAAATCTATTCATATTTCAACCCTTGGGTTTCCGTGTTTTTCCCGATTCCCCTTCCTGGCTGGGGAGGGGTCATTGGGTGGTAGGATGATTGTGTAAACGACAATAAATTCTTATGGATTTTCTCAAACCATAAGAGCTTCTTTACCCCAGGTCCTGGCTGGGTGCCGGGGAGGTTTCTGTGCCTCCAGACCGTCAGCTCAGGTCAGTCAGCTCTTTCTCTTTCATCCCCGAGGTCCTGCCAGTGATTACTCGTTTCCCGTTTGCTTCCCTGGGTCTCTCAGTGGATCTGTTGGGTCCCTGCCATGTGTGAACCGAATCCCGGGTGCATCGGTCTGTGCTGGCCCAGGCAGAGGAGGCTCAGGGAAATCCTGAGCTCCCCGAGCTGTCAGGCGGCGATAGATCCTGGGATGTCTGCAATGAATTCCCACATTTCCTTGGAAAATAACAGGAAAGGCTGACGGGATCGTTTTCTCCCCCAGTAGAGATTCAGCGCACACACACTCCGGACCGGCTCCCCATTATGTTCCATCGTTCCTTCTCACTGGAGAAGGTTGTCTTCAGCAACAACCCGACCCGAAAACCCTGTCGATGGCAGGGCCAGGTCTGTCCCAACGCCATCCCTCTGCGGTGACCGATCGGGTGCTTTACAGAATCAGAATCACAGAATCTTCTAGGTTGGAAGGGACCTTAAAGATCATCTTGTCCAACCATCAACCTAACTGACAAAAATAGACACCCACACAACAAACAAGGAGCATCATCACTAAACCATACCTCCCAGCACTACATCAACCTGTCTTTTGAACACCTCCAGGGATGGGGCCTCAACCACCTCCCTGGGCAGCCCATTCCAATGGCTGAG
>NW_015090795.1:3308939-3324937 GCF_001431845.1 Calidris pugnax
GTGTTTGCAGGCTGACAGCCACCCCGGGACCAGCGCCTGGAAGAATGGGGGGAAAAAAAGCTGGTTTGGGTGACACGGATTAATTTCTCTTCTAACGCCTGGGAAAAATGCACTTTTAGAAGGCTCCAGGGTGTGAATTGGTGACAACATTCCCTTCACAGCCAGCTCTGGGGTGCGGGGTTCAAGGTCTGGGTGTTTTCGAGCTCCCCAGGAGCGGGGACGAGAAGGAGCGAGACCCGGGCACTTGGCCCAAGCTGCCAACGGGGTTATTTCATACCACAAACGCCACATTCCACAGAAATTTAGAAAGTTTGCTGAGGAGTTTGTCTCTCTCCCTTGATGGCTGGGATCCTGAGAACTCCTTGCCCCAGTGCTGGAGCCCTGAGCCCTTCCCTTCCTCCCGCTGGCAGTGTCCCACATGGGCTGTCCCTGTGGGGAGTGCACGGCTCCCTGGGGTGGGATGGGGATAGTCCTGGGGTATTTTATATTGGTATCGGGATCAATACTGGTTCTAAAGTGTTATTAATGTTAATTATTTAGTCTTATCCTATTAAATCTATCCATATTTCAACCTTTGGGTTTCTGTCTTTTTCCCGTTTCCCCTTCCTGGCTGGGGAGGGGTCATTGGGTGGTAGGATGATTGTGTAAACGACAATAAATTCTTATGGATTTTCTCAAACCATAAGAGCTTCTTTACCCCAGGTCCTGGCTGGGTGCCGGGGAGGTTTCTGTGCCTCCAGACCGTCAGCTCAGGTCAGTCAGCTCTTTCTCTTTCATCCCCGAGGTCCTGCCAGTGATTACTCGTTTCCCGTTTGCTTCCCTGGGTCTCTCAGTGGATCTGTTGGGTCCCTGCCATGAAATCCCGGGAGCATCGGTCTGCGCTGGCCGAGGCAGAGGAGGCTCAGGGACATCCTGAGCTCCCCGAGCTGTCAGGCAGCGATAGATTCTAGGATGTCTGCAATGAATTCCCACATTTCCTTGGAAAATAACAGGAAAGGCTGACGGGATCGTTTTCTCCCCCAGTAGAGATTCAGCGCACACATACTCCGGACCGGCTCCCCATTATGTTCCATCGTTCCTTCTCACTGGAGAAGGTTGTCTTCAGCAACAACCCGACCCGAAAACCCTGTCGATGGCAGGGCCAGGTCTGTCCCAACGCCATCCCTCTGCGGTGACCGATCGGGTGCTTTACAGAATCAGAATCACAGAATCTTCTAGGTTGGAAGGGACCTTAAAGATCATCTTGTCCAACCATCAACCTAACTGACAAAAATAGACACCCACACAACAAACAAGGAGCATCATCACTAAACCATACCTCCCAGCACGACATCAACCTGTCTTTTGAACACCTCCAGGGATGGTGCCTCCACCACCTCCCTGGGCAGCCCATTCCAATGGCTGAGAACCCTTTCAGTGAAAAAATTTTTCCTAATATCCAGCCTGAACCTCCCCTGGCGCAACTTGAGGCCATTTCCTCTCGTCCTGTCGCCTGTGACTTGGGAGAAGAGACCGACCCCCATCTCTCTACACCCTCCTTTCAGGGAGTTGTAGAGAGCAATAAGGTCTCCCCTCAGCCTCCTCTTCTCCAGGCTGAACACCCCCAGCTCCCTCAGCCTCTCCTCATAAGACTTATTCTCCAGACCCCTCACCATCTTTGTCGCCCTTCTCTGGACCTGCTCCAGCACCTCCATGTCTTTTTTATGGTAGGGAGCCCAAAACTGGACACAGCACTCGAGGTGAGGCCTCACCAGTGCCCAGTACAGGGGGACAATCACCTCTCGGGCCCTACTCGCCACACTGTTCCTGATACAGGCCAGGATGTTGGTGGCTTTCTTGGCCACCTGGGCACACTGCTGGCTCATGTTCAGCCTTCTTTCTCCTTTCCCTCCCCACCACCACAGGGCGGGCTGTTCTCTTCCAGAGGAAGGGGTGAAGGGATCTGCTCCTTCCTTTCCCTCCGCAGTGCTCCCTCTCCGGAGGTTTTCCAGGAGTTAAATCTCTGTCACTGGAAGCCAAGACGGGCAGTTATTTATCACAACCCCCCCTCTCTCCATCAGCTCTCCCTGTGCTAATGGCTGAGAGGCTCAGGAGGGCAGTGGAGGCATTTTTTCTTCTTGCTTGCCACCTTTGGTGGTGCATCAGGGTCACCTCCCTGCTGATGAACTCCAGCAGCTCTGGTCAAGGCTCCCATGGCGCCTTGTGGCTGAGGAACAGGACCTGAAGTATTCAGGAAGAACTTCTTTGGTGTGAGGGTGGTGAGAGCCTGGCCCAGGTTGCCCAGAGAAGCTGTGGCTGCCCCATCCCTGGAGGGGTTCAAGGCCAGGTTGGAGGGGGCTTGGAGCAACCTGGTCTGGTGGGAGGTGTCCCGGCCCAGGGCAGGGGGTGGCACTGGATGATCTTTAAGGTCCCTTCCAACCTGAACCATTCCATGATTCTGTGATCCTATTGGCAAGATAATTCCCGTTTTCAGCCAATTCCTGCTTGCTTTGAGCAGAAGGCGGCTCATTCCTCATGATCTGAACCCATTCAACCTCCACTGACCTTTGCAGCACAGTATGCTCCCTCGAGGTATCCAATTAAGTAAATCTTGATATGCTAATGAGCACCTGCCTTCACCCAGGCATTAGAGAGGAGCTTCAGGAATAGCTTCCCCATTCCAGACCAGCGTGAGGACTATTTTCAAGCCTCCTTCCGCCCATTGCAGCTCAGGGCTGACAATTCTGGGGAAAGCAGCGGCGAAGTTTTTTTGGATGTATCAAGTGGGAGGCCAAAATTTAATGTATAGCTGCGTCTGGTGCGGATTTCTCCTCACTGCCATGGTAACCAAACTCCCTAAAAATAAAAAAAGTATTCCCATAAATGTCAAAACACACCATGCTGCCGTGACGTGCGGTGTATCTGACCTGAAATCTGCGATCGTTATGTAACGGCGTTTAACTTTGCAGTAATTACACGGGAAAGTCGTCTGCGGGTTAGACGTTTTGCATAACTTTGGTAGTCAATCTGCATTCTTTCATATTTATGTGGTTAATGTGATAATTAGATGCTCAGCGTGGCTGTTTAACATCTGCTGCGGCGTGTTCCGTGTGAAGGGAGATGTGGCGCTCAGGAAATCAGTGCCATTGTCCATCTTCTCTAAACAACCTTCTCCAGAATAAAAAGACCCAAGTCCCTCAGCCTTTCCTCATCAGAGAGATGCTCCAGGCCCCTCAGCATCTTTGTAGCCCTTTGCTGTCCCCTCTCCAGCAGTTCTCAGAGGGCCACCAAGATGATGAGGGGCCTGGAGCATAGAGAGCCACCAAGATGATGAGGGGCCTGGAGCATCTCTCTCATGAGGAAAGGCTGAGGGACTTGGGGCTTTTTAGTCTGGAGAAGAGAAGACTGAGGGGGGATCTGATCAACACCTATAAATACTGAAAGGGTGGGTGTCAGGAGGATGGGGCCAGTCTTTTTTCAGTGGTGCCCAGTGAGAGGACAAGAGGAAATGGGCACAAACTTGAACATATGAAGTTCCACCTAAACATGAGGAGGAACTTCTTCACTTTGAGGGTGGCAGAGCCCTGGCAGAGGCTGCCCAGGGAGATGGTGGAGTCTCCTTCTCTGGAGACATTCAAACTCACCTGGACACGTTCCTGTGCAACCTGCTCTGGGTGGCCCTGCTCTGGGAGGGGGTTGGACTAGATGATCTCCAGAGGTCCCTTCCAACCCCGTGGGATTCTGTGATTCTGTGAGTCTGTAACTGCTAAATAAACCACTATCCAGGGCTTGACAAAATCCAGACTTTTGGAAAACCTGCCTGTGCAGGTGGCCTGCTAAATAAATTGCTATCCGGGGCTTGGCAAAATCCTGACTTTTGGAAAACCTGCCTGTGCAGGTGGCAACACAGCGTGGACTTGGACAACCAGTCTGAGAGGAAGACCCCATAGATGTGCAAGGTGCGTTTTAGCTTCTTGCTTCCAGATGTGAAGATATCCCAGCAGCTTGTAGCCCACAGGAAGAGGCACCCACATCTGGTGGCTCTGTTCAAGGACTCAATTCATCTCTTCCCAAATCAGACATCTGAAATAAGGCAGGGGCTTGGAAAGGGAGCATGGGGAGACTTCCTGAGGTGCAGATGTCTTCATGGAGGACATCTAATGCTAGGTGGGACAAGATAGATGGGCTGATACCCACATGCTGAGTTTTTCTGGAGCTCTAAGTGGCCTTCAGATGAAGCCCATGACTCCAGGACACGCACTCTGCTTTAGAGACCACACAAGAGGCTGGGGTTGTCTCTGCCAAGGTCAGCAGAAGGTGCCACCATGCCTCACCATGGGAATTTGCTGATGTTCATGCCACCATGTGTTTTTTCTTCCAGGACAGCTGACATGGGAGGTGGGTCCTCACCAGAAGGAAGACAAGGGCAAAGAGGCAGGGTGTCTCATAACTGCTGCCTTTTCAGCAGCCATAGGGGCTTGCTCACTGAGCCAACACATTCTGAAAGCTGTGGGAAGGACAACAGCAGGTAGACCCTTCATTCCTTCCCTGGCTGCCCCTTTGGGTTGGGATGATGGCTCTGGTGGTGGTTGAGCTCCATCCCTGGGTGGGATTGGTGGTGTTTGATCCCACGCTTACCCTCCACAGAGGAATTGCTGCTTCCAGCTCCTTGGCAAGTCTCCTTCTCCTCCTGCCGGAGATAACGTGGCGTGGGTGTTCCCACCAGCCCGTTGCCATGCAGTGACACACTCAGATGAATCAAGGAGGTGGTGGTGGAAGCGCTGAGGAGATGTGAGGGAAGCAAACCAGGCATGTTTCCAGCCCTGACAGCCCACTCCTCATGAAGACTCACCTCTGGCTGGCAAAATCACATTTTAAATCTCAATTAAAGGGCAAAAAAAGGTGAGAGGACTCAGAGAAAAAAATAGTGTCTCCTCCCAGGTGGCAGCTGGGCTCAGGGAGGATGCTGGGCTGCTCCTCACCTGGGGCAACATCCAGAAGACCAGTGGACACCAGGGTTGTCCAGCGCTGTTGGTCTTACACACCATCACTACCTCCTGCTCTTCTGCTACCAAGGTTAAATTCAAAATCGTTAGATATCTTTCTTTTGGGGTGTTAACTTCTGATCACCTGTACATCCCCTGTGCGTTTAGGGGGCCCAGCACCCCAGCACCCAGCCCAGCCTCATGGCTGGAAGAAGATGTGAATCCCATCTGGTTCAGAGCCGGTGCTGGAGCAGGTGAAGAGTAGATCTGTACAGGAGAGAATGGGGAAAGAAAATCATAGAATCATAGAATCATAGAATCATTGAGGTTGGAAGAGACCCTTGGAATCATCGAGTCCAACCATCTCCCCTACTCTACAAAGTCCTCCCCTACACCATGTCCCTCAGTACCGCATCTAAACGGCCCTTAAACACATCCAGGGATGGTGACTCCACCCCCTCCCTGGGCAGCCTGTTCCAATGCCCGACCACTCTCTCTGTGAAAAATTCTTTCCTAATGTTCAATCTAAACCTGCCCTGTTGGAGCTTGAAGCCGTTCCCTCTCGTTCTATTGTTAATTACCTGTGAGAAGAGACCAGCACCAACCTCTCTACAGTGTCCTTTCAAGTAGTTGTAGAGGGTGATGAGGTCTCCCCTCATATATCCCCATATACCCCTCCCAATATCTCATGGGACATCTCACTGGGAGGTGAATTGTCCTCACTGCACCTTCTCTGTGACGGGCTGACACTTCTTTCCTGGAGGGTCCTTGCAGCAGGATCTTATGAAAGAAGAGATGTGTAAACACCTTGCCTGGGACATTGCCCTGGGCAGACGTACCTCAGGGACTCATGATGGTAGCCAGGAGCTGGCCAGGGGATGTCACCTCTCAGTCCCACAAGATAGGGACCAACTTCTCTCCAAGCAAAAGCCTTTTTCCCCTTTTTTCCCTGTTTATTTTTATGGGCCATATGGCACCAGGGTGGATGTAACGTGCATGGTGGTTTACAGGACCTTACAACATGCTTGCCTTGTCCCCAGGGGTAGGACCAAGGCCACCACGTGCAGAGTTGAAGTCTCCTGCAGGGACACTTCATTGGCACGTTCCCCCCCAGCTCTGCCATCCATCCACTGCGTGGGCTGCCTGGGCAGGTGAGGAGACATTGCAGAATGGATGTTTAGAGATGACAGTCGTGGATGTGGTGGGGGAAACCTTGTCCCCAGGGGTAGGACCAAGGCCACCACGTGCAGAGTTGAAGTCTCCTGCAGGGACACTTCATTGGCACGTTCCCCCCCAGCTCTGCCATCCATCCACTGCGTGGGCTGCCTGGGCAGGTGAGGAGACATTGCAGAATGGATGTTTAGAGATGACAGTCGTGGATGTGGTGGGGGAAATCCTAAGCTGGAGCAGACATGGGGCTTGGTGCTGCCTTTGCTGTGGTCAGAGCTAAGAGGCAGCCTCAAGCCTGAACCTCCTCAAGGAGCTTGTGGGAAAGGAGACATCTGGAGCACAGAAAGAGGAAGGGCTGAACTTCAGGCTCACAAAGAGCCAAGAAGATACATGTATAACCACCCATGGGTTCACCAGCAGCTGAGTAAGACTCTCCTGGCTGAAAGGAGACCAAGAACCAGCCATGGCCCCATTCCTAGTGAACGGGCTGAATCATAAAGGGCCAGGATCTGCTGGACACTCTTCTTAGCTCTGAAGGCTCTTGCCCGTAAGTCATGCTTCCTTCCTGGTTTTTGCTTTGGTTTTTAGCAGAGAAAGGTTGAAGGCTCTTTCCAGGAAAGCAAAAAGGGCATCATTTGTACGGAGCCTTCAGCCACCCACTTGCCACAACCACACAATTTGAAAGGGCTGTGAAAATGTCATCAAAATGAAAGGTTTGGGGACTTGTGTTTGTGTCTTAGTGCAGAGCAGTTAGGAGCAGAGAGGTGTGGGGAACAGGACTGGAGAAAAACAACCTGCAAAAGAAAAAGGAGAAAATTCAAGTGAGTCACTCTAGTCCTTCCGGACCTGGGAAAAGCTCAGGAGAGGAACAAATCTGCTTTGATGGGCTCTTGCAACCACTGGATGTCCTGGAACCAGTGGTGAGTGGTGGCTGCCAGGTCCCCAGGGCACCAGCAGGAGGCACGAGGGATGGGGATGGGACAAGGGAAAAACAAAGCATTTGTCACATGTAAGAGCCTAGAGTCCTAGAGTGATGGCTGCCAGGTCCCCAGGGCACCAGCAGGAGGCACGAGGGATGGGGATGGGACAAGGGAAAAACAAAGCATTTGTCACATGTAAAAAAGAGGACTTCTCTGAGTGTACGGGCCGTGCAGCACCTCTACCCAATCCCAGCATTCCATAAAGCTCTAAAGGGCTTTTTTTCCCCCCAAGGAGAGGGATGTACTGGTAAGGCTGCTCCTGGCTTCCTCCTCCTCCTCCTCCCATGAGCTTCATCCCCTCCCCTCTGTGTGCCCAGGCTGCTGATGGGTTACTCGATGGCACCGGGTGCTGCTGCTGTCACCTAACCACACTGCAAAGTGCCACACAACCAGGGCTGCAGCTGGTGGCTGCTCAGCTTTCGGGTCCCTGGGGTGACTCAGGGGACCCAGGAGCTTCCACCAGGTCTGTGTAGGCACTGATAAGCTGCTGGCTTGTTATTTTTTTTGGACATCCCTTCTTCCATAAATATTACTTGCTTTTTTCCCTTTTTTAGTTTTTTTTTCGCCTGCTGCCATGGCAACCTGGCTAGATTCTGGTCACGGCTTTGGCCTCCTGGGCTGCAGATGGGCACAGTCACATCAATCAACATGTGACACACCTCCCTGGGGACCAGCATAGCTGGGGACATCCCCTGCGGGCAGGAACCTCGCTGGATGCCCAGCAAAGAGCAGAGCTTGCCCTCCTGGGACTCCATCCCTTCCTCACTCCCTCCTCATCATCACCAGCAGCATCACAGAAGGAAATCCATGTCCATTCCCACTCCCTGCTCAGCCTGTTGGGTACCAAACCCACCGGGCCGTTTTAGCTGTGGATGGGGAGGAGATGTGCCCACCCTTCCCCGTTCTGTGGTCCTGAATCTGGAGCATCCAGGAGCTCCTTCAATATTTGAATCCCCCAAGGCTGTGGGTGTTGGGTGCTGCCTAGCCTGTGTGGCAAGGACATGGTGGGTCTTCTCCGCCTCAGCCCAAGGGAAGGATTGTGTCTGTGTGGCACTGGGTGGCATCTGAGGGGGGTGGACTTCCCAGGGCATGTCACTTGGCATTCTAGCCCTGAAGCCTTTGCCACAAAGCTGAAGTACAGCAGCAAGGACCAGGCTTGGTGACCTCCATTCATCTGGGATGGGTGCTCCATGGTGTCTTCAGTGGACAACTGGTGAGATCAGGGAAAATCCACACTCCCAGCTGCTCCCAAGGACCATTTCCAGGCTCTGTGGGACCTGGCATGTGGGGAGCCCCAGGCGGACTCGAAGTCTGCAGGGAGACCATCTCTTCCAGGAGACCTTCCCAGACACCATCCATGTTCAGCACAGCAGGTGCCACTGCTATGAATTTAGCAAGTCTCCAGACAATCCTCTTCCATTAACTTGTCCACCCTCCCCTGCACCCCTTGGAAATGTTTTGTAGCCAAACACCATGTGAAGTCTGGGGGATTTTGGCATCTCCTCGCTGGGCTTGAGAGGTCCCCAATCAGCCCATCAGGCCAGCGGTGTTTCAGGTGTGGTCAGGCATGATGAGAAGCCCAGCCCAGACTCAAGGTCTCCTCAGCCCAGAGCCTGCAGGCAGGGGTGGGGGCTCCCAGATCTTCAGGGAAATTCAAGGAAAGGTCCTTGTGAACCTTTCAACATTTCACTTTCACTGACAGTTTTTACTGCTAAATTCTCCTTGACCTGGTATTCTACTTAATGTTTTAGCTTTTAGTTCTTCCTCAAAAGTGGATGGTCTGGTCTGGCTGCACTTTTCAGAAAAGACAGGTAAGAGACCTGGCCTGGGAGATGTCAGCTCTGGCTGCCTGGAGTTTGGGGTGATGCCATAAACCCCTGATAAAGGTCTCTCAGTGGGAGGAGGTGGGCAGTGTCTGCGAAGGAGGATGATGTTGGCTCCCCACAGAAAAAAACATTCTGCTCTTCAGTTCTTCTTGGGACCAAATTTAATATTCTCTGGAGATGTACGTGATTTTCAGCACTCGAATGGACCTTCAGTCTGAAGTGTATTTGCATTTTAATAAACCATCTTTGATGGAGAAAACCCTTCTCTATTCATCACCCACAAAAGAAGAGTGAATTGAAAATTATGCAGGAACTTAACGCATCTGAAAGGAAATTGCAGGCTGTGACTTGACTTCACTGAGAAATCTGAAGATCAAATGATCCCATCTGCAACGGACATCAAAAAACGAGCAGCATCTGCTTATGCTGAGACCACAGAAGGGAGGGCTTTCGTGAAAGGATGCTCTTGAATGAAAGCTGCATATGGTTGAGAACATAAAACTGGACATACGTGCTGGACCCTGTGCTGGGAGCTTCTCTAGCAGTGGTCACCAGAGAATATGTAGGGGAAAAGTATAGGGTTGAGCACAGGGTGACCCTTCTCCAAACTACCTCCTCTGGTGGTTCAGGGACTTGGATCACAGAATCACAGAATCTTCTAGGTTGGAAGGGACCTTAAAGATCATCTTGTCCAACCGTCAACCTAACTGACAAAAATAGTCACCCACACAACAAACAAGGAACATCATCACTAAACCATACCTCCCAGATCTCAATGGAGATGTTTTCTTGAAGGCTGTGGGCTTGGGTGGGATGTGGTGGAGGCTGTGGGAGGAATGGGATGGAGCAGAAAGCCCCCACGAGGTGGTGGAGAGCACAGGAGTGTGTGAGACATCCCGTCGTGCTCAGGGCAAACGGCTTCCATCAGAGCAGCCCACTTTGCAGGATGAGGCCCAGGAGGGATGCTCAACTGAAGGGAGGAGAAGTGTCTTCCCAGCTCCCTTCCTCACATAATCCTCTTTGGGGGCTGCTGCAGCTACAGCTGTGCCCGGGGGCGGAGGTTTGCGGGAGGAGGAGCAGGAGGTGGGCAGACAAAATTACTGGGGTGAAGGCAGTTGGGAGAATAGGATCAGAGCGTCTGAGATCTTCATTGTCTTCTCTGCTATTGAGCTCAGGAAAATTTAGCACCACCCGAGCGGAGCGAAGCCATTTCTGCTGCTCTGCCGTTGGCAGTTGGAAACAGGCTCCCCGAGCTCGCTATTTATAGCTGTTCAGCAACCGCTTCGCTGAGCCTTCGCACCGGCGTGGGGCGATGGGCACGCTGGGGAGTCTTGGCTCTAGTTTCCCAAGCTGATCCCAGAGGATTTAAATAGAATCATAGAATCATTGAGGTTGGAAGAGACCCTTGGGATCATCGAGTCCAACCATCTACCCTACTCTACAAAGTCCTCTCCTACACCATATCCCTCAGCACCGCATCTAAATGGCCCTTAAACACATCCAGGGATGGTGACTCCACCCCCTCCCTGGGCAGCCTGTTCCAATGCCCGACCACTCTTTCGGTGAAAAATTCCTTCCTAATGTTCAGTCTAAACCCACCCTGTTGGAGCTTGAAGCCGTTCCCTCTCATTCTATTGTTAATTGTTTTCCAGCCCCCTCACCAGCTTCGTTGCCCTCCTCTGCACTCGCCCCAGCACCTCCAGATCTCTCTTGGATTGAGGTGCCCAAAACTGGACACAACACTCCAGGTGTGGCCTCACCAGTGCTGAGTACAGGGGCACAATCACCTCCCTACTTCTGCTGGTCACACTGTTTTTGATACAAGCCAGAATGCCATTGGCTTTCTTGGCCACCTGGGCACACTGCCAAGAGGTCTGTGTCAGTCCTGGCTTGGCTTGGGAACATCCAGCAGTCCCACAAGGCAGTGCCATGCTGGCTTTGCAACCCTTGTAACGCTGGCTGGGTCACCTCCCAGGGGGAGGAGGTGGGTGGCAGATGGATGTCCCCGTGCCACACTCTGGGTCTCACCTTCCTGCGAGAGGGGAACCCACCTCTGCCCTTTCCAGCCCCTTCCTGGGGCATCAAATATCCCAAACACAGAAGGGTGAGGAACGTTAACAGGAAAAATGTGTATTATTATGGCTGGGAGGAAAATATCAGCAGAGAGAGGAGGGGAAGGAGTGAATCATTTATGGCAGATGTCCCCACACTGCAAATACCACCTGGCCGTGGAAAAAAAATAAATCATAGGAGTCTCACTGCTTATCCAAAGAGCAAAAATGGAAAAGGTTTGTTGCATCCCATGGTGGCAAAGAGAGGAGCTACTGCAGGCACATCCAAAAAGCCCTGAAACTCAAAGTAATCCCAAAGAGCATTCCTGAGGGCTGGATCAGTGAACGCTGCATCTCTGTGATGCAGAGGCAATCCTGCTGTCCTTGCCTGCTGACACCACTTCCCAGGTGCCCATTGCATGGTCCAGCTCTCCTGAGGGACACAGGCACCCTCTTAAACTGCAAGTGCCACAGCTGCCTGGTGGAGGGACACATGCCAGCCCTTTGGTGGGGACAAGGTGCTGTCGGGGCACCAAAGCCCACAGCAGGTGGCCACGCTGGGCCGTTTGATGTAAGGATGCTCCATGCCACCCCTACCTGGTGCTTCATGTAGAGGGTTTATGGTCTTGAAAAGGCCAGGGAGGCTTTTCAAGTTGCCCTCGTTTAGTCTGTAATTTGAAAATATTTTCCACGAGGCTCTGTGGGAAGCCAAGCTCTGCATCAAATGGCCCCAAGCACCCTTATGCTGGCTTTCAAAATAAGCCCTTAAAATTCAATTTTTAGAGTGGTTCTTCAGCCCTGAGTAGCCCTGGTGAGGACCTTCTCTCCTGGTGCTCATTGCAGCTGTGGTTCTGCCTTTGTGCCGCAAGAAAGCTACTTGAGGATTGCATACAATTCATTAATTCCCAATTAATGCCTGTAATTATCTCCCCTTACATAAATAACTAGCTGTAGCATGATACAACCTTACAGTGTCTGTGCAAGGTGCCCTGACTCACAAAGCACTAGCAGGAAGTAATATATGCCTAAGAAAAACCTTTATCCAAGTAAGGAATAAATAAGACATTTGCCTTTTAGAAAGAAGATGATTCTAGAAGTAAGAAAACTCTTCCCAAGCACCACTGAGTCATTATATTTATAGGAGAAATTACTTTGCCATGGGAAAATTTCAAGCCACCCTAGGAAGCTTTAATCCACCAGACCCCTCTGGTGCTGGTCTTATTTCCTACACATCCCTCTTTCCATGCACATTTCCCCTTCCCCAGGCTGCCAGCACAAGCCAGCCTCAGCTGATCGCTTCCCCAAAAGGCCTTTAAAAGTCTATGGCAATATACTGCTGGCAACAGGGGCGCCCAGGAGAAGGTGACATCTCCAGAGATGTTCTGAAAGGGCAGCAGGGAAAGCTAGAGCCTGGCAGAACTCACGGGTGACCCTTCAGAGCCTGAGGATTTTATAAGTGAAGGGAATGATTCAAGGATTGGAGCATCTCCCTTATGAGGAGAGACTGAGAGAGCTGGGACTCTTTAGTCTGGAGAAGAGAAGGCTGAGGGGAGACCTTATCAATGCCTACAAGTATCTCAAGGGAGGGTTGAAGGAGGAGGGAGCCAGACTCTTTTCAGTGGTTCCCAGTGAGAGGACGAGGGGCAATGGGCACAAGTTGGAACATAAGAGGTTCCACTCAAATATGAGGAGAAACTTCTTCACGGTGAGGGTGACAGAGCCCTGGAACAGGCTGCCCAGGGAGGGTGTGGAGTCCCCTTCCTTGGAGATTTTCAAGACCCGCCTGGATGCTCCTGAGTAACATGCTCTAGCTCTAGGCAATCCTGCTTCAGCAGGGGAGTTGGACGAGATGATCTCTATGGTCCCTTCCAACTCTAAAATTCAGTGAAATTCAGTGAAATTCAGTGAAATTCAGTGAAGCTCTTGGGGAGTGGTGACCCCTTCTCAATCGATCCAGAGGATGGCTCCTGCCAAGCTCCCCTCCAAAATGGTCATTGCAGAGGGAAACGATACAACTTCCAAAGGTTTCAAGCACCAAAAGGTGCTTCTTTCCTCTAACACATGGCAGCAAGGGCATGCAATGCCCTTGGCCCCCCCACAAAAAGTCTTGCCAAGGCCCCCACATCCCCCTCATGGTGTGGGTGGCACAAGGGACTACAGGGCATGGGACATGGAGGTGGTGGTGGTGGGGACTCAATCGAGGTCTGTATGGGCAGGCTGCGTTGCGTAAGCCAGCTGGGTACCCAAAAGATGCGCTCCCAAACTGCAACAGATAAAAATATCCAGGGAATACGTGTTGCTCTGACTAAAGCACTGCTAAAATAGAAGAAGAGTGCGCAAATCCCTTTTTAGCTGCTCCCTCCCAGCCTCCTGCCTTCTCCCCTGCTGGGCTCCTACCCGCAGATCGCTGGTGGGTTGATGTCTCACAGCCCTCATCCCTCCTTCACACCATCGACGTGGTCCCTGCGTGTTACCTGCATTCAGGCGGGTGCTTTTCTTGCTGGGATGTTGCTTTGGGACAGGCATAAAGAGTGAGGTTAAGATATCGCTTTGCTCAAGTTAATAAATTAGTTGTAAAAGCGTTTGTTTGGTTTTTTTAGAAGTTCCTTGGCTTGGGGCAAACGGTGGATGTGCCATTTCCCCGTGTGCTGGTTACGGTCCCCTGACTCCGGTGCAGAGTTGCAATGTTTACATTGTAAAATCTTCCCTCTCAGGATGCTAAAATAAAATCCCATTTTTTGGATGCCTTTCTGTTTGCAATCCATTCCTCCAGGTCTGCTGTGGTCTGAGCCGACCATTAGACAAGTTCTGCGATCCCTGTACGTAGAATCACAGAAGGGGTTGGGTTGGAAGGAACCTTTAAAAGCCATCTAGTTCCACCCCCTGCCCTGGGCAGGGACACCTCCCACCAGACCAGGTTGCTCCAAGCCCCCTCCAACCTGGCCTTGAACCCCTCCAGGGATGGGGCAGCCACAGCTTCTCTGGGCAACCTGGGCCAGGCTCTCACCACCCTCACACCAAAGAAGTTCTTCCTGAGAATTCATCTCAATTTTCCCTCTTTCAGTTTAAAACTGTTCCCCCTCGTCCTATGGCTCCCCTCCCTGATCCAGAGTCCCTCCCCATCTCTCCTGGAGCCCCTTGAGGGACTGGAAGGGGCTGGAAGGTCTCCCCGGAGCCTTCTCTTCTCCAGGCTGAACCCCCCCAACTCTCTCAGCCTGTCCTCACAGCCCTTGGATGATTTTAGTGGCCTCCTCTGGAGCCCATCAGATGGGATGAACAACCCAAACTCCCAACAGCAGATCTTCCCATGACTTAGACTCCCCATGTCTGCACACCCTCCCACATGGGTGGCTTTGGAGCAAAGCTGCTTCCCAAGGCTGCAGCAAAGCCCTCTGGAGCTCCAGAGGAGCTGGAAACCCAACCCAAATGCTATCAGAGCCCCAGTGACACCCATCTGTTGGCTCGGATGCTTGAGCTACAAAGTGGAGGACTACGCATCGCTTGCTTGTGGGCAACAGGGGCCGGCACTGGAGAGGAACCTGGCAGGAGAAGGATGGAGGGGAACCAGGCACCCCGCCAGGTCGGGGAAGGGGCCGTGCTCTGCTGCCTGCGTGGCAAGATGGGGTGAGCCACCTTGGCAGGTTAATCCTTTTGTATCCCTCAACGAGTATATGTCACCGTGTCCTTACGCCTGCTTCCACTGACAGCAACAAAGCCTGCACCCATTGTTAACAGCTGATTAAAATTCATTGGGAGCCGCCACTGCAGGCTGCTAAAATAGAGGCTGCTCTTGATGCTAAGCCAAATAATTTGAGTTTTTCATCTCGGTGATCATGTAAACAAACTGTCAGACATCCAGATGCAGGCATGGAGAAATATCCATGGGCTGGAACAGTGACGGGGCTCGGCATATACTCATTTACTAATCTGATTGTTGTGAATAAATTAAATGACTGTGTCAGAAGGATATTCCCTGGGCCTGTGTTCTGCTCTATAAAGATGTGATCATTTTGCACCTCGGGTCACTGAGCAAAGAGAGATGTGTCTCAGCGGCCAACTGAACCAGAGCCAGATACACGCAGCCTCAAAGCGTGGTGTGAAACACCGGGATCTGCTCTCTGCTGTGGGGAGCCAGGAGAAGTGTTGGGAAAACAGCCATGCAAATCCCAGAATCACAGAATCGTAGTTGGAAGTGGTTGGAAGGGACCTCAGAGATCATTGAGTCCAACCACAAAAAAAAACCAACCAAAAAGAAAAACCACCACACAAACCACCACCCACCCCCTAAACACACAACAACAACAACAACCAAACCAAAACCATCACCCACCCACACAACATCCCACCACAAACCAATAATCTTGGGCACTAGAGCATGCCCTGAAGAGCCATGTCTACACGTTTCTTAAATACCTCCAGGGATGGTGACTCCACCACCTCCCTGGGCAGTCCATTCCAATGCCTGACAACCCTTTCAGTAAAGAAATGGTTCCTAATATCCAACCTGAACTTCCCCTGGCGCAACTTGAAGCCATTACCCCTTGTCCTATCATCTGTAGCTTGGCTCATCTGCCTCTCTACAGCTTCCTTTCAGGTATTTGTACAAATAAGAGTATCAAAAAAGTAGTGGCTTTGTAGCTCTCTCCCTCAGATGTAGGACCATTTTCCCCTGGAAAATGCAGATCCACCCCCTCTGGTGAGGGGTCTGGAGAATAAGTCTTATGAGGAGAGGCTGAGGGAACTGGGGTTATTCAGCCTGGAGAAGAGGAGGCTGAGGGGAGACCTTATTGCTCTCTGCAACTCCCTGAAAGGAGGGTGTAGAGAGGTGGGGGTCGGTCTCTTCTCCCAAGTCACAGGCGACAGGACGAGAGGAAATGGCCTCAAGTTGCACCAGGGGAGGTTCAGGCTGGATATTAGGAAAAATTTTTTCACTGAAAGGGTTCTCAGCCATTGGAATGGGCTGCCCAGGGAGGTGGTTGAGGCACCATCCCTGGAGGTGTTCAAAAG
>NW_015090795.1:3324947-3327676 GCF_001431845.1 Calidris pugnax
TTTGTTGTGTGGGTGTCTATTTTTGTCAGTTAGGTTGACGGTTGGACAAGATGATCTTTAAGGTCCCTTCCAACCTAGAAGATTCTGTGATTCTGTGATTCTGTAAGGCAGAGGCACCGTGCTGGGCAGCAGTTTTGATCTGCTGAGCACAGGCCGACAACAGCCAGGGGTTGCACTGCCGTGGAAGAACGTCGCGATGGCGGGGCTCGGCGTGACGGCGAGTTTATCCCGTCCCCTGGGCAATCTGTTACGGTGATTCATTACCTTCCCTTAAAAATGTGCATCTTATTTCCAGCTCGAATTTTTCAGACTTGAGCTTCTAGCCCTTGGATATCATTATGTGCTGTTTTCATCAGATCAAAAAGGTCTCCAACACATACCTCTTCCCCCTGGGAATGGCAGAGTGGGATTGCATTGCCTCTGCATTGTCTGACGGCCTGTGGATTAAGCTTTCTGTTTTCCTCTGAATTTTCCAGCAGTTCCCTTTCAGGAGGCCCACTTGGAAGATCTCTACTGTCAGACACTACCAAAGGGGGTGAGAAGATCAGAGAAACAGCCGTGCTGTTCAACCCATGGTCCATGTAGCCCACAGAATCATAGAATCATTTAGGTTGGAAAAGACCTTTAAGATCTTCAAAAAGTCCCTTAAGATCTTTAAGTCCCACTAACCCATGTCCCTCACCTTTTAAGTACCTCCAGGGATGGTGACTCTACCACTTCCCTGGGCAGCCTGTTTCAATGCTTGATAACCCTTTTGGTGAAGAACTTTTTCCTGGTACCTAATTTAAACCTCCCCTGGATCAGCTTGAGGCCATTTCCTCTTGTCCTATTGCTTGTTACGTGTCTCCAGCTCAAGAGGATGCTGTCCCAGCAGGGCAATACATATGATTTGTTCCCTGGGTGTTCTCCCAGCACCTGCCTGCTTCCTCACCTGCAGGTGGTTCGTCTGTTTGCGAAGTCTCAAGAAGTCTCCCTTCCTAGAAGTCATCCCGTCTCCCCAACTTTTGGGTTTTCCAAAGCCCTTCGGCAAAGATTTCACTGGATTTGCTCTATATTCTACAGAGGTTCCCCATGTTTATACAGCACTGGCAAAGCACCGTGCTCAGCCATCGCCTCTCCTAACGCAGGCGCTCCACACATCACACCGTGACCTGGGCACGCTGCTCCAGCAGTGGCTTGGAGCCCACATTTCTTCAAAGACTCCTCCTGGCATCCATGCATTGTGTCTTGGCAGCTTGAATCCAGCCCCAGTTCCCAATCCCATCTGCCTGGTGGTGGGCAGGCAGCTGCTCTGCCGGATGGGAGCACGGGCGAGTCTGCCCATCCTTGCTGCAACAGCACATGGGGCAGGTTGAGGGGACGGTGATGGGCACAGGACCCATCAGAGCACAGAAGAGCTGGTCCAGGGCTATGGTGTGGCAGTACCTTGCACTGGGCATCCTGGAATTCCGGTAATGGAGACAAAGCCCCTGGTCTCTGGACTCTAGAACCTGTTTAGAAAGGCCTGCAGCGACAGGACGAGGGGCAATGGCTTCAAGCTGGAGGGGAACAGATTTAGATTGGAGATTAGGAGGGGGTTCTTTACTGTGAGGGTGGTGGAGCACTGGAACAGGTTGCCCAGGGAGGTGGTTGAGGCCCCATCCCTGGAGATATTCAAGGAGAGGCTCAATGAAGCCCTGGGCAACCTGGTCTAGTTGGGGGTGTCCCTGCTGACTGTGGGGGGGTCGGACTAGATGGCCTTTGGAGGTCCCTTCCGGCCTGGGCAATTCTATGATTCTATGATTGCTCTTTCCCAGTGTTAAAAATGGGCTTGGGCAGCCCCCAAACCCATTTAAAACACTAAAACCTCCAAGATTTTCAGGGGCTGGCCCTGCTTCTCTCCGGTGCTGCTTTCACAGGAGTGAAGCCCTGGCTCTGCACCAGCTCTGCAGGGGCACGGTCCTTCGCAGCACTGGGTTAGAGATGAAATAAATTGTCTGTCTCCTCCGGCGCCACAGGGTTTGTGAAGCTCCTGCCGGCTGCCAGCTGGCCCTGTGCAGGGCTTCTGCTCTGCCCGCTGGCCTCTGGCCACGGGGACGCAAGGGGACTCCCCTGGCAGCTCTGGGAGGACGGCGAGTGATCCCAGAGCTGGGACTGGAACCCAGGTGCTGCCTTCCTGCCAACTGGGATCTGCTCTGAGAAGGAAAGAGGCTGGGGAATAAGGGCTGTGCAAGGAAGAGAGGGGACCAGCTTGATGTGGGGACACAAGGACAGCTCGGAGCAGAGACCAACCTCCCCTGGTGCCGCCTTCTTCTGGGCCGGAACAATCCTCGCCACCAATACAAACTAGGGGGTGAGGTATTGGAAAGCAGCCCTGAGGAAAGGGACTTGGGGGTGCTGGTGGATGAGAAGCTGGACATGAGCAGGCAGTGGGCAGCTGCAGCCCAGAAGGCCAATCCCATCCTGGGCTGCATCAAAAGATGCGTTGCCAGCAGGTCCAGAGAGGGGATTCTGCCACTTTACTCTGCTCTGGTGAGACCTCACCTGGAGTATTGTGTGCAGGTCTGGAGCCCTCAGTATAAGAAGGACATGGACCTGATGGAGAGGGTCAAGAGGAGGGCCACGAGGATGATCAGGGGGATGGAGCACCTCTGCTACGAGGACAGGCTGAGGGAGCTGGGGTTGTTCAGCCTGGAGAAGAGGAGGCTCCGGGGAGACCTAATAGCAGCCTTCCAGTACCTGAAGGGAGC
>NW_015090795.1:3327722-3342995 GCF_001431845.1 Calidris pugnax
AGGAGAGGGTTCTTCACTGTGAGGGTGGTGGAGCACTGGAACAGGTTGCCCAGGGAGGTGGTTGAGGACCCTTCCCTGGAGATATTCAAGGAGAGGCTCCATGAGTCCCTGGGCAACCTGGTCTAGTTGGGGGTGTCCCTGCTGACTGCGGGGAGGTCGGACTAGATGACCTTTGGAGGTCCCTTCCGGCCTGGGCAATTCTATGATTCTGTGATTTTATGATTCTTTCCCCCCACAGCCAGCCGTCTGGGCTGCGGGCAAAGGATATAAGTGTGAAGGCAACTCCGATCTGATCCTTTCCTGGCTGTGTCCTGGCAGCAGGGACCTGCAGAGCTGGCAGCGGTCGGTGGACCATTATGTTCAGTAGCCACCAAGGAGCCCGTCTTTCTAATCCCTTCTTGGCATCATTGATGTGTTTGGCCTCAGCTGCACCCTGCAGCCCTTTAATGATGCTGCATGAGCGTCGGTGAGGTCCCTTTGCCAGTTCAACCTGGATCCAGAGGGGCTCAGGACAGAGACAAGTGCTCCCACAGGGACAGTGTGGCCACACAAGCGTCACACTACATAAATAGAGAATAAATGCTTGCTGAAGCAGAGCAATGCCTCTGTAACACAGAATCACAGAATCACAGAATCACAGAATCTTCTAGGTTGGAAGGGACCTTAAAGATCATCTTGTCCAACCGTCAACCTAACTGACAAAAATAGACCCCCGCACAACAAACAAGAAGCATCACCATCACTAAACCAGACCTCCCAGCACTACATCAACCCGTCTTTTGAACACCTCCAGGGATGGGGCCTCAACCACCTCCCTGGGCAGCCCATTCCAATGGCTGATAACCCTTTCAGTGAAAAAATTTTTCCTAATATCCAGCCTGAACCTCCCCTGGCGTAACTTGAGGCCATTTCCTCTCGTCCTGTCGCCTGTGACTTGAGAAAAGAGACTGACCCCCATCTCTCTACACCCTCCTTTCAGGGAGTTGGAGAGAGCAAGAAGGTCTCCCCTCAGCCTCCTCTTCTCCAGGCTGAATAACCCCAGCTCCCTCAGCCTCTCCTCATAAGACTTATTCTCCAGACCCCTCACCATCTTTGTTGCCCTTCTCTGGACCCGCTCCAGCACCTCAATGTCTTTTTTATGGTAGGGAGCCCAAAACTGGACACAGTACTCAAGGTGAGGCCTCTTTACTCAAGGTGAGGCCGTCTTTTATCTGAGCACATTGTCCCTGTCAGCAAAAGGCAGCACCCGGGGAGCAAAGCCCTTGTGTAGCTCCTGATCAGTGTCTGTCATCAGCTGAGCACAGTAATTTCTCACTAGAAAGAAATGAGGTATAAATGCAAATCGAGATTTCTCAGTTGTTTAAACTCTCATTTTCACTCGTCGATTTATAAGATGATTCACATCACTAATTTAGATTAATTTTATTTCATCTGTCCCTGGACCAACCAGGCATCTTGGTCTCCAAAGGTGTTTTGTCTTCTGTTTTCCATTGTGTATCTTTGTGGGGCCTCGCAGGGCTGCTAAGTGAGCCCTGGCTCCTGAGACCTGCTGAAAGCATTTCAGTCACAGCCAACCTGAAAAGCAACCTTGCAACTGCAGCTTTATTTTTCTTTTCACTTGGGCTTTTGGTTTTATTCTGTGAGTTTTTTTATAGCGTGACATTTCCCTGTATGACTAAAGAACCTTAAAAACCAAAGGGTGAGGAGATGGCCCAGGCAGTGACTCGCTGTTGATGGAACCACGATGACAAAGCCCTGCTCAGGCCCCAGCTTGAATTGTGGGTGTTCCCAGAGCATCCAAAAATTGCCTTCACCTCTTTTCCCTTGATGGCACCAGATCAGCCCATGTCTCCAAAGCCAGCAAGCTCCATGGAGACCTCAAAGAGGAACTCAGGTCTGATCCCACCTGTGCTGCTGACACACTTCTTTGGTTCTTCTTCCCCTGCTTTTTCTCCTATGTTTCATCCCAGTAGTCTGGAGACCTCTGCGTTCCCAATGCTGGACACAACCAGCCCTTCACTGAGCAGCTCTCCAGCCACAGACTGGAAAGTTCCCATCGTTCAGCCTGGACAGGGAGAGCACTCTGTGCCCAGGAATGCCACCACACGCAGCTGGAAAGTCCTCTAGCCACCACAGAAATCACTTTATAGCCTCTTTCCTGCCCATTTTTTGGAGCAGAGCCGTGAGCATTTGGAGCCACGTGGCCACCTTGACCTCACACATGCTGGCTCCTGCTCTCCTGCACAGGGAAATGCCCCTGCTTGGTTCCCTGCTGCAGAGATATGTAAATGGGTCCATCAGCCAGAGCTGGCGCTCACTGGCATTGCCTCATCTTCAAAAGCACAAGGACAATCAGCATAATGACTTCGTTTACAGTGGAAATCCAATTACTGCAGGGAAGCATTTCATTAGAGTGGGTTTTCTTTGCGGTTGCCACACATTCTGCTGAATAACCATCTCGCCGGTGCCAGCACCGGGGACCAGCTCCATGTGCCTGGGCACGCATGGCAGTGACAAGGTGGGCAAAGCAGGATGTTGCAGCTCAGCCATGGCCCTGGGATCTGCTCTTCTGTCACCTGTGCTGCTCCCACTGCTGTGTCCCAGCTGTCTCCTCTCCCCTTCTCATTCCCATGATGCAATCCAGCAGGCACTGCCTGCCTCGAGCCCCCTCTGTCTGGGCTTGCAGGGGGATTTTGTTCCCATGCCAACCCCAGGCCCTGCAGGGGAGATGAGAGCAAGTCCCACAGGACAGCAGCTCTGCCCAGAAACCCTTTGAACCACGTCCCCACCACCCTGGGGACGTGGTTCACCCCTTCTCTGCAGCAGCCCCACTGGAGGGGGAGCCTGATTTGCTGCTGACGCTGCCTGTCCTTTCTGTCCCAGCTCCTTTCCCTGGCCTGCCCTCCCTGCAGCAAACCTGCAGTGGTTTGGTTCTCTAGTAAAAAAAAATCCTTAAAATGTTCCCCTTATTATGTACATCATCTGCTGAGAGTTTGCTGCCAGCTCAGACCTGTTTTGAACTTGGTGAAATCGGCGTTTTTAAAGGGTTCAGTGTGTACATCACTGATCCGCGCGGTATTTCTGCTGAAACACCTCAAATGCTGGAGGAATAAGACTTGGAAATGATCAAGCCTGACACAACGACCCCAGGCAACACTACAGACTTGGGGCAGAGTGGCTGGAAAGCTGCCCGGAAGAAAAGGACCTGGGGGTGTTGGTAGACAGCAGGCTTAACATGAGCCAGCAGTGTGCCCAGGTGGCCAAGAGGGCCAATGGCATCCTGGCTCGTATCAAGAATAGCATGGCCAGCAGGAGTAGGGAAGTCATCGTGCCTCTGTACTCGGCACTGGTGAGGCCTCACCTCGAGTACTGTGTTCAGTTTTGGGCCCCTCACTACAGGAAGGACATTGAAGTGCTGGAGCGTGTCCAGAGGAGAGCCACCAAGCTGGGGAGGGGTCTGGAGAACAAGTCCTACGAGGAGAGGCTGAGGGAACTGGGCATGTTTAGTTTGGAGAAGAGGAGGCTGAGGGGAGACCTCATTGCCCTCTACAACAACCTGAAAGGGGGGTGTAGAGAGGCAGGTGTTGGCCTCTTCTCCCAAAGGACGAACAACAAGACCAGAGGAAATGGTCTGAAGTTGGGGCAGGGGAGGTTTAGATTAGATATTAGGAAGAATTACTTTACTGAGAGAGTGGTCAGGCACTGGAACAGCCTGCCCAGGGAGGTGGTGGAGTCACCATCCCTGGAGGTACTTAAGAAACGTATAGACATGGCTCTTCAGGGCATGCTCTAGTGCCCAAGGTTATTGGTTTATGGTGAGGTGTTGAGTGTGGGGTTTAGTTGGTGGGTGCGGTGTTTTTGGTGGGCATTTGGTGTGGTGTGTTTTGTATTTGTATTTGTTTGGTGGTTTGTTTTGGTTTTTTTTGGGGTTTTTTTTTTTGTGGTTGGACTCGATGATCTCAGAGGTCCCTTCCAACCAGTAAGATTCTGTGATTCTGTGATTACCATACTGCAACGGGCAGAGGAGGTGCCGCTGCTGCAGAAGATGCGGTGGCAAGCGGCAGGAGACACAGTCTGTGCAGGAGGTGCCTCCAGGAGGTGGCAGATTCATGGGCTCAGGCACTGCGAGGGAAGGGAAGGCAGTTATGATAAATTTCACTAAGGAGCAGAGTTCAGCGCTGCTGCAGAAGATGCGGTGGCAAGCGGCAGGAGACACAGTCTGTGCAGGAGGTGCCTCCAGGAGGTGGCAGATTCATGGGCTCAGGCACTGCGAGGGAAGGGAAGGCAGTTATGATAAATTTCACTAAGGAGCAGAGTTCAGCTTTGTGGCAATGACAGACCGTCTCTCTGCTATCGCTGTGTTGCATGATGTTACCAAGAAAATGAAACAGTTTCTGTTGGGGAGTGTTTTCTTGTCTGTTTGCTTGTTGGAAGGTTCAGTTTTGATTTCTAACAGCGTGCAGCACACTGGGAGGCTGTCGATATGGGAGAAAAGCATGAATAAATGAAAGTGAGAGGCAAGACTGCTCCTTTAGGGACCTGTTTAATCAAAATCCCTCTTGTCTCTTCGGCCTCCAATTGAGATGCTTTGGTAGAAACCCCTGGGTCCCACTTTTGCTGCGTTTTATATTTGACCTTCAGACTCTCCCTCATCACTTGCATCTTTTGCTCTTGAGGGGTGAGGGTCACACACTTAGGGGCAGAAGCTGATTTACCACAGATAACAAAATGTCCCCATGCTTTTCCTTGGAATGGCAAACAAGTAGCCAAGCACTTTTTAGAGTAATTCTGCAGCAGAGATGGGATTATGTAGCAGCCTTCTCAGCTCCTCTCAACCCCTCCGGCCGCGCTTGAATCTGTTGGCATCACAGAATCACAGAATCTTCTAGGTTGAAAGGGACCTTAAAGATCATCTTGTCCAACCGTCAACCTCACTGACAAAAATAGACACCCACACAACAAACAAGAAGCATCATCACTAAACCATACCTCCCAGCACTACATCAACCCGTCTTTTGAACACCTCCAGGGATGGGGCCTCAACCACCTCCCTGGGCAGCCCATTCCAATGGCTGATGACCCTTTCAGTGAAAAAACTTTTCCTAATATCCAGCCTGAACCTCCCCTGGAGCAACTTGAGGCCATTTCCTCTCGTCCTGTCGCCTGTGACTTGGGAGAAGAGACCGACCCCCACCTCTCTACACCCTCCTTTCAGGGAGTTGTAGAGAGCAATAAGGTCTCCCCTCAGTCTCCTCTTCTCCAGGCTGAATCAGAGACCCACGTGTTGCTTCCTAGCCCATCCCATGCCAGGATAACCCAAAAATGACTCTGGTAACACTCTCCAGAAATGCTCAAGTAGATGTTTAGGCGTGATAACCACCACCTCCCTACTGGGATTCTGGATCACGCTGTGACGTTCAGTTTTACTCAGCATATTCTGGCTGAAAAAAGCATTTATGATGATTGCAGTGAAAGCTTCTTCATGCCCACTTAGATATCCTTCTTCCCTGATTGAGTAGACTGAGCCCTATCAGAGGAGCACGTTTTGCTCAAGGATTTTTTTTTTCCTAGGATTTTTTTTGGATAGTTACTCTAGGATCTTTTTTCTGGCCCAGCCTTACCTTTGCCACCTGCAGGTAAGTGGGTACATGCTGAAGTGGACTCCTAGGAGAGAAGCTTCTCCAATAAGCGTGGTTTCTCCGTTGGTTTCTGGGCTGGTTTCTCAATGACATTTTAAGGCAGAGGCAGGAAGGGATCTGTGGGTGAAGGAACATTTTGCATCAGCCTACACAGCATTTACAGCACCCTCGGTAAGTAGCGTGTGGGCAAGTCCTACTGGGCTCTTCACAACAGAAATGCAGATATTTTGTGCCAGAGAGAACACCCTCTGAGGAACAGAGGGCAGAGCTCTCATTACAGAATCATTGACTCAATTATTCCCTGGAAGCATATTAAAATGACTCTGTTTTTTATTGCAAAGTAAAAGTGACAAAGAAAAGGTCCTGGCAAGTGTCTGTCACAGCTCCCCGTGGCGTGGCTGTGTCCCTACCTGCTGAGCATCTTGGGAGCTCTGCATCTGGGACTGGGATTCCCAAAGTGAAAATAATGGTTAGTTATAAAAATAGTATGGGAGTTTTTTTTAAAAAAAAAACTTACAGGATATTAGGAGCGTGGCAAATGCACACCCACTGTATAAAGGCATTAGCAGCAAGCAAAAATACGATTGTAACACATTCCCAAAACCAACAGGGTAATTGTACAGCGTGAATTACATTGCCACCACCATGTCCCTGTCCTGGTTTGAGCCACACAGGACTCATTTTTCATGCGGTAATTTTACTTTTCAGTAAAGTCTCTTCTAGTGCTCAGGAAACCTGCACTTTTAGAAGACTCTAGTGGCTGGATTGGTGAAAATATTGACTTTATTGCCAGCTCTGGGATGTGGGTTCCAAGGTCTCAGTGTTTTTCAGGTGAGGGGATGAGGAGGAGCGAGACCCGGGCACTTGACCCAAGCTGCCAACAGGGTTAGTTCATACCATGAACAGCACATTACACAGAAATTACAAAATTTCCTGAGTTCTCTCTCCCTCGATGGCTGGGATCCTGAGAACTCCTTGCCCCGGTGCCGGAGCCCTGAGCCCTCGCAGGGTCCCACACTGGCTGTCCCTGGGGGGAGTGCACTGCTCCCTGGGGTGGGATGGGGATAGTCCTGGGGTATTTTATATTGGTATCGGGATCAATACTGGTTCTTTAGTGTGATTAATGTTAATTATTTATTCTTATCCTATTGAATCTATTTATATTTCAACCCATGGGTTTCCTTCTTGTTTCCCAGTTCCCCTTTAGACTCCTGTGGGCCTGATTCAGAGCCCACTAGTGTCATCCCAGTTCCCCTTTAGACTCTTGTGGGCCTGATTCAGAGCCCACTAGTGTCAACGAGAAGCCATTTGGATGATAAGGATGGCTGCTTCTGGAAGAACAGGTTTTGTTTTGTTGCCATACTACAACCGTGCTTCTCCCTTTGCTGGAAAATAGAAAAGTCATAAGGAAAATACAGAAAAGTCATAAGGAAAGTTGTTCCCTTGTGCTCAAAGAAGACGACTTTGGAAGTGCTGTCTCTCTTTCTAGCCTCAGCCGGGTCAGGAGTCGTCTCCTCTGCCTCGGTAGACGCTCTTGCTGCTATTTCTGTGCCGACTGCTTGGTTCTTTGATGCTAAAAGTGCTCTATTTGAGATGCCTTGTTTAAAGAAAAAATACCAACTTGATTTAAAACTCTTTTTCCAATTAACTAGCGGTGGGCTTGCTGCCAACAGCCAGCCAGCCAGCCCGTCTCCTTCTGAAGGCAGAAAATGCCTCCAGCTTTCAAGGTGCTGCGACGCTATTTGTGGCACTGCCTGGGAGAGAGCGTGGCTTGATCTCAGCAGCAAGGATATGACTAGAAACAGATTGGCATCAGGGCAGGCTGAAGTAAAATGAAAAAGGGATGTAAAGAAAATGAGGAGTGGTGTGATCCCCCCCCAAAGAATACCTGGATGCCTGGGGGATATGCAGAAAATCAGACTATATCTCCCCCTCTCCCCATGGCACTTCTGACCTCAATGTCCAGGCAGATAATCTGACCTAATCTGATCTAATAATCCAACGTAATCTTCTGGCGTGTCATGAACTGCATCTCACCAGCATTATCTGATAGCAGTGAAGTGCTGGGCCTGTTACAGATTACGTTATCTATCTATCTGAAAGAATTATTTTTGGCTTCAAAAGCAACATTAGTTCCTCACCGGTTATGCAGGAAAAGCCTCCCAGCCTCAGAGACTGCAGTGAAAATGCAGGTTGGATCTTACACAGGATTCATTTTCCATGGTGATGAGGAGAATGACTGACATCTTCCCTGCCTCACAAATTTTTCACAACTAGAAACTGAACCTGACCTGGAATGTTTTCACTGACTGAGGGCAGTGAGTTAAACAGGGCCTGTTTTCTGTCTTGCCTGAACCAGCTCTGAACACGTAGCATCTGCTGGAGCTCCTCAGTCAGTACAAAAATACCTGCACAGATCTCTTGGAAAAGTGACATTTTACAAGAAAATGGTGTTAATATCATTTTCTCCTGTATGTCTTCAGACATCCTCAGGCCAGCTGCTGTGCTGGCCTCAGGGCAACAGGTTCTTGTCACTAAAATACAGAAAATGGGTTTCACTCAGCATAAAATTCACTGTGTCCTGGAACCAAGAGCAAGTCCCTGACTGGGGCAAAGTGATGTAAAACCAGCAGGTCAGTAGGGATTTTCATCCATATCATTCTGGAGTAAATAAGGAGTTGGTCATTTTGTCCCTGGCTTGAATGTGCAAGATCCACTGTCCCTTTACACTCCCAGGCACTATACTCTAAGTCTTGGTTTTCTGTGTCTTTTGCAGCAAAATGCAGAGGAAGCAGCAACACTTACATTTCTGGCTGCCCACCATTTCCCACTGCTCTTCTCATCCTCCCAAGCTGGAATCTGGCCCGCTGACGTAGCCCAGGCCACCTAGCTGCCTCGGAACAAACATTCTGGGAGGTTTCTGCCAAAAGCAGTTCAGCAGTCTGAGACTCAAGCTCAGGGAAACAGGAGGTTTGCCTCCCACAACGCTCACTCTCACACGTGTTTCTCTGAAGGTTATCTCATTCTTCCCTGATTTTGCTCAGAGACTGGAAATTTGGTAGTTTGGCCACCTTTGGCTCAGGCATATGGCTTTTGCTAGTCTTGTCAAAGCTTGATGAACTGTGGCTGCACGATGCCCTTGTGGAAACAGGCAGGATGGTGGAAGAAGGGTCTACTCTGGGTGGGAGGGACAGTGCAGCTGTTATGGCACAGCCCTGTGATCTGAACAGCAGTCTGAGAATGAACTGGCTTCTACGCTGAACACAACATTCCTTGCTGTACCTACGGCAGGGGAGAGAAATACTATTTGTTTGTGAAGAGCTGAAAGAACAGCGTGGCAGATCAGCCCCCGAGGAAATGAGTAATCCCGCACCCAGTGCAGGGGAAGGAGGTCAGCAGCGCACAGGGGAGGGGGCTGAGGAGAGGCTGGGGTTTAAAGATGTGAAAATTGGATTCCCTCGGTAGGGAATTCCTCCTGTACGCAGAGTCAGGCAGAGGTCTGACATCTTGGATGTGACAAGGAGAAAGACAAATGGAAACTGCTAATGCTAATTATTTTTTAAGATGTAATAGACTGTGCTGCGAGGGGAGAGCAAGAGGGTGGCAAGATGCTGGGGAGTGGGCTGAGGGCAGGGGAGAGAGAGAAATCAAGAGAAGGGATGGGGTCGGGTTGCTGGAGAAAGAGGGGGGTTGGAAAGAGGAGACCAGAGGGACAGCTACCGGCACTTGGTCAGTTTATCAACGACAACAGCTACCGGCACTTGGTCAGTTTATCAACTTCTATTCCCTAAAGTGTCAAACACGGAACTAGAAGAAATGCAGGTTTAAGGAGTCCTGGGTGTTAGAAAAGAAATCTGAGGGGTTCATGCAGGAGGGGGAATGAGAGAAGCTCAGTTCACCCGCCAGAGTGCTCTGATCTGCCAGAGCTCTCTGAGCTCCGCTGACAGAACAGGAGCTTTGACACTTCTCCCCGCACGTGAGTCCCAATCCCAACCCAAATCTCACTGGAAGCCCCCGGAGATATCCACAAACCAGAGAGACAAAGCAGAAGAGGAAGACGAAGCCAACCAGGGCTGCGAGGTAGCCTTGCAAGAATCCTTGAGGGAACTGAATCTCTTTGACACAGAATTTGATAGCAAAAAAGAGAAAAAACCTATTTCATATTAGCGCACGAAAGAGTTAAAGCAAATGAATAAACTTGTGAGACAATGTTAATTGTCTGAAACACAATCTGTTTGACTTCTGGTTTATAAAGATCTCTCCACTTTAGTTCCCATGGTAACTATTGCGCAAAACCACACTTTTCCTAATCATCTCCACAGAGTTTAAAGCAATTTTGTAATCCAATCAAATGTAAAGAACAGAATTTGTTTTTGTGTTGAGAAAACTGCTACCTAATGAGCAAACAGTGACTGGGAGAGGCCAGATTTACAATTATGACCCTAGAGAGACACTTAATTACGGAATAATTAGCAGTTGCTGGAGTTTCTTAGTGCATAGAGGAAAGGCTGATGGATAGTGGTTGTGAGAAGGGTAATTCTGAGGTCTTCTGAGTAGTCTTCTGGAGCCTGTGCTGGGGCAGCTCAGCCAGCGGGGAGCAGAAGGATGGGAACGTGCTTTCCAATGGGGTTTCTCCCCTTCTTGTGGAGGGGACATTCTGCTAATCCTCCCCGACTGTGCACAGAGTGGAAGCTTCACTCACAGGCACCAAGCCCAGTCTGGCTTCTGGGAAGTCAGTGGCACCTTCACTTTAGGCAGGTAGGGTTGAATTATTTCTCCTAATATGGAAGATCTTTCTGTAGGAGGAAGCATTGACGCATGGATTGTCTTCCTGGAACGAAATCCAGAGCTATAGAAAAGTCATTAGCTCTTGACTTTCATTCTTCTAACACCGAAGCCCAGAAAACTGTTCTGTGTGGAATTCTAAATACCAACTTCCCCAAAAGGCTGAAGCCAGAAAACAGCCAAATAAATCAGGCAGGATCCGTTTTTCTTCTTAAGACAGTACAAAATGCAGCCCAAGGCCTACCTGGGACTTTCAGGGTCAGTCTGATTTCACCTTGGGCTTTAGGACAATGACTTCATGTCTCCTGCCCCAAATGATTATAGGCAGGAGAGCTCTCTGCATAATCTCTTGGCATTTCATAAATGCAGACTCTGGAAATGAGGTCAGGGCTCTGATGCTGTACCTTGTCCAGGGACTGCAGAGAGCTTGGTCCGTGTTTGGAAATAATTACCTGGCCAGAACTCTGTTCTCTCAGAGTGGTCCTTCATAAGGTCAGCCCCAGGCAGGCAGCCTCTGTGCTCTTGCTGCTCATCCGTCTGGTTTAATGTTCAGTTCATCATCAGAACATGGAAGGGTACTCTAAAAAGTACAATAAAATAGAGAAAATATGTGAAAATAGAGCTGGTTCAATGTGTTCGCGTTTCAAATATAGATGAATTAACATTCTGCAAAAAAAAAAAAAAAGAAAAAAAAAGAGTGGGTGAATTTGTGTGGAAATTTTTTGAATATTTTCAACCACTTGCAGAACTGGTTGAATTTGGAAAATTTATTCAACTCTGTGGCTTTAACTTTGGGGAAAATGTTGAAACATTCAAGCGTTTCAGCCTTTTTTTTTCATTTTCAGCTCGAAAGAAAACAAAACGCAAAGGAAGCGGAGTCTTTCTACTCCCACTCCTAGCTGTGGGATCTGCTTTTCTGAGGCACAGATGTCATGAAGAAAAGGATGATTTCTTGATTACACAGGCATTTTTCGCTTTATCATCTTTCATTCTGCATCAAAACCAAAGAGCTCCGTGGGCAGGAGAATGTATCGGGCTGGTTTCCTGGGCTCAGAGCTGAACGTCCCCTTGTCTGACAAGTGTTCTTGCCAATGAAGCCTTCCCTGTGGTGAAAATACTCATAATTCCTTTTCCCTCTGTCAAACAATAACCCAAGCGTGTGCTTCAGCCTCTTTCTAACTGGACAACTCTTTTCATTAAATTAGTGAGACTTGGTATTTTTGTAATTCCAACCTTGGCCAAAGTGATGACCAGTATGTGGTTCTGTGTTGGGGGGGGGAAAGGACTGTAAACTGACCACAAAATCCCCTTCCCCTCAGCTCTCCTTAGAGCTCCATCCTCTAAGGTTGTTTTCCTTAGAAAAACAACCTAAAAGCACGAATAGGAGTATTATTGGACAAGGAAAAAACCCTCCACGTTAACACCTTGAAGGATGACAGGGTGTCTCTAGCAGGAGAACCAGGTAATTTCTACCCCAAGAGGATCTTCTGAGCCTTCAGCCTCTTCCCAGTTTAGAAGCAGCCTCAATTCTGCCGCTGTGTGGCAGCGCTGAAAAAGAGCATGGAAATAAATCACTCGTCAGTAAAAAAACCATCACTTGGCAGAGCAGAGCTCACCCCAGCGGGCAGGAAAGCACCCTAATTTTACAAACAGGCTTTTACACCTTCTGACCTCCATCACCAGAACTTCATCCCACCAGAGGAGCCGGCGTTTTGCAGAAAAACCTGGGGCTTTCTCAGAGGATGTGGACAGTTGTCGAGATGAGCCGAAGGGAAGGCATTTTTCTCAATTCTGTACGTGTGGGGGTGTGGACAAACTCTGCAACAGGAGAGAAAACGTTAAGGATCCACAGTAAAACTTATTTAATGTGTGCTGGTCCATAATTTAACTCTTGCCACCTGTGTAGGGGTAGAGCCATGCCTGGAAGCTCAAGGATCCCTCTTTAGATTCAGTAAAGCAGAGGGGGGCAGTGCCAGGGTGGAGACACCTGAAGCTGGTCAAGATCAGAGTGACAGGGCTCCGCAGCCTCGTGAACATAAAAATATCTGGTGTTTCTCCCGTGGAGGAGTCTCAAACCTCTGAAGAAGCATGAGGGTAAGAAGGGAATTGGGCTGTGGTGACTAATGGATTAAATCAATGCTGCCCCTCCACTGCCTGCACGTTTCTGAAAGTAAATCATAAAGCAACATTTTTTTTTTTGCAAATCTCACGTCCCCATAACAGAGCAGTCACAGAGGAAGGGAAAAGGGGCAGCATTAGGAGCCATGTTCATTTCTTAAGGCCGCTCGGAGCCATCTGTTTTTTGTTTGGTTATTAAATCTCTTTATTCTATTGTCAACCTTGAAAGGCAAGGGAGACATTTCTCCATACAGTTTGGGACTGCTGACGTGAATAGGCTGGAGGAAGAATGCATAGAAGATATGGTCAAGGCTTTCTTGTTCTCAAATGCTTCATAACTTTTCAAAGAAACAAGACAATGTCAATGTAATAATAACTGAGATAAAAAGTAACTCATACCACTTATTACCCTTAAAATAATTACTGTAACCAAGCGAAGGAGCAATGAAGTTGTACTTTTCAGGGTCTTTCAGGGAGCATGGTGTGCCTTTGAAGCTACTCTTTATTTATAGTGTATACCAACCAGCTCCTTTCTCCTTGAGCCTAGGAGTTTAAAATGGCAAAATCATTTTTTCTGCCTCAAAGTTCTCCCTGAGCCCTTCCAGGTGGGACACGATCCCGGAAGAAGAGGTCTCCTGTGGTGTCCTCTAAAGGCAGTGTTACAATTCCTTCTGTCGTTGCCTGGACACCGTCATGGTTTTTTTCTCTTTTGTTGACCTGCCCATGGGTTAAATCAAAGTCATCCTCCGTGTAGTCATCTGTTTGGATGGGGTAACCTTCTTACTCAGCATGAGTAAAAGGTGGGATCGTGCTTCCAGCCACTGTCCCCGGGATGCAGATCAAAGCAAGCAGTCACCCAGCCTCTGCTCCACATGG
The DNA here is from genome assembly GCF_001431845.1 of Calidris pugnax. Lineage (NCBI taxonomy): Eukaryota > Metazoa > Chordata > Aves > Charadriiformes > Scolopacidae > Calidris > Calidris pugnax. The sequence continues at coordinate 3,341,141 of NW_015090795.1, forward strand.
GAATGCAACACACTTGTTTGTGTGCTTATTCTTCAACGCATCTTCAACCACCAGGCTGTGAGGTGCTACCCCGAAGGAGCGAAGACAGCTCTTCGCATCTCGCCTCATTACCAGCGCAGCACAAAGGTATTCTTGGATTATCAATAACAAATTTCAAAAACTCAATCGTGCCTAAAATGGAATGGTGATGCTGCAAGCAGTGATTTATTACTGAATCCCAAATCAGTGAATAACAGGCTTCGTCAAGTCCTGAGTAATCCCTTAGTGTTCTTCTACAGAAAGGAAGGTACACATTGTACTACAGAAAAGTTGCCAAAATTGAAAAAAAAACACCACCCCAAACGCTGATTTATTCTTTTTCCTGCGCTGCTCTAATGGCTGCTGCAGATCAGCTCTCTCCACCTGCCAAGACCCTAAATTGTGGGATATGAAATTATGGCAAAAGTGCCTTAGAAAGATGCTGGGAAAGAAGTGATCCAGGCAGAAAAGGAAAGGTGACATCACAGCCACGCCTGACCAAGGGCTGGAGAAAGCTCCGTGGCAGAGAAAGCACGTGCATATGGAAAAAGGAGGTTCCTTCCCTTGAAAAGCTTAAGGTGCTGACAGACTGCAGTGAAATGATGTGGGATTTGTCTGCTTGCTACCAGTGACCTTTTTCCTGATTTTGCTTGAGAACTAAGTTACTCTTAGGGGTAATGGCTTTAAACTGAAAGCAGGAAGAATTAGATTAGATATAAGGAAGACACTCTTGACTGTGAGGGTGGTGAGAGCCTGGCCCAGGTTGCCCAGAGAAGCTGTGGCTGCCCCATCCCTGGAGGGGTTCAAGGCCAGGTTGGAGGGGGCTTGGAGCAACCTGGTCTGGTGGGAGGTGTCCCTGCCCAGGGCAGGGGGTGGCACTGGATGATCTTTAAGGTCCCTTCCAACCTAAACCATTCTGTGATTCTCTGCCATAAATAACTAAAGATGTGGGAGAAGGAAGCAGTGGTTGGAGTGAAGGAAATCTCTTCTCTCTGTGACCTTGTGCAGCAGTTTCCTGATCTCACTGTGAGCAACAACCTGCCCTGAGTGCCCAGAGTGATCCAAAGGAAACAAGGCACAGTAGTTAAACACAGCTTAGTCTTTGGTTGGTCCCTTCATGGTTGGAAGGGACTTTTGAGATCATCGAGTCCAAGCACACAAAAAAAAAAGAAAAAGGAAAAAGAAACCCACATGAACAAACCACACACGGACACAAACCAACAATCTCAGGCACTACAGCATGCCCTGAAGTGCCACGTCTACACGTTTCTTAAATACCTCCAGAGATGGTGACTCCACCACCTCCCTGGGCAGGCTGTTCTAGTGCCTGACCACTCTCTCAGTAAAGTAATTCTTCCTAATATCTAATCTAAACCTCCTCTGCCCCAACTTCAGACCATTTCCTCTGGTCCTGCCATTATTCCCTTGGGAGAAGAGGCCAACGCCCACTTCTCTACACCCTCCTTTCAGGCAATTGTAGAGGGCAATGAGGTCTCCCTCAGCCTCCTCTTCTCCAAACTAAACATGCCCATTTGCTGTGCCTGGTTTTATTCCTCTTCACCTGTTTGCTCTTGGGGTGTGAGACGAGGTGAGGGAAGAAGCACACACTGTGCATGGAGGGCAAGCAGCCTGCACAGACCCCCTTGCTGTCCAGCTGAGGGGCTGGGCTCCCTTTGCAGATTCCACCAGGAGGAAGCACTGGGTCTCCTCCATGTCCCCGGGGTGATGCCGGCAGTGGGGTTTGCCACACAAAGAGCCCTCTTAAGGTGCCCTCAACACCCCACACGGCCTGTGAGGAACATTGGGGGGGGGGGGGCCCCCCCGGGGGCCGGCGGGG
>NW_015090795.1:3343071-3405364 GCF_001431845.1 Calidris pugnax
CATGTGGCGGGAGCTGCTGCAGGGCGAGTGGATGGTGGAGGTGTGAGTCGAGAGGGGGGGCTGCCGGGGATGCTGAGGTGGAGCGGGGGGGGGCGTGTGTGTGTCTCTCCGCGGCCCTCTCTTAGGCGGCGGGGGACTGAGGGGTGCCCGCTGGTGACAGACTCCCCGTGCCCACAGCTATGCCCCGTGGTGCCCAGCCGAGGCGGCGGGGGACCGAGGGGTGCCCGCTGGTGACAGACTCCCGCTGCCCACAGCTATGCCCCGTGGTGCCCAGCCTGCCAGAACCTGCAGCCCGAGTGGGAGAAGTTTGCCGAGTGGGGCGAGGACCTGGAAGTGAACATTGCCAAAGTGGATGTCACGGAGCAGCCGGGTGAGAGGGCGGCGGGGCCGGGGGCGGGCTCCCAGCGCCCTTTCCCGGGGCCTCTGGGCTCCTGGGGGCTCGGGAAAGGCGTCTGGTGATTTTAGAAAATGAATTGGAATGAATAGGAATAATATAGTTATTTTCCTGATCGCTGCTGAGGGCAGGTTGCTGGATGTAGAGTAAACACTGTCGTCTTGCTTAATAAATAAAGGGAACAAGGGGATTTCTCAAGAGGGCAATTTGGAGGATTTCAAAGAGATTTTTCAGCATGTTTTTAAAGCATCTTACAGAGCGAAAAAATGTGCTTTCAGCTTTCCCTGTAGTACAACCTGCCTTGGCTGGCAAAAGGGAGTGGAAGCAATTCAGTCTCCCTCAGCTGAAGCTCATTTCTCTCTATTGCCCTCGTGCCTGCGTGGGGTTTGTAAAAGTCCTTCTCTCTGCTGATACTCCTCCAAAGTATCGTAAGAACTTTTGAAACTTGCCTAACTTGGGTTATTTTCTGCCAGCACTGGAGGTTGCAGATCGTGTGGGAAAGGGGGGCATCTCTCTCTGAAGAGCTACAGCCAAAACAGTCAAGTAGAACGGTTATCCCTGGACATCTCTATTTCCCTCCCTCTTTGTCCAGGGACCTTTCTTTTGGACTGTGTGCAGTACCTTGATGTGCATAAGTTTGTGTTTGGTCAGAATTGCAGATTGATACCTAGGAGCTGCTGTTCTTATTTTGGTGTATAATAACATTTCTCACCTTTTCTTACATAAGAGTGCTCTACTGTTCTGAAAATAACTCTCTTCTTACAGGATTAAGTGGACGATTTATCATAACAGCTCTTCCTACCATCTATCAGTAAGTACACAATGCAGCAGGATTTTTTGGAGGAGAAAGGACTTTTTTTTTTTCCCCTTTTTTGGGGGGCAAATGAGTGAGATTTACTATTCTTTTTTAAGAATGGGCGTTACTTTACACAGAGACAACCGCTGTCTTACCCGCTATGACCTTACAGTAGTGCCAGTAGATTTTTTTTTTCTTTTCCCTTCAGGCCTTATTTAATCTATCTTTTCATGGGTGTTTCTGTTTTGCAATCTTTTCTCTGTAGGTTGATCTTAATGCTGTTGTGTGGCAAGTGCATTAGGAAGATCGTTATCTTTTTATGGAATGGCAACCTAAAGCCAGCCAAGATTCCAGAAATACTTGTAGTCAGGATTCTTGGAGAAACATTTTAGAGCCAATATCACGTAATGCGAAGTAAAATTAAAATAAAATAAAAATTAGCAAGGGGATGGGAGGGGAAGATGTTGAGTGGAAGGAAATGCCGCGTGCTTGGACTGTCTAAAATGAAGGCCTTTTTTGGTTTGTTTTACAGCTGTAAAGATGGACAGTTCAGGAGATACCAGGGCGCAAGAACAAAATCTGATTTCATAAATTTCATCAGCGACCAGGAATGGAAATCTATTGAACCGGTTTCATCATGGTTTGGTCCTTCCTCTTTCCTGTAAGTTTTGGTATGGTTTTTATAATAGTTTTTTGACACTTGTTGGTGACTTACTGGCACCTGGCATTCTTCTTGTACAGTGGAAAGATGTTTTGTGCAGCTGAATGCTAGGAAATTAGCAATAAAAACTGGAAAATAATGTAGCAACGTAGTCATAAGATAAGGGCTGGCCATTTAAGAAGGCACATCTGGAGCAAAGTTAAAAGCAGTGTAGAAGGATGAAGCTTCTTCAACGCCTACAAGTATCTCAAGGGAGGGTTGAAGGAGGAGGGAGCCAGACTCTTTTCAGTGGTTCCCACCGAGAGGACGAGGGGCAACGGGCACAAGTTGGAACATAAGAGGTTCCACTCAAATATGAGTAGTAATAAGATAAGGGCTGGGATTTAAGAAGGCACATCTGGAGCAAAGTTAAAAGCAGTGTAGAAGGATGAAGCTTCTTTTCTTGAAGGAAAAGTGAAGTGGGGAAACTGAGTAGCCAGAGAAAAAACATGCTCTTTGCAATACTTTCTAGTTTTGTGGCTTTGAAGTGCTTTTAGTCGGTGCTGCCTGTGCTGTGTGATGGTTTCAGAGTAACTGGGAGTGATAAGGGATGTTGGGAATACCATCGGTTGGGACAAATGAGCCCAATTGTTCATGGTTTTCTGTTATTGGAGCAAGGATGGGTGAAAGGCCTCAGTGCTGACTGCGCTGTGCTGTAGCAGGGTTCAGTTTGCGAACTTATGCTGGACTGAAATAGTACATTTTTTTTTTGTGGCTCTTTCTAGGAAGCTCAGCATTGTTACTTTGTCTATTCCCAGTGTGATTTGAATCTTCAAACTGTGTGGTTGATCTTCAAATTATTAGCCCGCACCAAGGAATGTGTGAAACAGGGTACTAATTTTAGGATTAATGAGTTTTCTATTAGAAGTGTACAATCCCAGCTCCATTTTTTGCACATCCTGAAGCAGTACACAGGCTTCTTCTATGCCTCGCTCATTAGCAACTCACGTTGGCTTAATGTTTCAAATTCTCCTCTCCTTTGCAGATAGGGAAGTTTCAGAATAACAGGGAGATGTCTGAATCAGCAGGATATAGATGGCAGATAGCCTGGCCTTTTTCTATGTCATCATTGCTAAACTTAAACATATGAGGATCTCTCAGTTCTTATATAACCTGATTATTTTAATACGGAAATGTTTTGATTTAATAAAATGTCCAGATGCTCAATTCTTAATGTCTTGAATAGAGTTTCCAGCTGGCTTCTCATAAACTGTTGGTCCAAATATAACTTAGAACATAAACAGAACTGAAATTCTTATGTCAGTAGATCCAAGTCAAGGAAATTTGTGAGTTCGTAGTTGTCCGTGTGTGGAACACCGTGCAATCTGAGGTTGGTACCAAAGGTAGCTTCATGTGAAGGAAGTGTTTATTGCAGTAAAAGATGAAACAGAAGATAAAAATCAAATTAGTTGGAAGGGAAACTAGAGATGAGCAGGAAGTTATTCTGCATGGGACTAGATTCAAGTTACTTTTTTCTGTTTTGTTTCAGGATGAGCAGTATGTCAGCTTTGTTTCAGTTGTCAATGTGGATCAGGGTATGTGCTCACATTTCTATTTCATTTTATATTAACAGACGTGCTATTCAGCTGTTCATGAAATGATTTTCTTGTCTTATATTCCAGCACTGCCATGGTTATTTAACAGAAAGCGTCGGAATACCGGTCTGGGGCTCCTATGCTATTTTTGCGCTGGCAACTCTATTCTCGGGTCTAATACTGGGACTTGTAAGTGAAGCACTAACTCCTTCTTTGCCTCAGTCTTTAGCAGTAAGACCAGATGTTCTTGGGGTACCCAGCCTGCTGAGCTGGAAGACACAGGGAGTAGAATGAAGTCCCCATAATCCAAGGGGAAAGTGACTGGAGAGCTGCCTGCTGGAAAAGGACCTGGGGGTGTTGGTTGACAGCCGGCTGAATATGAGCCAACAGTGTGCCCAGGTGGCCAAGAGGGCCAGTATCAGGAACAGTGTGGCCAGCAGGACTAGGGAAGTGATTGTCCCCCTGTACTGGGCACTGGTGAGGCCCCACCTGGAGTACTGTGTCCAGTTTTGGGCTCCCTACCATAAAAAAGACATTGAGGTGCTGGAGCAGGTCCAGAGAAGGGCAACAAAGATGGTGAGGGGTCTGGAGAGTAAGTCTTATGAGGAGCAGCTGAGGGAGCTGGGGGTGTTCAGCCTGGAGAAAAGGAGGCTGAGCCAGGGGGGGTCGGTCTCTTCTCCCAAGGAACAGGCGATGGGACAAGTTGCACCAGGGGAGGTTCAGGTTGGAGATTAAGGAGAAATTGCTTCTTGGAAAGGGTTGTCAAGCATTGGAAGAAGCTGCCCAGGGCAGTGGGAAGTTTCTTCTTGGAAAGGGTTGTCAAGTCTTGGAAGAAGCTGCCCAGGGCAGTGGTGGAATCTCCATCCCTGGAGGTATTTAAAAGCCGGGCAGACGTGGTGCTGAGGGACATGGGTTAGTGGTGGTTTTGTCAGTGCTGGGTTGATGGTTGGACTCGATGATCTTAAGGGTCTTTTCTAACCTAAATGATTCTATGGTTCTAATGCGCAGGATGTTTTGGAGGTATAAAATTGTCTTCCTTTGGTTTCAGATAATGGTGTTCTTGGCAGACTGTATCTGTCCATCCAAAAGGCAGAGACCACCACAATACCCTTATTCAAGTAAGCCCACTGTGTATTTCTGATTCAGTAAAGCTGTTTGGTAAATCTTTTTTAATACATCTTGGTATGTAACTTGTGCCTGCAGGACATGAGATTTTAGTGTAGAAGTTTGTGATTGATGCTGTGCTTTACCTGCAGGTGTTTGCCCTTGGGGTTTATAGCAGATTTGTACTTTGTATTTAGCTGAAGCTGAACTATTTGTAAGAAAATCATTTTTTAGGAGATAGAAAAATGTTTTTACAGCATTTTCATACCTGCAAGATAGGAAAGAGTGACTGACACTGGAAAGTGCTACCTGGATTAAATTAATTAGAATTCTGTGCTAGCCTATGATGTTACAAAAGGTATATTTCATGTGGTAATAGTATTTATTTGTGTGTGCTTGTTTTCCTTTCTTCTTAAGGAAAACTAGCTCCAGAGTCAGCTCAGCTGCTGAAAAAGCTGGACGAAGAGCAAGAAGCAGATGAGGAAGATATCTCAGATGATGACACAGAGGGTAAAGAGGTGTCCAACGGAGACTCGTCACCGAACACCGTAAGGCAGCGCGCAGTGAAACCTGCTGCTGCAGTGGATAAATCATAGCTTTATTTGAGGGCAGGATTAGTGTCACCAGCTCAAAAGGAGATAAATGTCAAATCCTTCAGCTTCCAGAGAAGAATGTCTCCTGTCGTGGTAATATCGATGCATTTCATGAATTCAGGAAAAAAAAATAAAAAGAAAAAAAAGAAGGCGGCATCAGGTATTCAAAACTAAATCATGCTGTTGCAAATGGCTGGAACTTCTCCTGTCTGGGTGCAGAGAAGTGCCAAGAAATAATTTACGTGGCTTCTGGAATGACTTGTTCTGTAGGGATATATTTTTTAACAGCATGTAAACCGGTGTCCTTGTGGCGTTAGGGAACATTAGCAAGGAAAATGCACTAACCTGTTTGCTGGTAAAGCATTCAAAGCAAGGTTTCGCGGTGTAAATCTTATCTTCTAGTTGTGCTCTGAAGAAATGCTGAGGAGGAAAAAGTTCCTTCACTTACAGGACGTATTCCAGGCTTTTTATGTGACAAAAACTGCTTTCTGCTATGACAATGAGTGCTACATCCCCCCCCCCTCCCTCCCCTTCCAAAGAGATGGAAGTTGCTCTCTGAATTTAGAGGAACAGAGTTGCACGGTGCCCTCTGAACAGAAGCTGGGGAGCTTGTCTTTGCCACCCTCCCGGGTGAAACTTAACCACGAGCACTCTCTGTAGTGTGGATTCTCTGGCTGACCAAAAACCTGGTCTTTTCTTGTAGAAAATGCTGTAGAAAAACTATAGGAGCTTCTTCGTGAAGTAATTCTCCAGAAAAAAAATTCCGAGTAGCACCATGAAGTCTTGTTTGTCTCAGTGACTCCGATTCAGATGGGAATAGTTTACACGCAGGGTTCTCTGCTGAGTGCAAATCCCTTCATCCTGCTGGATGGCAGTAGAACCTTGCTTATTTTTAATACATCATCAGTAATATCTGCTTAATCAAATTTGACTGCAAATCCAGGCAGGCTGGATTTCAGCAGTTGAAATAACTGCTTCTTAATTTCTTTTACAGAAAGTCATCTTTTCTATTTCCACAAAACCATCTTGAAACAATTAACCCTAATTCTTTCTTTTAAAAAAAAAATGTAGCCTTCTGTTTTCTGGTTGGTGTTTGTTTTCACTCTGTATAGGAATAAAAAGAATGCACATGCACATCGGGCCAGTGTTATCTTGCATCACTTGTGAAGAATTTTCCATATTCTTTCAGTTAATTTCCAAAGTATTTGCAAGGGAAGGGTTTGCCTGACGCTGAGCACATGTAGCTTTTTGGACAAGCCTGTTCTTGCTGTTTTGTTTCTGTTTTGTTTTTTTTTGTTTTAGTTTTTTAAATTTTTCATCTGTGTGGGTTTGTGGGACTGGCAGTTGAGAAATCTGTGTCGATAATGAACTTGGTCGTGAGTAATTAAGACTGCAAAAGTAGAAATGCTGTTGATATTTTCGCTGCTGCCCGGCGCTCTGAGGCCAGGCTTTCCTAGGGATAATTAAGAAGGCAGAGCATCGGACGAGGAGCTCCTAACGAACTCTGTGGGATACAAAAGAAATACTGGGAGAAAGAAAATTCCGAGCTTTTGCAGGTGAAGCTTGTAAAGCTGTTGAGAATGCTCCATGGTTTTTGCCAGTCTTGAACGCTTCTAAGTTGCATTTTAAGTAGATCATAATTCATCCTCTGTGTTGTGAATGGAAAGAAGTGATTCAACATTCAAATATCTGACTCCTTAGATGAGTAAGAATGAGTTATTATGTAAGATGTCCTGGAACTTCCTACTTTGACTTTTGCTTGCTGCTTTTTTTTTTTTTTCTTTTTCTGAATACTGGTGCTCTGAATTGACTTCCGACTTCAGCGCTGGGTTTCGTGTTAGGAAGATAATAGCTAATGCTCAAAAGGGTCCTTTTGGTTAAAATCAGAGTGTTCCTGCCATTTTTAGATATCAGACTTTTCCTGGTGTTTGAATGAAGACCACTGTGTGCCGTAAATGCCCTTAAGGTGATGGTCTTGTGGGTTTGCCTTAAATTCTCTAAAAGTTTAGATTTTAGCCTTTGTCACTAGTAAAATAAAGCAATAAATTACGTGATGTCCTAAGGAGAACCAGTAGCACTAGTCTTTGATAAATGGTGTATTTCCTTAGTTTGGAGAGGGCTTGGGAAGACAGGGGACACACAAATGCTGGATGCTGTTAGGGAAAAAGTGCTGAATTGTTTCAAAAGCTGAACTATATGGGCTGACTCCACTTGGAATATATTTAAATGTAGCTGTTTTAAATGCAGGGTTATCTAATTTTTCAGTTTGTTTGTGCAATATAGGAAGCGTAAACTGATAACTTTTGGCTAAGTTTTAATTTTAAGAGAACAAACATCCTTTTTTTTTTCTTTTCTTTTTTTTTTCTTCGTGCTGTGCTGCTAGCCTCCTGGTTTAACAAGAACTTTTAGCCCTAATTTCTATTCACCTTGCCTTTGCCCCCTGCACTCCTACCTTTTCCTGCTGCCTCCCCACCTTAGGCAAGAAACCAAATTCCCAAACTGCCTCTTAGTCCTCGGTGTTCCCAGTTGCTGGAATCCAGCTTCTGCCTGGCAAGTTGTGATTCTCCATAGGCAGCCTGTGATTGCTGATCTCTCTAAATCTGTACTGTTCCTATTTTGAATGATGTTATGGTTTTGTCCTGTGAATATTTAAGTTTCTTGATGATTTTTTTTTTTTTAAAAAAAGAAGAATCTATATTCCAAAGATGTTTACTGAGACTGAGCGAAGGTTGCGATGTAACAAATGTGCGTAAGAGCCTGTCCTTTGTGTGTGTTGATGATGCTTGAATATCAGTTTTGTAAAAAAAAAAAAATCAGACTGCCCTTTCCATATCATCACCTTGACCAAGCATGTCCCATTTCATTCCAGAAGGAATTAATTAACTGTAATAATACTACTTTTTTTTTTTTTTAATGTTTCAGAGAGTCTTCAAGTAAAAAATAACCACCAGCTTTGGATTCCTGTGTTTGTGTCCTTTTTTTTTTTTTTTAAGAGAGTGTCTTGCTGTTTAGCAGTGAAGCAAAAATGCAACTATTTCCTTGGGGAAAAGATAATTTGTTGTAACACTATAGCTAATAAATCATTTGGGGAGGAATAACCCCCTGCACCAGGACAGGTTGGGGCTGACCAGCTGGAGAGCAGCTCTGTGGAAAAAGACCTGGAAGTCCTGGTGGACAACAGGGTGCCCATGAGCCAGCAATGTGCCCTTGGGGCCAAGAAGGCCACTGGCATCCTGGGGGGCATCAAGAAGAGTGTGAAGGTGGAGGGAGGTTATTCTCCCCCTCTGCTCTGCCCTGGGGAGGGCACATCTGGAGCACTGGGACCAGTTCTGGGCTCCCCAGTTCCAGAAGGACAGGGAACTGCTGGAGAGGGGACAGCAGAGGGCTACAGAGATGATGAGGGGCCTGGAGCATCTCTCTCATGAGGAAAGGCTGAGGGACTTGGGTGTTTTTAGTCTGGAGAAGAGAAGGTTGAGGGGGGATCTGACCCACACCTATAAATACTTAAATCCTGTGCAACCTGCTCTGGGTGGACCTGCTCTGGCAGGGGGTTGGACTAGATGATCTCCAGAGGTCCCTTCCAACCCCATATCATCCTGTGATTCTGTCATAAGTCTTTTGGAAAAGAAAAGTTTGAATAATACTTCAAACTAGTGAGGTTTTTTGTTGAGGCTGGCTTGGGTGCGAGCTGAGCGCTCCTCGCTTTGGTTGGAGGGCTTGTACGGTTTGGGAAGGAGCTTTCCCACGTAGCAGGCTTAGGCAGGGATGGTTATACAACCAGTTCTTGTGTTGCAAAAAAGAATGTAGGCCGGAGTTGACAAATTGTGTTTAAAATTCATTTCTTTGTAACTATTTTCTGTATTTGCGTAAAAGGCCTGCAAATCGCGGTTCAGCTCCAGATGGGACTCCTCCCCTCTCCCGCCTACGCGCTCCGAGATCAAATCCCAGCAGCTGAAGGGGTCAACAGCGGGGAATTTATCTCGGAGTGGGAGGCTTAATTCAGAATTGTGTGAGCTCTGAAAGGAAAGAGGTTTCTTGAGGAGGAAATCAATCTGGAGAAGGTGCCCTCAAAAGCCCTAACGAGTATCAGCCGGCCCGGCGCAAAACTGGCCACCGGAGAGTCTGTCTCACCCCTTCCTTTGCTCTTTTCTCCATCTCTTCTCTGAGGAGGGAGAACTCAGAATGTGGTTGCTCTGAATGTGTGGAATTTTCTGGGAAAGTGCAATAATACTCGTGTGGTTCCTCCCCAACAGGAGTAAGGGGGACACATATTACCTGGGGGAATTAAGGGGGTGCTCGCAGAAGCCCAACTTCCCAACTCTTCTGGTTCCTCCCCAACAGGAGTAAGGGGGACACATATTACCTGGGGGAATTAAGGGGGTGCTTGCAGAAGCCCAACTTCCCACTCAACGTATAACCTATAACAGAAAATAACAGCCAGCACAGAGGAGAAAAACGAGCAAACTGTCAAACTGAAGTATGTTGAGATACAGCTAAATTGTTGGGACTAGAAGCAAAAAAGCTTTTGAGTCTATGGTTGCTGTAGGTCTGGTTTTGAAACTAGAATAGTTTGGTGGGGAAGGAGAAATTTCAATCCGCTCTAGCGGTATGTCAGTGTTCAGGAACACCCAACTACAAGGTCGACATTAATTTTAAGGCTTCTTTGCTTTACAGAGGAGGGAATCTGTCTCCTGGACCTGTCTTATCTCCTTGTTTGCCTCAGCTGGAGCTCCTGGTTCCTCACCTTTGGCACTTCTCTGAATCTATTTCTGACCACTCTGCTGGCTGGTACCCTACAGTCCACTCTTGGGTCAGCTTTTCTTTACCTGCTGAACTCTTGGTCTTGCTGTGGGCTTTATCGACTTCAGTAACTTAGTAGAAGAAGAGATTCTGCCTCAGTTTGCCCTTTTTCCTCGCTTTTTCATATTTAGCTCCTTAAAACTTTCCAGATACAAGTGTCGTTTCTATTTAGAATCACAGAATGGTTTGGGTTGGAACCCTTTTTCCCTGATTTTTCATATTTAGCTCTTTAAAACTTTCCAGATACAAGTGTCATTTCTATTTAGAATCACAGAATGGTTCGGGTTGGAAGGAATCTTAAAGACCATCCAGTTCCAACCCCCTGCCCTGGGCAGGGACACCTCCCACCAGACCAGGTTGCTCCAAGTCCCCTCCAACCTGGCCTTGAACCCCTCCAGGGATGGGGCAGCCACAGCTTCTCTGGCCAACCTGGGCCAGGCTCTCACCACCCTGACTCATTGCTTCTGTTATAATCAGGTGGTTGGCCAAGAGCTAATGCTCCTCATGCTGCTCTAAAACCTCAAAAGCTCCAAACTGAGATCTGCTCCATTCTGGATAAGTATATACAGATATATTTTTAATATATATATTTTTTTGAAGGGCTTTAGAACAAATTTCTTAGGGTTCCTCAAACTTTACTCTGGAGAGTTGTGGAAGGAATTGTGTGGCCAAAAAGGAGAGCGAGCGAAAGGAGCCAACTGACCACGTGGTGGCAACATGGAGGTGCTCCTGTAAGACTGCTTGGACCTGTGTCACTGCTGGAGGAAAACAGTTCTACAGAGGGACCTGGAGTAATTTCATAGCTTAAAAGAGGATGGCAAAAGCATGAAATGCAAGTATTTTTGGTTGTTCTAGAAGGAGGCAATAGGTATGGGAACGGTATGTACCTGTGAGTAAGCTGTGTCACCTCGTGCTGGGGGTGCCTGTAGAGTAGCTACGAGCGTGGAGCAAACACATGGGAAAAGCAGGTTATGGATCAGTGAGAGCTTTCTGAATGAAAGGACGTTAGGAAATGAAGACTCAACACTGAGCTAGAGGAAGTCACCTGGAGGCAATATGGGGATTAGCTGGAGGTAACGATAGAGAAGGAGAAATGTCTCACTCCTGGTTTGTGCTCCAGACGGATGGACTGGGGTGGTTGGGATCAACACTGAACAGGGCAGAGAAAAAATGGTTCTTTCTCCTCTGTATTTATAGGAGATGGTGTGAACTCGCTCTGGCTGGTCCTGTTTCCATGCAAGACTTCGCTCCTCTCCAGAATAATGGAAGTGTCACAGATGCGAGCCGTATGTACCTGTTTTTTGGGTGTCACCCCCGGTGGGTCAGTGCCTTGCTGAGGGGAAGCGAGAGGACAAGAGGAAATGTCCTCAAGTTGCACCAGGGGAGGTTTAGGATGGATATTAGGAAGATTTTCTTCACCAAATGGGTTGTCAAGCATTGGAAGAGGCTACCTGGGGCAGTGGTGGAGTCTCCATTCCTGGAGGTATTTGAAAGCCGGGCAGACGTGGTGCTGAGGGACATGGGTTAGTGGTGGGTTTGTCAGTGTTGGGCTGATGGTTGGACTCGATGATCTGAAAAGTCCCTTCCAACCTGGATGATTCTAGGATTCTGTCATCTGCTCCTATAGGCAGGTGGGTCACAGCTCTCTTGGGAACACATCCCCAGCTCTGTGGCAGTCTGCTCCTACAGACAGATGGGTCACAGCCCTCTTGGGAACACATCCCCAGCTCTGTGGCACATCTCTTAGCTGTCTAGAGACTCCATCTTTGATGGTAGGTCGTACACAAGCGTGTCCTCAAGAGTTGATCCCATTTGCCCTTCTAGCTTTTCCATGCTCCTTTTTTTGGGCTGCGTATCACAGAATCAGAATCACAGAATCTTCTAGGTTGGAAGGGACCTTAAAGATCATCTTGTCCAACCGTCAACCTCACTGACAAAAATAGTCACCCACACAACAAACAAGGAGCATCATCACTAAACCATACCTCCCAGCACTACATCAACCCGGCTTTTGAACACCTCCAGGGATGGGGCCTCAACCACCTCCCTGGGCAGCCCATTCCAATGGCTGAGAATCCTTTCAGTGAAAAAATTTTTCCTAATATCCAGCCTGAACCTCCCCTGGGGCAACTTGAGGCCATTTCCTCTCGTCCTGTCGCCTGTGACTTGAGAGAAGAGACCGACCCCCACCTCTCTACACCCTCCTTTCAGGGAGTTGGAGAGAGCACTACGGTCCCCCCCCAGCCTCCTCTCCTCCAGGCTCAACACCTCCCACTCCCTCAGCCTCTCCTCATAAGACTTATTCTCCAGACCCCTCACCATCTTTGTCGCCCTTCTCTGGACCCGCTCCAGCACCTCAATGTCTTTTTTATGGTAGGGAGCCCAAAACTGGACACAGCACTCAAGGTGAGGCCTCACCAGTGCCATATCGTATCGTGCACCGTATCGTGCTTGGCCAAGGAGATGGAGCTGGTGGAGAAGGGAGCCTGGGGACATCGAAGGTGCCTGGTGCCATAGGTGGCTCCCAGCTCCGTGGGGCAGGCGATGGGGCAACCCCAGGGCAGGAGCAGCATTTCAGCTGCCACGGGGAGAGCTGAGCTTGTCGGTGTGTGCTCCTCCCCGGCTCGGAGGGGGAAAAAAAAAGGGCTGTGGAAGGGGCAGGTGATGAGCAGAGCCACCCTGGGGCTCCTGCAGCTGCGCCTGGTGAGATTTCCTGCCCCGTGAATGGGGATGAAAAAAAACAAAACCACCACCCCAGTTTTGGCTTTAGGGCAGTAAATGTCAGGGTTTTTTCCCCTCCGCTGGCTGCCGTGCCGTAAGGAAAATGAGCCCTGTGCCTACACCTGGTGTGCGTGTCCCAGCGGGATCTGTGCTGGAGCTGCCCACGAGGCTGGGTTCTGCCCTCAGAGTCTGGATGGGTACCATCTGAGGGGCTGCAGCCCTGGAAGTGTCATCCCCACTGCAGAAAAATGCATATGTAGTTTAAACGGCCAAGTGAATTGAATACAGGAGCTTAGAGAATAATCCTGTAGGATTCTTCCTTCATCCAGAATATAGGGACACAGCCTCCTTACTTCAGTCCCTACTTTCCAAGCTTTGAGGTAGAATCATAGAATGGTTAGAGTTGGAAGGGACCTTAAAGATCATCAAGTTCCAACCCCCTGCCCTGGGCAGGGACACCTCCCACCAGCCCAGGTTGCTCCAAGCCCCCTCCAACCTGGCCTTGAACCCCTCCAGGGATGGGGCAGCCACAGCTTCTCTGGGCAAGAAGGATCTGCTCCACGGTGTCTTTTTTTTTTAATGTATTGATAATCTGTTGGCTTCAATAGCTGTGAATAGGTAGAACAGTTGTTGAAGCAATTAACATTGCGTATAACAACCCATTCCAGCATCACTTCCCATAAAATGTATTGATAATCTGCTGGCTTCAATAGCTGTGAATAGTTAGAACAGAATAGATAGAATAGTTGTTGAAGCAAATAACATTGCATATAACAACCCATTCCAGCATCACTTCCCATAAGGAACAGGAAGACAATTTTTAAGGAGATTTTTCTAGATCCCTCTGAGCTGCAGGAGGAGCTTGCTGGTCCCCCCGCGCAGGGTGGCTCTGCCATGGAGCTCTTTCCAGATCCCCCTTCATCCAGGAGCAGCAGAGGTGGAGATGTAGGATCCTGGGGGGGGGAGAATTCCCCCCTTTCTGGTACCACTAACCCTCCGCTGGCCGCTCGCCCGAGCCCTGCCTCCGCTCCGGGGTATTTTGCCAGCTGCACTGATTAGTCATTCCCCGTCCCCTCGTCTCTCCTCAATCCCTTCAATCCTGACATGTATTTCGATTAATCAGGCCCTTCCCCTGTCTGTTTTTTCTGGCTGGATTTGCAGAAGTGGTTTATTTACAAATCTCTCCAGAATTGGCCTCTTACCGGTTAAAAGTGAGGCGGGTGTTGGTTGAAGGAAAGCTGATTTTTTTTGACAAACTCAGCATGAGAATGAGAACAGATGGGGGCTTTGATGAATTGGATATTGCTAAATGTTGTCCTCCTGCAAATCAGCTTGGTTTTCCCTATTAGCATAAGAAGCAGGAAAAAGGATTTAATTTCTCTAAACATTTCCCCTTAATGATCTACCTCTCCAGCTTAGAGATTTATATTGCTGCTTATCAGCGAAGCAGCTGAATTCCTTCCACAGAGAATCGACTGCAATTTTGAGTTGATTTCTGGCACTTCTCCCTCCCTGGGATGAGAACCGTGCTTAGGAGAGGTGGTTGCTGTTTTTAAATGGTATCAACTCAGGCCTTTTTGTGTGGTTTTAGGTTGATTTAACTGAGTGATATTTTTTATTAAGGTGGTTTTTTTTCTTTTCCCCCCAGTATTTAAAAGGGTCAAGAGGAGGCACCAGCACATTGTGGAGATGCTGTAGGCTCTTTGCCCCCATCTGGCAGCGCTGCTGGCTCTCCCACATCCCTGATGCCTCTTCCACGGTGAGTTGCAGCACTCAGGGTCCCTGGGTGGGATGGAGGGTGGCACTTCTTGCTGTCCCCGTGCTCGGGGACCCGACCCAGGACACCCACCAGCACCCACCGCATCCCACACTGATGCGGGGCATCGCTTGTGAGGGCTGAGGGGCGGCGTGGTAGGTGTTGTCCCCCCTGCTGCCCATCTCTGTCACCTTTTCTGGGCTTCTAGGGTCGAGATCTTGTGTTACAGGATGTGAAGAGCTCCTCTGCTTTCCCTGTGCTTCACCCTCAGCCTGGGGGATTTATAGCCTGGCCAGGCAGGAGCCAAAAATCTCAGCCTACGTGGCCAGGGGTGGGCAGCGGGGCTGAAGCTGGTGGAAACATCTCTATTGGGAGGGATGCAATACCTGGTGGCTTCTTGCCTTTCCCTTGTGGTACCCGTTTTCCTTTCCATCACAGAAGCACAGTCCTCAGGGTGATGATGAGCAGGCATGTGGGTATCCTGAAATTTGGGCTTCACCTCCTTGTTTTTTGGACACAAATCTCGCCGCGTCTGTGGTGTCTGGGGTAGTTCAGCTTGTCTGGATGGAGTAGGGGGCTGCGAGGGGGGCACGGGGGCTCTGCCATGCTCGGGGCTGGAGGAAGGGTGTTGCAGGTGCTCTGGGATTTGTCTGAAGAGAGAAAGATGGAGCGGGGGCAGCCCCTGGGGCTTTGCCAGGGCTGCTGGCCGCCTGGAGCTCTGCTGGGGTTTTGCTGCAGGCTGTTGGCAAAGGATGGAGCGAGCGCATATTGGGTGCTCTGGCACTGGGTGCTGGGTGCTGTTTGGTGCTCCCTCTCCAGCCCAAAAGGTTGGCAAACACTATTTGCCTTTTCTGCTTCCACCTCCCACCACCTGGCAGCTCCTCCTGCCCTGCCTGTCACCAAAGAGGTGCTCTGCTCTGGATGCCAGATCCGAGCGCTGGGGTTGCCAGTGATGCTGGGGATGGCAGAAATGACCCTGTTTAACTTCTCCGTGAGGTCTCTGGAGTCCTGAGGGTCACAGAAGCACAGTCCTCAGGGTGATGATGAGCAGGCATGTGGGTATCCTGAAATTTGGGCTTCACCTCCTTGTTTTTTGGACACAAATCTCGCCGCGTCTGTGGTGTCTGGGGTAGTTCAGCTTGTCTGGATGGAGTAGGGGGCTGCGAGGGGGGCACGGGGGCTCTGCCATGCTCGGGGCTGGAGGAAGGGTGTTGCAGGTGCTCTGGGATTTGTCTGAAGAGAGAAAGATGGAGCGGGGGCAGCCCCTGGGGCTTTGCCAGGGCTGCTGGCCGCCTGGAGCTCTGCTGGGGTTTTGCTGCAGGCTGTTGGCAAAGGATGGAGCGAGCGCATATTGGGTGCTCTGGCACTGGGTGCTGGGTGCTGTTTGGTGCTCCCTCTCCAGCCCAAAAGGTTGGCAAACACTATTTGCCTTTTCTGCTTCCACCTCCCACCGCCTGGCAGCTCCTCCTGCCCTGCCTGTCACCAAAGAGGTGCTCTGCTCTGGATGCCAGATCCGGGCGCTGGGGTTGCCAGTGATGCTGGGGATGGCAGAAATGACCCTGTTTAACTTCTCCATGAGGTCTCTGGAGTCCTGAGGTCCTGCTGTTTCACCGTCCCCTTCAGAGGTGGTGGGGGGAAGTCTGCAGGGAGGCTTTTTAGCAGCTCAGCTTTAATTATCCCTTCTGCCACTCGTCGTTCTGAGCCTGGATGGTGAGATAAGGCACCCACTTGCTGATCCCTGGAAGGAAACTGCTTTGAAGGTTAGAAGCCCTTCAGGGATGGTGCAAGCACCTGAGGACTTGCACAGTGAGTGGTGGCTTGTGAATGGGGACAGGGGGGACCTGTGCACCCTGGAGGGCTCCGCTCCATGGGGCTGCAAGCAGGGACCCCCCCGAGGGCTCAGCCTTCCCAAGGAGGACACTGCCTGGGGCTAAAAGCTGTAAGCCTTGATTTTATTTTCTTTCTTTCTACCCGCTCCTCTGTTCCCCTGAAGCAGCTCTGATTCACCACGTTGGTGACACCCTGTCTTCAGCATTGTCCATTAGTTTGAAACTACTGTCATCTTCTGCAGCGTATTAGGTCCTGCCGCCTCTCCTTCTGCACGAGCCTGTCTCACCGTGTTGGAGTCACTGGATAAATGGAGACCAAAGCCAAGCTTCTGTGGCCAGCTGTCTGGTAAGCACTTTGATTTCCCAGGCTGTAGGCTGGGGTGAGCATACAAATCATGCTGGGGACATGAAGAGCTGGCAGGGCACCGGGAGGGAGCAGAAGCTTTCCCTACCTGGCTGTCGCAGGAACTGGTGACATCTCCCCATCTCTTGGCATCTCCCATCCTGCCCTCCCATGGATGGCACCCTCATGGTGGGGACCTGCCTCCTCGTCCCTGGCTGGTGCACAGACACAGGTCTCCTTAGGTCTTCTGCTCCACAGGCTGTTGCAAAGCTTGGGACAGTGTTGCCTGTGAAAAGCCCACTCACCCAAACCTTCCTCAGAGTGGGGAGGGTCTGCCATGGCAGTCCCCCCGGATGACGTTAGTGGCAGCAACCACTCTGGACACCCAGTCCTGTGAGGGCAGCTCCATGTGAGGTTTTGTAGCTCGAGGGCTGCTCTCTCCTTAGGGAAAGGCAGCTCTTTTGGCTGTTAAGTACTGAGTTTCAGTGGCTCCAGAGAACAGCTGGACTCCTAATCCCACCAGACCAGGTTGCTCAAAACCTGGCCTTGAACCCCTCCAGGGATGGGGCAGCCACAGCTTCTCGGGGCAACCTGGGCCAGGCTCTCACCGCCCTCACATTCAACCATTTCTTCCCCAGATCTCATCTCCATCTCCCCTCTTTCAGTGTCAACCCCTTCCCCCTCATCCTATGGCTCCCCTCCCTGACCCAGAGTCCCTCCCCATCTCTCCTGGAGCCCCTTGAGGGACTGGAAGGGGCTCCAAGGTCTCCCCGGAGCCTTCTCTTCTCCAGGCTGAACCCCCCCAACTCTCTCAGCCTGTCCTCCCAGCAGAGGGGCTCCAGCCCTCCCAGCATCTCCGGGGCCTCCTCTGGCCCCACTCCAACAGATCCACGTCCTTCCTGTGCTGAGGAGTAACAGGAAGGGGTCTGGGTGCAGACTAATAGTCTTGGTGCCCACGGCATGCGTGGTTGCACAGGCGTGAGTCATGGCTTTGCATGCGGACGGGTTGTCCTCAGGCACCGAGGCTTTGCTGTTGCCTAAGAGCCTTGGTTGTTCTCCTCTGAGGGGGACCAGCCTGGCTCCAGAGGTCTGAGGTCTCTAACAGCAGCTTGTCTCTGACGATGGCCACGCTGTCCCCAGGGCTGATTTTGACACCCGGCTGCCTTGCCACAGAGTGATCTTCCCAGACCTTCCCAGGCTCTCCTCGCTCTGCAGACAGTGTTGCAGATGGCTATCAGAGATGCTCGGGGGCAGATAAGTAAGCCTGGAGAGTTAAAAAACCAACCTTTTAGGGGTTTTTTTTTGTATTTTCAGCTTAACCTCTGTACTGATGGCACCAGCCATGCAATGGAGAATTTGCCCTCAAGAAGTCTTCTCCCAACTGCCTGTTTTTTGCCCTCTGCCTTGCTCAAAGCATCCTGGTGAGCATCCTGCTGTCCCACAGAGGGATGCTTCCCACTTTCTGAAGCCACGTGTTGAAACAAGCAGGTAAATTGAGAAATGAGAGGCACATCTCCCTGGGAGACACATGCCAATAAATCCACAGGACATAGATCCACCTGGTTGGATCGAGGAGCTCTCAACTGCAGTTTGGCTCAGTGCTCTGGCAGGGTGTTGCATAGAATCATTGAATGGTTTGGGTGGGAAAGGACCTTAAAGATCATCCAGTTCCAACCCCCTTGCCCTGGGCAGGGACACCTCCCACCAGAGCAGGTTGCTCGAAGTTCCATCCAACCTGGTCTTAAACCCCTCCAGGGATGGGGCAGCCACAGCTTCTCTGGGCAACCTGTTCCAGTGCCTCACCACCCTCCCAGTAGCTAGCAGTTTCAAAGCAAAAGCCAGCCTGCAAGATTAAAGGTTTAGTCAATGACTGCACAGATGTCTCGGACATCCGAGATGGTTCATCCACGCTGCGGTGGTGGAGCCTTCCTGGTGACAACTGGGAAAAGGGTAGATCATCTTTCATTTCATACCCGGTGCCTAATTTAGTCAGGAAAGGACACTTGTGCCTCTTCGGAGCCGTAAATCACTCTAATGGGTAGGTTTTAATCAGAGGTGGCAGGTTGGGGTGCTGAGACGGTGTCACGCACGCAGACGACCATCTCTTCGGTAGGCAATGAGGCCTTGGGGCACGTGTGCGGTGTGTGAGTACAGGAGAAACAAGTCAAATGTGTCTCTTGCTAAGAAATGATGCCGTTTTAATCCCGGGCTTTGTGCCTCCCAGTTGTTATTCCGTGCGAGGTAAATGGGAAGAGCAACAAGCTTGTGTTTGGAATGGGGAGGGGAGAGATCTGCATTCACCACGGCTTGTCTGGCCTCCTCTCCTTGGGTTTAATGTCTGCTTTCCCCTTTTAATCACTTAACTGTATTGGATTTTCTGGAAGGAGAAAGAGTCTTTTTAACATGAGCTCCTCCTGTAAGATTGAAATATGGAATTTAATTATCTCCCCTCTCATTTATTTATTTATTTATTTATATCTTTATTTCTTGCTACGCCAAAAGGGCTCGCTAAGCCTTAGCAGGTGCTTCTGCGAAGCTGCTCTCCTCGACGGGATGCTAAAAAATGAGAAGCTTCCAGGGGACGTGACTCATTTGGCTGCCTGAGCTGCTCGTTCTGCTTCGCTGAGAGCCTTCAGGAGACGTTGATTACTCAGGGCTGCTCTTCCCAGGCAGAGCCCAAAAACCACGCAGGCAGCCCCGGCGCGATGCGGAGCCCGGCTGCGCGGTGAATTATTGATAAGGGGATGACAGCGACTGGAGATGATCTCTCTTGAGGAGTACGGGGAGGAAAAATCTTCTTTCCACTCCAGGGAATAGGTCTCCAGCTTAAAAGAACTTCTTCCCGGCCAGGGGAGTAATGGCAGCAGGAGGTTTTGCTTGAACCAAGAGGGTAGAAAGAGGCTCTGGGAACTACACGCAGCGTTGCAGGGAAGGGATTTGGCTGGTTTACTCACCGGCCTCACTCTGCCTTTGGAAAATTCAATATAATTGGCCAAGAGATGCAGGTCTTCCAGGAGAAAGAGGTCATTTAGACTTTGGAAATAAAACAGGCATCTCCTTACCGGCCAGGGCAGGTGGAGAGAAGTGGGTGCCCGAATTAGAAATCATAGGATCATAGAATCGTCTAGGTTGGAAGAGAACCTTGGGATCATCGAGTCCAACCATCTACCCTACTCTACAAAGTCATCCCCTACACCATGTCCCTTAGCACTGCATCTGAGGATTCCCTGGACTAACCTTGTGGGTCAGATGGCCCAGGGTTACCCTGGTGCTTCCAGGACCAACCATCAGCCATCCCAGAGACCCAGCTGTGTGGACCCTTGCATTGAGTGCTCTATCACAACAGATGGATGAAGAGCAGCAGGGTTTTGGTGTCCCATGTGGTGTCCCCAAGCCCACCCTTTGCCTCCCACCCCTGCTGTTGGAAGGGGGAAACCATCCCGTGCCCTGTGTGGCCTCCGATGGTCAGGGATTTGTGATGGGGCATCACAGCACCTGAGTGACCTTTTGGCTTATCTCACCAAGGATTTAATTGCTACCTAAGCTGTGGCTGCCCCATCCCTGGAGGGGTCCAAGGCCAGGTTGGATGGGGCTTTGAGCAACCTGGTCTGGTGGGAGGTGTCCCTGCCCAGGGCAGGGGGTTGGAAGTGGGTGATCTTTAAGGTTCCTTCCAACCCAAACCATTCTGTGTTTCTATGGTTCTGTGTAAACTCAGCTCTTCCCAGATGGATGGGAGAGGTGTCTGCTGGCCCATTTTAGTGGCCTTTTAAGATATAAGACATAGAGATGTGTGGTGCCTGGGCAGCTGGAGCAGAGCTGCAATGCTGGGGGGACATCTCCTGCTGGCCAGGGAGGCAGGGGGGACTGCTACCAGCTGGCAGGTCATGTTTTTCCTCCCAACTTAAATAATGCAAGCGCGTCTGCTGGATTCAGTATGTTTTTCTCCCAAAGCAGTTCACTGCGCACGGTGAGGAGAGGGGAATGTCTCATTATGCCCTGTAAAGGATGAGAGAAGTGTCTCGGGGCTCCGTGGTCAGAGCTGTTGTGTTTCAGATACGCCGTGGGGCTTGTGGTTGCACAGAGCAGTCTGTCTGCAGAAAACAGGCTGTTAGGGCAAGTGCTGGGCAAATACTCTTGGCGAAAGGACCATCTGTCAAAAAAACCCATGTGATTTGCACCAACCTGATGGTGTTTGGGGAACCAGCCTAGCTTTGCTGGTTGGCCATCTGGTTCCCACAGGCTGAGTTTGCACTAGAGGGAAGAGAGGGACTTTCCCCCCACCCCCCAACCTCAGGGTTATGTTCTTCATGGTTGATATTGGAGTAGAAAGTGCAGGGCTGTGATTTGAGGAGGGTGCATTCATTTCCCCATCTCCTCCCCATCTCCTCCTCCCCTTCCCCATTTCCTCTGGCTCTCTCCACCACAGACCAGAGCCTGCCTGGTGGGATTGCTCTTACCTCTCAGGGCAACTGAGACTCACCTGGACTTCTCAGCATCCCCATCATTCCTGTTTCCTCAGCCAGAGGACGGAAAGAAGCATCAAAGGAAGTGTGGCCAGCAGGGCAAGGGGGGGTATTCTGCCCCTCTGCTCTGCTCTGAGGAGACCCTACCTGGAGTCCTGTGTCTGGCTCTGGAGTCCTTAACACAGGAAGGACATGGACCTGTTGGAACAGGTCCAGAGTAGGCTACGAAAATGATCCAAGGGCTGGAGCCCCCCTACTGTGAGGACAGGCTGAGAGAGTTGGGGGGGTTCAGCCTGGAGAAGAGAAGGCTTCGGGGAGACCTTGGAGCCCCTTCCAGTCCCTCAAGGGGCTCCAGGAGAGATGGGGAGGGACTCTGGATCAGGGAGGGGAGCCATGGGACGAGGGGGAACAGTTTTAAACTGAAAGAGGGAAGACTGAGATGAATTCTCAGGAAGAAATTGTTTGCTGTGAGGGTGGTGAGAGCTTGGCCCAGGTTGCCCAGAGAAGCTGTGGCTGCCCCATCCCTGGAGGGGTTCAAGGCCAGGTTGGAGGGGGCTTGGAGCAACCTGGTCTGGTGGGAGGTGTCCCTGCCCAGGGCAGGGGGTTGGAACGAGATGGGCTTTAAGGTCCCTTTCCACACAGACCATTCTGTGATTCTCTGAGATGCCCCATCCCTGGAAACATTCAAGGTCAGGTTGGACGGGGCTCTGGGCTTTGTTTGGATCAAATGAGTTTGGTTCCAACGTCCCTGCTGTGGACAGACCTTCAGCACTGGGGACTGGTAGGGCCCCTCCAGGCTCTGCTGCCAACCCTGTGTTTTCTCAAGTCTTTGGCTGGGTGTCGTTCAGGGCATCGTCTGTGGCTGTGCGTGGCTGGAAGGGGCACTGGGGAAGTTTCCCAGTCGCAGGGATAGTCATTTCAGGGGTTGTGGCTTGGCTGCATGACCATGGAGAGCCACATCTGGACCGTATTTCTGGGAACCCATAGAGCTGAGCTCTGTGTTCTCACTCAATTACAGTGGGACACTTGTCAGCAATTTCTTGTTTTTATTTCCTGAGACTTTCCAAACTTGGTTGTTGGTGTTTTCTTTTTTTTTTTTTTTTTTTTTTTAAAAAAAAAAAAGCAGGGGGAAAAAGTCCCAACAAAAACTCCAAAGCACATGACATGGGGCTGAAGTGCACTGGGAATGGACTTTTTTCTGGGCAGGAATGACCACGCTTCTGCAGCAGTGGTGTGTGTGCAGGGAGAACAGGCTTCCCAGAGGGGTGGCAGATGCCCCAGGCCTCTCAGTGTTTAAGAGGCATGTGGACAATATTCTCAATAATTTGGTCAGCCCTGGAGTGGTTGGGCAGTTGGACTAGAGGATTGCTAGATAATGTGGGTCAGTCAACTGAACCATTCCATTCCATGTCTCTAAGCACTATGTCAACCTGTCTTTTGAATCCCTCCAGGGATGGGGCCTCAACCCCTTCCCTGGGCAGCCCATTCCAAGGATTAATAACCCTTTTGGTGTAGAATTTTTTCCTAATATCCATCCTGAACCTTCTCTGGTGCAACTTGAGGCCATTTCCTCTTGTCCTATCACGTGTGACTTGGGAGAAAAGACCTCCACCTCTCTACAGCCTCCTTTTAGGAGGTTCCATTCCATCCCTGCTGTGGATGAGAGATGCTCATTGACCTGCCTGTGGGGGCAGAGCCCAGGAGCACTTTCAGACCTTTCAGGGCAAAAGTGGCCACAGAGTGATGCAGAATCCACCCCCTGATACCCTTGTCCCTGCCCATGCTCTGCGTCACCCTCCTGGCGTGGGCACAGGAGATGGGACAATCTGTCAGCCAGCCAGTAATCTCTGCCTAAAAGCACCTAATTAATCCTGATACATTGAGATGGGAACTTTGAATTGATTTAATGGCAAGTCGAGAAGAAGAATGCTCAAGGGTTGCCAACATCTGCAGTTCTCACTGCCCTGACATGCGTGGGAGCTTTTAAATAATTACATTTGTGATTAACACCACCGACACCAACTCATACGTTTAAATAGACTAGTGCTGAATTGCTGGGGTTTTTAAAAATTATTTATTTATGACCACATTGGAGATTTCCTTGTTTTGGGAAGAAACTGTTGAACCAACTGAGCTTGTCAGCCTCTGTCTCTCATCCCGTAGAGGCTTCGCTTCATCACCTTCTCCAAAAAGAGACCTGCTCATAGTGTGTGGGCTCATAAATGTCACAGAGCAACGATTGGCGGAGTCAAACCTTAATTTTCCCCCCAAATTCGACACCTGTTGATGCACTCTGTTGGGTGCAGTCACTGAGTCTGGTTTTTGCCAGCCCGTTGTCTTTGGTGCGTGGGCATTGGATCAAATCCCATTTATCGATGTGAGATCACGATCGGTTGGCTTCAACGGAGAGAAAATCCCTCCTGGCCTGAAAAAACAACCTTGGCAGCAGGTTGGCAGAGCAGGCAGCTGGGCAGCTTCCAGCCCTCCCTCTGTGTCCAATGCCATCAGTCCCTCACTGGAAAGCTCTTGCCCGGTCGGTGGTGTCAGCCAAAAACATCTGTATGCCCTTATTTCTAGAGCTGTTTTTTTTTTTCTAAGCATTTGGCATGAATGTGCCTCCTGCTGAAATCTCTTGGGTGTCTTTTCTGTATCTGTACAGGGATGAGTGTCTTCAGCGCAGGCCTGGATGGGTGATCTTGCTCCTCAGGAAGGCTGGCAGGAGACCAGGCTACCCAAAAATGTTTCCCAGCTCCTCCGAGCAGGTACCAGGAGCATTCTCCTCTGCCTGGGAGGACAGTCAAGAGCAGTCTTGCTGGCAAGAAAAGTCTGTTCTTCTGCTGTAACAAGACCATTTGGGCATTTTCCTTCAGGTGACGCTACTCAAGGCCATCGTAGGCTGGTCAAAGCAAGAGTCTGTCGTGGGATGGAGACTGGGATGTTCTCCCTTTCTTCTTGGGATAGCTGCGAATCAGCACATCCCAACCTTGTTCCCAAATTTTTGTCTTCCTTGGAGCACCATCACCAACAGGTTAAGCATACCCTCAGTCTGATAAAAAGCCCCTGTAGGTGACAATCTTCTCTGTGGCAATAAGCTGTAACACCCCCATGTTCACAGCCTGGCCGTCAACGAGGCCTGTGGTCTCAGCATCTCCTGGGCTGTAGGAGCTCTTAATTCTTGCCTTGTGAGGAACCCCAAATTGCTTCTCTACAACTCTGGTGGCCCCTCGCACCAGGTGTTAGACCTGGTCTTTACAGTGTCTCCTGCCTGCCCACCTCTGTGCCTTGGTCATTCCCAAACCATGTATGGACTGTTTCCCTCTGCACCCCCTCTCCCAGGTTGTGGAGAGACATCTGTGAAGGAAACTCAGGGCTCTCCTGCAATATTTATCACACAGGAAGGTTCAGCATCTGTTGCCTCCTTTGAAGCTCCCCAGGACCAGCTTTCAGCCGCTTTTCCAGGTCACCTGGGTGACTTCAGAGCTGGTGCCCTGTTGAGCTTCAGGGCTGTCACAGAGGGTGACACCAGCACCTCTGAGAGCTGCTCTGCATCCCCGGGGCTGTCCCTTGGAACAGTGAGGTGCCATCGTAGTGCAAAAAAGTGTCGATGGGGCTAGACTTCTCTACTGTGATTTATTTTTTTTAATTCATCTGCCTTACTAAAACCCCCACCCAAAAGCCTCACAAATTCTGGGTTTTGGAGCCCTCATGTTGTCTCTTCTTTCCCGCTTGTGGCTTCTGCACAGGACCAGCTTTTCACTGCTCGTGGGGCTCTGGGGAGCATCAGCTGTGGAAGTCACTGCTGGTATTGGGATGAAAACCTGCCTTGGATCTCTCACTGGTGGGTCTATTTGTCATTTCCCTCACACTTGTGGTAGTCAATACTTCTAACCTCCTTCTCACCTCATTAGAGCTCGGCCCTTGTACTTTATCTCCCAAGTTAATTCGTCCTGTGTCATCTGCTCTCTCCTTGCTCTTGCCGCACAATTATTTTCTTCAAGGCTGAGGAAGAAGCACTTGACAGGAATCCTTTGCCATCTGGGTGCCTGCAGACCATGTCTGAGCTGTCTCTTCATCAGCAAACTCAAAAAACCACCATCACATGGAGCTTCTGGAGCCTTCATTTATCAGGAAGGTTTTGTGGCTTGCAAGTGCTGCTCCCCAAATCTACCCAAATGCTCCAGCATCCCATGGGATTGCTCCACAGGGCTGGAGCTCCACCTCAGAGAAGGTCTCCCGTCCTTGTGCATCCCCTCCAGCTCTGCAGCATCCCATGGGGGCATCTGCATCCACCATGGGGATGAATGTGGGAATGGCCAGGACCCCATAGCTGGCTGGGGCTTCGATGGGGTGCTCTGGTGGTTGAGCCCCAAAGGGTGTTTTTATTTTTGGTGCTACCTGGCCTCATCTCAGGATTTTCCTGGATTTGCTAACTGGGGAGGCTGCAGCTCTGGGAGGGCCTGGGGGGCTCCTGGATCTGGAGGGGACATGGTGTCCCTGATGGTGGAGGTGCAGGTGCCTCTGCACGAGGAACAGGCTTTGTTGACAGAGCTTTGCTCCAGAGGAACCAAGTGAGGTGGAGATGTGTCTTTGAAAAAATAGAGGGGGAGAAAAGGAAAATCCAGTGTTTGAAGTGATCCTGAAAATAACTGATTTTTTTTTTTTTCTTTCCTCCTGTTCCCTTTGCCTTTTTGTTCTCCCAGGTGTGTGGGACAGGGAGGTCTTGTGGGGTTCCATGGGCCTGGACAGTCTTTGCTTTGAGAAAGGAGAGTTGATGGTGAAGGCAGGAGCACAGGGAGGGGAGATTCTACTGTAATCTCCCAGGGAATCCATTCAGCCATTCTCTCTTTGTCCATAAAATGGCCACAAAAGGATGTTTTTTGGCTTCCTGGTGTTTTGCAAGAGTGAATTCTTACATGTGAAGTTTTCAGTGGTTGGTGTGGAGAGCTGGCACTTGCTGCAGTCAACAGGGTGAGGAGCATCTCTGCGTGGTGCTGCATTAGGTCCTGGATGTGGTCTTGAGGAGGGGGTTCTGGTGTCCTCCTGAGCCTACAGACCTTGCCTGGGGACCCATGGCTCTTCTGCTCTGCTGCTTCTCTTCTCCAAGGCTTGGGGCATTTAGCAGATATGTCAGTCAGGAATGCAAAGGGGATGGAGAAAGCTGTTTCCCTGCAGGTCAGAGGGGTTTTGGTGTGGACCATCAGCCAGGGAGGCTGCACAGACCTGGGGGTGAGGAGGAAGGAGATAAAAGCAGATACCCCCATCCAGCCCAACCCTTCTCCAGGAGCAATTTGGATGTTTCAAGCTCCTGCCTGGGAGATGCAGGGCGCCACTCGCCCCACCAGCCCCCAGCTTATCTGCAACAAGGGCTGGGGGTCATTTGAAACCCTCGTTGATAGCCATCTGATTTGCTTGTAAAGCCCAGGGAGGAAAGCAGAGCCAAGCCAGTCTGGAAGACAAGACACAGCAAGTCTCACAGCACAGTCCCCAAAATCCTCCAATCCATATCGGGGCAAGAATTGCAGAGGACAACAGCTTCGGGTCAGGATGCTGAGATGCTCTGCAGGAGCAGAGGTTGACCTGGGCTGGGAGGAGAGGAGATGTGAAGATGGGGACATGGGGGATTCCTGGGCTGTTGCTTGAAAAAACCCAGAGGAGGCAGAGCTGAAATCTCGAACTTCATTTGAGGCTCTGCTTCATGCCTTTTTTCCTCTCTTTATCCATTTTTTGTCCTTTTCTCTCCTTTTCTCTCCTTTTCTCTCCTTTTCTCTCCTTTTCTCTCCTTTTCTCTCCTTTTCTCTCCTTTTCTCTCCTTTTCTCTGCTTTTCTCTGCTTTTCTCTGCTTTTCTCTGCTTTTCTCCTTTTCTCTCCTTTTCTCTGCTTTTCTCTGCTTTTCTCTGCTTTTCTCTGCTTTTCTCTGCTTTTCTCTGCTTTTCTCTGCTTTTCTCTGCTTTTCTCTGCTTTTCTCCTTTTCTCTTCTTTTCTCTTTTCTCTTCTTTTCTCTTCTTTTCTCTTCTTTTCTCCTCTTTTCTCTTCTTTTCTCCTCTTTTCTCCTCTTTTCTCCTCTTTTCTCCTCTTTTCTCCTCTTTTCTCCTCTTTTCTCCTCTTTTCTCCTCTTTTCTCCTCTTTTCTCCTCTTTTCTCCTCTTTTCTCCTCTTTTCTCCTCTTTTCTCCTCTTTTCTCCTCTTTTCTCCTCTTTTCTCCTCTTTTCTCCTCTTTTCTCCTCTTTTCTCCTCTTTTCTCCTCTTTTCTCCTCTTTTCTCCTCTTTTCTCCTCTTTTCTCCTCTTTTCTCCTCTTTTCTCCTCTTTTCTCCTCTTTTCTCCTCTTTTCTCCTCTTTTCTCCTCTTTTCTCCTCTTTTCTCCTCTTTTCTCCTCTTTTCTCCTCTTTTCTCCTCTTTTCTCCTCTTTTCTCCTCTTTTCTCCTCTTTTCTCCTCTTTTCTCTTCTTTTCTCCTCTTTTCTCCTCTTTTCTCCTTTCTCTTTTTAAAATTTTAATTAGCATTTATCTCCGGCACCAAATTCTGCCCTTGTTTCTTCTTTGAGCCTCCGTTTGCAAGGCAGCCCTAAGAGTGTAAGACAAGGCTCTGGGCCTTAGAGAGGCAGAACCAGACCGGTGGGGCAAGAGATGTACCAGCTTGGGGGTCAGATGAGGGGACCTCTGGCTTGTCCTCGGATGGGGGGGCTCTCACAGCTCGGCGTGGGGCAGCAGCAGGGGGGGACAGTGTCTGTGTGGGGTGGTGCCGTGCGCCCTCTCTAAAGTTTTTAATAAAATTCACAGATGCCTGGAGATCAATGCCCGTGCCAGCTTGGCTCATCAATACTTCAGTGCTCTCTCCTCACCAGTCCCTTTGAAGGGATTATTTAATTATGCACATCGCTCCTCAGACGCGTGTGATGAGGGGTCAGGCTGGATCCTGGGTTCTTTTTGTCTGCAAATAACATCTCTGCGACCATACTGCTCCCTCGCTCCCTCCTTGTGGGGCTGGCAGAAGGTTTCTCTGTAGCTTCCCAGCTTCTAGACACCCATGGTGCATCCTGACCTCGTGCTGTGTCGGCTGCTGTGACCAGAGAAAAGCCCCACACTGAGGACAACAGCTCTGTCCTGGGGCCACGGGGCCAGCGAAGACACGAGGTCATCTCTCCCCATAGGCAAATGCCCGTTTCCTCATGGGTGGGATGCTCTTGGGGAAGGTGAGGATCAACCATTTCATTTTAGCCCAAGCCAACTGTTGGCTTTGGCTCAGATTGAGGTGGCAGTGGACTTTGGATTGGGTTGATCTCTTTGGAAACCTCTGCTGAGAAGGTCCCTCTTCCTCCATCCGCTCCCATGGAGGATGTGTCCATGCCTCTGCTGTCTGCTCACCCTGTGCCAACCCTGCAGGACACCAGGATGGGTTGAGCAGAGCCCTACTCCTGGCACTGGTGGTTTTGGGGATGGGGTCCCATGGCAGCGAAGCTTCTGGGAAAGCTGGAGTGACTGGTGGCATACTGGACCCCAGCAGAGCTGGGCGTGGGCGTAAGGAGAGCCTGGGATGGTGGCCACGGGCCACAGCAAGTGGCTCTTTTCCTTCTTTCCTTTACAAGCTGGAAGGTTGGGGCTTGGTTTTGTTGGGTTTTCTCATCCTTGTTTAAAAACTCGTTTACCATAATAACAGCTCTGCCAACGTTTGAAAGACAGGTTTCCACCTTCTGAGCAACGAGTCGTCTCGAGCAGCAGCCTCAAAGGCTCAGGAGGAGGAGGAGGGAAGTCAGTGTGATTTTTTTTTAGTTATTATTACTAATTTTTTTTTAATTTCTTCCCCCTATAGATATCCTCTTCAGCCATCCCTGAACTCAGTGTGATTTTTTTTTTTTAGTTATTATTACTAATATTTTTTTTTCTTTTTTTCCCCTATAGATATCCTCTTCAGCCATCCCTGTTCATCGCGGAGGGGCCAGAGCAGCCGGGCTGTGGGAAACGGCTGGAAACTGGGAAACCATGTACAATGGTTTGGGAAAAGGCAGTGATTGGGTAAGACCATGGTCACAGGTGCTCCACAGCACGACGGGGACGCGTGACCCAGCGAGCGTTGGTGCACGAGAGTCCCGGGGAGCTGAGATCAAAGCCCCAGCCGCGCCGAGCTTCCCCGGCCAGATGTGGTTTTGGATAAGGGAAGAGGGCAATTATTGCTCCACAAGCTCCACGGGGTGTGTGCCAGTCCTTATTAAATGATTATTAGATGCCAGCTCTGAGGAGGCGTGAGGAAGGATTCACTCCAAGTGGCTCAGCCCCAGCTCCAAGGACATTACATGTCGACGCGCAAGAGATTTTGGGCCCAGCTGAAGAGGGACATCACAAACAGAAGGGCTGGTTCTGCTCCAGGGCATCCATCACTTTTGGGTAAGACTATCTTTAAGGAGATTCTTGCCCTCCCAGCGTGCAAAATAGGATGTGAGGTGTCACAGAAGACCATCCCCATGTCCTCGACTGCCATCCTGTTATTTCCAGCTCAGCGGGGAGGCTGTGAGAAGGGGCTGCCACAGGAGCTGGTGACAGCCCTCCACAGTGGTAGCAGCCGTAGGGTGACAGCAAACCATGGGCCATGCTCTTAGCTGGGTTCTGCATCCCTGCAATGCACGAGCCTCATAGTGAGGGTGTCATTGGTAACCCCATCCTGCTTTTGGTTTTTCTCCCCAAAAGACTGCAATAGTAAAGTCAAAAAATAAGCCAAAATATCCCCAAGGAACGGCCATCCAGGCTGGAGTGGACCACGTGCTCCAACCTTTCCTCCTGGCTGCAGCCTTCACCTTGACCAGACTCTCTAAAGGTGCATGAGCCACCAGCAGAGAATTAATTGAGCAAATTACGAAGCATTTTGGTTGCTCTGAGCAAATTATGGTTCACGAAGGAAAACTTTCCCAAAACTCCTTTCCCACAGCGCTTCTGTGGGGCTGGTCACCATGTAGCTGTGGGATATCTAAAGCATGTTTTGGGCGACCTTCTCATCAAAGATGCTTCTGAGGTCTGCCCTTCCTGGTGGAGGGCATGGACCAGGGGCTCTTGTGGCCCTTTGGGACAAGACCCTGGGGAGATGTCCTTCATGGAGAAGACCATGGAGGAGATGTCTTCCACGAAGGGGACCATGGAGATGTTCTCCATGGAGATGACCACGGAGCAGGTCTGCAGGCTGTGTGTGGAAGGACTGAAGGCCCTGGAGGGCTGGCTGTGGGGTGGAGCAGGTGCTGGGACAGGCGAGGTGGAGGCAGCAGGAGGGCAGGGACAGGCAGAGCCGGCTGAGCCACTTCCCACGCCTGCACGCAGAGACGCCCTCCGCGCCGGCCCTGGGCTGGAGGCAGCGCTGAGGGGCCACGGGGGTTCCTCTCCAGCTTCATTCTCCACCGCTGAGATGGTGAGGGCTGGGGTGGTGGTCTCCTGGAGCCCAGGTGTGCCCCTTGCCCAGGAGAACCCCTCCTGCCCCACCACGACACCCCCAGGCGCAGGCAGCGCTGCGGGGATTTCCCTCCCTGCGAGTCCTGCTCTCACACGCCGTGGCTGTTGGGGGGCTCAGAGACACCCCCCCGGCGGGGAGAGGATGATGATGCTCGGTGGGTGTTTGCAGGTTCCCTCCAGCTCTTCTGCCACCACCTTCTGGTCCTCTCTTCCTTCCTCTCTTTTCCTCCTTCTTCCTCCCTCTTCCTCTCCCTCCTCCTTCCTCCCTTTCCATTCTCCTTCCTCCCTTTCCCTCCTCCTTCCTCCCTCTCTCTCCTTTTTCCACCCTCTCCCTCCTCCTTCTTCCCTTTCCCTTCTCCTTCCTCCCTCTCCCTCCTTCTTCCCTCTCTCTCTTTTTTCCTCCCTCTCCCTCCTCCTTCTTCCCTTTCCTTTCTCCTTCCTCCCTCTCCCTCCTTCTTCCCTCTCTCTCTTTTTTCCTCCCTCTCCCTCCTCCTTCTTCCCTTTCCTTTCTCCTTCCTCCCTCTCTCTCCTTTTTCCACCCTCTCCCTCCTCCTTCTTTCCTCTCTCTCTTTTTTCCTCCCTCTCCCTCCTCCTTCCTCCCCTTCCTTTCTCCTTCCTCCCTCTCCCTCCTCCTTCCTCCCTCTCTCTCCCACCCAATTTAAGGATAAAAAAGAGCCCATCCCTCTCCCTTCTCACTCTCCCACCCAATTTAAGGATAAAAAAGAGCCCAGAGACATCCCCGTCCCCTGCTACCCACCCTCCCAAAGTCTTGGAGTCCTCCATCCCTCTTTGGGCAGCTCTTGGAGCGTGGTCCCTGCTCCAAAGGAGTCAAGGGGGTCCCGGGACGAAGGGAGGTGACACTGCCACATCAGGTGACATCTACCAGGGGGATGCTGGAGTCAGGAGCATCGTGGCCCTCGGGGCTGATCCAGAGACCATGGCATGGTGTGCTCTGCTTGCCTTCCATCCCTGGCATGAAGCTGGTGGCTGGTATCAAGGAATGATGGTTCTCCCCAGGGCCCCGGCCTCTCTTCCTCCACATGGACAAAATTAGCTCGTTTTCTTCCAGAAGACAGAAAAAAAAAAAAGGCAAAGCAAACACCTCGGCCTTTGTTCGGAGACAAGGGCCACAGCCCGCTCAGATGGAATTTATTTTGTGCTGGGTAATTCAATCCATTCGGGCTCAGGATGTGGCCAGGAGAGCTGAGCCAAAAAATGCAAGTTTAAAGCAACTAAATTTTATGCTGTGTATACAGTTAAGTTTGGGTTTGGCTGAGACAAGCAGTTTCCATGGTTTTTTTGCAATTTCTGTTGTAGCAACGAGCTCCTTACGCAATGGAAGGGCCGGTGGTCCTCCCGGTGAGTCGTGGCTGGAGAGGGGGCACGGGGGGGGAGCCAGGACAACCCGGCTGGGGGGACAGGGCTCATCACAAGGTGATGGATAGTGACCCACGTGGTGTGACCCTCTCTGGGGACAGCACGCTTGGCGTGGGTGAGTACATCCCTGTGGTCTGGCCCGGAAAGGGTTGGATGGTTTCCTCCGAGTCCATTCCCCCATCCCCATCTCCGGTGCCAAGGGGGGCTGCTCTGGGTGGTGGGGCTGTGGCTGCTGAGCCCTGCGTTCCTCGCTGAGGTGTCCCTCTCCCTCCTTTGCCATTAACATTTTTCTCAACGTCACGTTCAAGGGGAGGGCTGGAAAAGCTGAGCCGCGCCGAGCCCTAACCCAACAGCTGGGCTGCAGATGTGCTGAGAAACCCACGCCAGCCCACGTGTCCCCATCCCCTCTAGCCCCAGCTGCCCTCCGGGCACGGGGGGTGCACCCTTGAAGAGGGCTCATCCTTAATTTTCCACAGCACCCTGCACCCCTGCACCCCTCTGTGGACCGCTTTGTGGTCCGCTGGGAGAGAAAAAGCATGAGATTGAAACAACCACCAGCACTCTCAGAAATAATACATGTTGTTTTTCCCCTTGACCCAGAGAATTATTATTTCAGCTTGCTGGGGGTGGCTGTGCTTATCCTCTGGCTGTGCTTTTGGCAGCTCCATGTGCTGCCCCGGTGGGTGCGATACGGCCCCTTCCCCGCGGCGAGGAGGGAGACTCAGCACCCCACCGCCTGGAAAAGCATCAGGGCTCGGGCAAAGCGGTCCCTCTGCAGGGAGCTTTTCTTGTTAAATGGCACATTTTGCTCCAGGATGGTTCCCACAAAACTGCTGTTCTTTCAAGGAGCTGATCCCACTGCCCCAACAGAGCCCAAGGTACAGGCAGTGCCTTGGCTGTGATTTATCCCCCAGTCCAAGGGTGGGCTGGATGGGATCCCCCTCCAGTTACACCCCGTGCCTTGTTTGTTACCATAGCTGGGGCTGGTTTGCAAAAGAATTACCAGTTCATCAGGCTGGCCACTTGTGGAACACCCCTGCCAGCAACCTCCAGGCTTGGAAGCAGCGCTCCAAACGTTTGCTTCTCTTTGGCTTTGCACTTTGGACTGCAGAACAGTGCGTCGCCCTGCTGAACCTAATCCTCCTGGCCCGTCCTGTCCTGCTGCCAAAGGCTCGTGAGAGTCATTCAGTGATGGAGACTTCATCTTCCATGGGCTCAAGGGTTTCCTGATGGGGCTTCTGCGAATTTATCAACCCAGTGGATTTCTATTCCGTGAAATTCTCCAGTATCCTCTTCAACCCATGTAACCACCAGAATTTTCAGCATTTCAGTATTTTCCTGTGGGGTGGGGAGCTCAGCAAGTTAAATAGAATCATAGAATCATAGAATCATAGAATGGTCTAGGTTGGAAGAGCCCCTTGGGATCATCGAGTCCAACCATCTACCCTACTCTGCAAAGTCCTCCCCTACACCATGTCCCTCAGCACTGCATCTAAACGTCCCTTAAACACATCCAGGGATGGTGACTCCCCCCCCTCCCTGGGCAGCCTGTTCCAATGCCCGACCACTCTTTCAGTGAAAAATTCTTTCCTAATGTTCAGTCTAAACCTACCCTGTTGGAGCTTGAAGCCGTTCCCTCTCGTTCTATTGTTAATTACCTGTGAGAAGAGACCAGCCCCAACCTCTCTACAGTGTCCTTTCACGAAGTTGTAGAGAGTGATGAGGTCTCCCCTCAGCCTCTTCTTCCTCGTGCTGTTTGGGGACCTACCTCCTTTCAGGTGCTGTGAGCAAGGCTCCTGCTGGCATCATTTGATGCCTTCCTGATCCTACGTTGGCAAAGACTGGGCACAGCCCCTGTCTCCTGGGGCCATCAAGATTTCACAGCCTCCCATCACCTTATCTTGCAGCTTCAAGGCACCTTGGGCAAACTGAAGGCTCCTTTGGAAATGTCCATCCTTGCCCTGCTCTCCTTGCCTTCCCCGCTCTGTGCCACCGGCCCTGCCTGTCTCCAAGCTTCTCTTCCCAGCTTCGGTGTCCCATCTGCTCCCACCCTGCTCTGGGTCCATCCTGATGCTTGCTGGTGGGGTAGCTTCTCCAGGAAACACAAGATCTGCAGCTTTGCTTGGCCTCAGAAGACCCACACCATGTGTCGAAAGCGCCTGGCATCACTTTGGAGGCTGCTGTTGGCCATATGTCATGAAACGATGGTAGGATGCTGGTGAATCCTTTCAGCCTCTGGCAAAACCCATCCTGCCTCATCTTCTCCCTGCTTTTCCACCTTGGAGGGCTGCCCCTCGTTACAGGCTTGCTGAGCTCCTTTGCTGCTCCCTGCCCACTGCTGGTCCCCACATTTTGACCCCAAGACTGCTTTGAATACCCCTTTTTGCCCAAAGGTTGGAGGGAATTGTGTCCTGGGACTCCTCTGTGTGCCTGACCCATGCCTGGCTTCCAGCAGAGCTTTGAGATGAACGTCTTCATCAGAGATGCTTGGGTGTCCTGGTCCTGCAAGAGGTTTGGTGCATCCCTGGGAGACCTGAGTCCATCCAACCTTGCCTTGAGGGTGCTCTTGTCTTCCTGGTGAAGTACACGGCACCGTGGAGGTGGTACATGGGGTGTGTGGAGACCTGCTTGGGACCACCACCATGTTTGGGACAGCATCTCCATGTGTGTGTGTCTATGCTTGTAGCAGGGCCATACACATGAGGGTGGCTTGTAGACCCACAGAGCTGCGGAGCAACAGATTTCCACAGGCTTGGCCCATAAACTGTTAACACATTAATTAAAAGAAGAAAAAGGAGTTGGTCCCATTAAGCTCACCATCTGTTTTAATTATCCACTGAAGCTCACAGAAAGCTTTGTACACACTATAATTGCATAATTAAAACGAACTGTTGGGAGATAGATGGCACAGAGATGACTGGGGAGAGAAAAGCTGTCCTCGCTCCGGCTCTGCTGTCGCTCAGGAGCATCGTAAGTAAGAGGGATCAGAAAAGCAACTCCTTTTTGGGCTGAGCTGAGCGTTGCACAATCCTGGTTGACTTCTGATAACTTCCTGAGGCTGTTTGTGTAGTCTCCAGCCTGGGCAGAAGGAACAGCATCGTTAAACCCCTCTGTGCTGGTAGCTGGGATGAAAAGTCCCACGTGCTGTTCTGAGATGGGCAGTGGTTTCTGCACATTGTGAACAAACTCTTCAAATCCTGACTTTCT
This sequence comes from Calidris pugnax, assembly GCF_001431845.1. Lineage (NCBI taxonomy): Eukaryota > Metazoa > Chordata > Aves > Charadriiformes > Scolopacidae > Calidris > Calidris pugnax. Next base: position 3,378,117 of record NW_015090795.1, read on the forward strand.
AGCCCAAATCATCACCTGGATGCATCTCACTTTGTGACAGATCCAACCCATCACTTTGCAGCTCTTCTCCTGCTCTTCTCATTGTGCCCGTGGGTGGGGGGAGCCCAGCAGGGCCAAGGGAGTTTGTTTGGCAGCTCCCAAAACCCACTCGCTGGTTCATTTTGCTCTTAGGCATGGAGCAGGCTGGCTTGTCCTTATGGTAAAGGTTTTAAAATCAAAATATTAGTATTTTTAAAAAAAGCATAACAAAATTCCTGTGAAGAGCGGTGGGAATTATTCACATTTTCTGTTTGGGTATCTTCTTGTTGTTTATTTGTGGATTGGTTTGGTTTTTTTAATGCTTGTGGGATTGAACTGATATTCTCATGTCTTCTTATACCTTGTTTTTTCCCAGATCACTGCTTTTTCACGTTCCCCGCAAAGCCTAATCTTTGGATTAATACTTTCTCTTTTCTTTCTTTTTATTTTTTTTCCCCCATTAAATTTCTGATCTGCACTGAAAAAACAGGATGAAGTCATGGCAAGTCCGGAAAACTGGAAAAAGTCCTTCTTGTTTGAAGCTCTCCTGGGGCAAGTCTCTGACAAGGAGCGGGTCCAAAACGCAAGTGTTTGTGGACAAAATATGACTCTTGCAATCTGCCCACACTGCATCGAGCTATTAATGAGTTCATGACAAGCAAAGCGCTGGAACGTAATTAGGGAAGAACTCCGTAGCCAGCCAGAACCTCCCAACGTCTTAAATGTCAGCTCAGAAACATATGAATTGCTTGGAAGGGTCTTCTGGAGCCAAGGTAGACTTTGGGGAATTGGGGTGATCTGCCAGGACGCCTTCGGAGCGGTGAGGTCCTGGTACCGGCTCATTCCGGCGACTCCTCCTTGGCACAGCCCAGATGGATGATTTCTGCCACATCCCATCTCCCATGGGCTGCTGGGATAATAATGCTACTTATTATTTTATGATATAGTAATTTTCCTGGCTGAAGACAACACTTTCATCAAGACCAAGGTGTTCTGCAGGAACACGGCTGACTCTCCTCCCAAGGGCACATTTTGACTTTTCCTTCAGAGACAAACTTTCCTCCCCATGACAAGATGGGTTATCTTTTTTTTTTTTAATTAGAGCTGGAATAAAAGGGCCAGGTCCATCCCGATGTCCAGTTCCTCTTTGGAAATTTGTTTCCTGGGAAATTACAAAACCTTTTTCAAACAAGTTTGCAAAGGTGGAGCTCACTCCGAGCGATCCTGGCAGGGAGAAGCTCCAAACACCCTATGACAGAGCATCCAAGGGATGGAGAAAACCCCTCCACCTGCAATTGTTCGTCCATAGAAATGATGCTGAATTAAATGGGCTTCTACTAGAAGCCAACCCGAGCAAATTCTCTCTTGCAAGTGATGCTTTTCCCTCTGTCTTTTCCTCTTTCAGAGTTTTCTTCTGGATAAAAAGCTGACGCTGGTTCCTCAGCTCTGCAGATATCCCTGGGAAGGGAAGGGGAGGCTTGGGAAGCCCTCGGCTGTTTGAGGTCCCAAACCTGGATTTCAGTGGAGCTGAAGGGGCTGGATGGATGCGGGTGACCAAAACCACAGATTTGAAGACCCGTCTGGGATTTACATGGTTGAGACAACACTTTGAGAATCAGCTCCAAAGCTGCAGCCTGCAGACACCCATTTCTGTTCCCACTAGGTGATCTCCAGAGGTCCCTTCCAACCCCATAGCATTCTGCAATTCTGTGATCCCCTCCTTCTGGAGAAGGTCTTACTAGGAAGGTCCATTAGCAGCCACCAAAATGCTATTGCTCCCCTGGGCAGTATATTAATTTTTAATGTAGTTCCAATCCATTGAGGTCCTTCAGTCATGCATGGCCAAGAGGTATGTGGCCTCCCAAAGGATGGGTGTCTAGGAGCCCTGCAATGAGAAATATGAATTGCAGCCACGTAAATGAGGCAAGAATGCAGAAAGAGGAATCAAACCAGACCGGTGCTCTGAGGGTTGATGAGGCACTCAGGATCTCGGCGGCTCTTGCAGGGTTTATTAATTGGGGCAATATTTTTCTATTAATGTGAATGAGTAAAAGGTTCTCTAGAAGGCAAAGTAATGAGGAAGATATGGATGCTTTTGGTGTAGGGGTCAAACCTGGGCCAAAATGGGAGGGTGCTGGCTCAGGGGGTCCAAACTAAGCTCGCTTTAGAGTTCTCAAAAAAAAAGTCAGATTTTTGAGGGCTTTTTATTTCACTATTTTTAACAAAAGCTCTGAAAAACGCCTTGTCTGGACCCACCCAGAACTGCTCGTGGGACCGGTGCCGAGTTTATGCTTCTGGCGTCAGCCTCACTGTCCCTTTTGTGCAGCAATTTTTCTTCCCACTGAGGTCAGCCGCTGAGCAGAAAGCGCCGGTTGTTTGGAAGCAGAAAGCCTCGTGGAGAAAAACATCCAGATGAAAATGTCTCGGTGCTGGGAAGCCTTCCCTCCCACCCTGACCTCGCTCGGCTCTCCCTTGGACAGAGCAGCTCCATTGTCCTCTCTCGTGGCGAAGCCACAGGTCATCCCTAGTCCCCTGCTCTTCTTGTGGGCACAAGGTGTCTTTCCACAGCACATCCCTCTCATTGAGCATTTTTCATGCCTCCCATCATGGAGATATTGTGTGTTTGGTCATGGGTCACCTCGTTGGGAAGTAGAAATTGTCCATCCCTGTGGAATAATAGAGGGCAAATAATGGTGGTTTTCAGAGCCCCTCTCCAGCCACCTCCTTGATCTGGAGCCCGTTGGAGAAGCTGGGGGAGGTGGTTTCCCACCTCCACATCACTTTGAAGTTTCATTTGCAGGTCACTGCCCAGTCTGGCACAATCCTTCTGAACTGGTCTTGCTCCTTCCTCCGCTGGGAGACTCCCAGTTGATTGCAAGATTTCTCGTGGTGGAGCTGGGCACAGGTGTTATGTTGCCATTGAAGATCTCCTGGCTTCTTTCTCTCCATATGCAGGTGAGCCATGGGCAGGACAAACCTCCAGTGTTGGCACTGCTTGTCCTCCTTCAACATTCCCAGACCTGGGGAGCCTTTTCTCCCCCACGCTTGGGGCACTGCTGCTCCACACCCCATGTTCCTGTCTTGCCTCCTTCTCCTTGTTCATGTCATCCACAAGAAAGCAAAGGGAGGAGATGTCTCCTGGACACTTTATCACCCTGCAGTGACTTGGACATTGCAGGGCCACCAGCAGCCAGTGGCTGAGATGGCTTGGTGGGGATGCGTGGGGCAGTCTCCACGGCAGCTCAGGGGACAGCCCAGAACTCACCACCAGCCAGAGGACAGGCTGCAGGATGAAAATTGGAGGTGTTCCACCACCTCCCGTGGTGTCCCCTCAGCCAGGGCTGCTGGTGAAGTCCCAAATGGTGCAGGGTGTGAGTGGGCTCCTGGCAGCACCAGGGCTCTCGGGCTTGGAATTGGCTCCAGAGCAGCAGAGAAAAACACACCGTTAATGATGCTTTCCGTGAAAATGGCAGTTTCAATCCAAAAGAGCAGCTCCAGCCTCCAGCAAGGTCCTGCTCAGCTGGGTTCCCCAGACCACAGGCTGCTTGGCCTTTTGTAATCTTCTCTAGTTTGTTTTTTCTTTTTAACTACTGCCTTTATCAGCCCATTTCAGTGTTGCAGCTTTCCTAAGCTGAAATCTCTAATGTTGCCTCTTCTCCTCATCACAGCTGGAGCCACCGAGGCTCTGTGAGCAGGATGGGTCCCTCTGGGCTGTGTGCCTTTGCCCCATCACAACCCAGAGGCTGCTGGGGCTCTCAGGATCTCAGGATGCTGAGGAGCTCAGGATGCTGGGCTCTCACGAGTCTCTGCTGGTCCCCTGGACAAACACAAACAGGGGAGCTCATCCTGAGCTCTTCCTGAAGCCCTCCATCTCCATCCCATGGCACATGCCACTTCTTGTAACACATGCCAAGTAGCCCATCTCTTCTGTGAAATACTCGCCAAGATCTCAGAGGGAAAACCTCAAAAAAACAAACAGAAAAAATTAGGGGAAAACTGCTTTGGAATGATCTCCTTGACTGCATTTCCATCATCCTCCCATACCAGCTGCAACCCGGAGGAGGGGAGACGTAATAAACCTTTTTAAAAAAAAGTTATATTTCAAGTTAACTAACCTTTTCTGATGCTCCGGAACAGCCTGTGCTGGGCTGAGCCCGGAGTCTTGGAAGAAAAGGGTTGTTCTTGCTTGGTCTGAACCGGTTCGTTGAGTCATCCTCTTAGTTAATACCTGGCACCGGCACAGGACGGTCCTGCTGGTGGGGAAAAACTCACTCAGGGAAAGTTCAAGCCGCTCGTGCTCCTCCAAAATGGGGGGTGGGAGCAGACAAAGACTTCTTGTTTCACCGGCCTGGGGTGGGGGGGTGGAGAGGAGCGAGGAAGAGTCAGGAGAGGAAGGGCTGAGGGATGGTGGGATGGGGCTGTTGGCCCCCGGGGCTGGAGAAGATGCCTGCCCGTGGTGTGCCAGCCCCAGCCGGCCGGGACGCATTTTTGTGATGCTTGAGCTGTGTCAGGAGGAGGCATTCCCTGTGCCAGAGGGGTGAGCACCTCCATGGGGTGAGAGGAGATGAAGCGTAGGTCTTGGTGGGATGGGACGAGCTGGGTTTTGGGAGGGACGTCGGGTTCCTGGAGAAGAGCCCATCGGTGGTGCTGTAGGTGGAGAGAAGCCGGGATGAGAGGAGTGTGCCTGATGCACTGGAGATGGGCAGGTTTTCCTGGGCAGCCAGGTCATAGAATCATAGGATGTTTCCTGTTGGAAAGGACCTTAAAGATTATCTCGTTCCAACCCCCTGCCCTGGGCAGGGACACCTCCCACCAGAGCAGGTTGCTCCAAGCCCCTTCCAACCTGGCCTTGAACCCCTCCAGGGATGGGGCAGCCACAGCTTCTCTGGGCAACCTGGGCCAGGCTCTCACCACCCTCACAGTCAACAATTTCTTCCCCAGATCTCACCTAAATCTCCCCTCTTTCAGTTTAAAACCCTTCCCCCTCATCCTATGGCTCCCCTCCCTGATCCAGAGTCCCTCCCCATCTCTCCTGGAGCCCCTTGAGGGACTGGAAGGGGCTCCAAGGTCTCCCTGGAGCCTTCTCTTCTCCAGGCTGAACCCCCCCAACTCTCTCAGCCTGTCCTCCCAGCAGAGGGGCTCCAGCCCTCCCAACATCCATGGATGCTCCATTGATACCGGGGCTCAGAGGCCAGCAGAGGCTGGAGTATCCTCACAGAGCAGCCACAAAGCATTTCCCCGGGGAAAATACTGCAGGAACCCTGTGTGTGAGGCTGCCACCGTACTCCATTTGCCTTAGAAGTCCCTTCTACCTGCCCCCAGCTGCCCCATCCCATGCAAGAAGAGGTGGTGGGAGAGGAACAGCCTTTGAAGGACCCACATCTGTGCCCACACAGACCTGAGTTCAGGCACCACAGGTCAGGGCTGTGAGGAGACACACGGCATGGCATCAGGCAGGCCAGCCTCCTCCTCCTCCTCACCTCCATGCCTGTCATCAAAGGATGGCAGCAAGATAAGCTCCTCCTGCTCTGCTGCTGACTTCTAGGGCTCTATTAGGAAGGCAAAACTGGTTTAATTAAGGATGCCTTCAAGCTGGCCATCGAGCAAGATGCTGGTGGGTCTCTAGGGAGAAATTATTAGCTTGTACTATGGAGCATCACAGAGACTATTAGCCAAATGTGATCTTATAAGCAAATAAATGATCTGCAAATCAACTGCAGCACTGACAAGTTCCTGCATTTACCCACTGCCCTGGAACTGCTCAGGGCAGTGAAGGTTGGGTAATTCCTCTTGCCTCAAACTCAAACCCGCGTTGCTGTATGAGGAGCAAATCTACAAAAGCCGTGGGAGGAAAGGGAACAGCTCTGGGAGCAGAGAGTCACACCAGAGGTTCTCCTGGTCACTCCTGGTCCTCCTCCACTTCAGCTCCTTGTGCTCTGAGATAAGGACACATGTTGGTGACCAGCTCTTATCCTCTGCTCCAGCCCCGTGTATCCTGTGGGAAGAAGAGGGTGAACTCTAGTTGGGCAGATCAACCCCTAAAATCATGCCACTGCACCTTATATTATCTTTACATCTACATTGTCCCTCTCATCTGAATGCCGCTGATGATCTGAGTCAAAGTCTGTGATGACTTCTAGACCAGGTTGGAGATGGAGTGAATCATGAAAGTGATTTTGCATTGGCTTGCTCCTTGCATATTACTAACCTTAAACCCTTACTCAGCTTTAAGCAAGGTTTCCACATTTAAAAGGGCTGTTCCTTTTTTTCTTTCCCCCCCCAGTTTCCTTTCCAAGTGAGCCTTCCCCAGTCACCTCCGCTGGGAAAGGAGGCTGTTGTGTAGCTGTGGGTCTGCACCTACGTCGTGTTGGCGACAGACTTTGGATTTAGCAGCTGGTAGGAAAAAGAAACAACCCAGCAAAAACTCTTCGAAACAACCCAGTGAAAACTCTTCTCTTGGAAAATGGAAAGTAAATGGAATGGGCAACCTCTTGGGGGAGAGGTGGTCACCCCTTAGGCAGGAGGGCTGTGGTGGGAGAACATGCTGTGGCTTGGTGGGACCATGAGATTTGACTTCCAGCCATGGGGCTGCCTGGGGGGCTGCTGGACAGGATGATTAAGGCTCAGCCAGTCCATGTTGTATATGGGGGAGAATCACAGAATCTTCTAGGTTGGAAGAGACCTTAAAGATCATCTTGTCCAACCGTCAACCTAACTGACAAAAATAGACACCCGCACATGTCACCCTACTAAATAATCTCCTTTTTAGGGAGACAGCTGGGTGGATGGATGAGACCTCCCCATTTAAATCCATTACTTTCTTTTAATTCCTCTTATTTTTAAACTCCCTAAGAAAAATAAATCCTCCCTCTGGCTTGGGGGTGCTCTGCTCCATGCACAGGAGATGCTGGGCACCATTTCCCAGCAGAGATTCTGCAGCGATCTGGGGACTAGGGGTGAACAGGGTGACTGGTGGCACTCCCCCAGGAGCAACGCTCCACTTCATGGAGGCTCCTTTTGGTGGACAGCTGCCTCCTAGGACCTCCTCGCCAGCTTTTAATCCTTTAATGTGGGCTTTTTTGACGTTCTATCCAGCTTAGGTTTTAAGGGTGGCTTGAGAAGCTTTTGTTAAGGCAACATTACACCTGGCCCTCCTGGTGCTGGCAGGTTGGATCAGTGCTTGGCTCCTCTTTCCCTGTCCACCAGAGAGTTTATGTCCTTCTCACTTGTGCTGATTTTCTCCTTTTTTTTTTTTTTTTTTTTGTGGTCACCAGCTGGCTCTGTGAAATGGTCCAGCTGGACGAAACCCCAGGAAAAAGGGGAAAACATTATCCAGGCTCTCCCACCTGCAAGGCATTGGGTTTCTCGGGGCCTTTTTTGTAGCTGAAGACGAGAGGCCAATGCCACGTTACGGCAAAGGAGCGACGTGAGGCAGGTTCCTCTGGTTAATTAACCGGCTGCTTTCCTGGGCTTTCTCTGAAGCCAAAATTGCAATTTGCTGCGTTGCAGTCCTCGGTCACCTACGGTGCAAGTCACTGGCAGGCTGTGGTGGTGTTTGCAAGGATTTCCAGGGCTTCAGCTTCCTTCTGCCCTTTGGGACATCCCTGCCTGGAACCTGTGGCTTCCCAGACTGTCCTTTGGGTTTTGGGGCAATTTTGGGGTATAAGAAGCTCCTGCCACATCCGCGTCCCCGTTCTTGCACTGGGCTCCTCTCCTCGTGTGCAAGGGAGACAAGAAGTTGGGAGCAGAGAGTGACTGGGTTGCAAAGGGAGGATTTGAATTCTGGTTTTCAGACCAAAGTCAGCACAAAACAGACACGATCTCCACAAGCTGTGGGACAGGAGCCCCTGCTACGGCCACCAAAGCCTCCTGAGGTGGTGGCAGAGGACACCACCCTAAGTGCTGGAGCCACGGAAGGAGATCAGCCGGTGCTGGGAGAAACTCTCTCCCTCTTGGCCCCGGGGTGGCTTAATTATAACCTCACTTTAGTAGCTCAGGGGCCCTTTGATGTGGGGAGCGCCCCAGCCCTCACGCAGGTATCTCGGAGAGGAGATGTCTCCACATCAGCCAGCCGCCGTCTAGACTCCCCGTGCGGAGAGGACCGGCTGGGAAGGGTGTGTGTGATTCAGCTGGGCTCGCGGCCCACGTCTGCATCCCACCCAAGGTGACTCTCCATAAATTAAGCAGCGACCAAATTGCAGCCCTGAATGGAAGCCCACGGGGCTACGAGGAGTACCCTGGGGAACCCGTCTGTGCCCCGGGCACGGGGCAAGCTGCTCCATGCGGGCAGGGCTGGCAGGTTGCTCTGCCTCCCATGGCTGATCCTGCTCCACCAACGCTTCCACCAGCTCCCAAATCCACTGCCTTTTCCCTATATCCCAAATTATCCCTTTGCATCATATCCAACCATCAGCGATGCCACCCCAGTGTTGGCCAAGGAGGGGTTTGTCCCTCAATTCCCCATGCTGGACGTGGCCAGCACCACCTTGGGTGTTCCTCTGCACCGTCGGCCAGGGACAAGCCGTGCCTGGGTTCTGCACGATTTGGGGTGAAACCAAGACTTAATTGGAGCATGGGTGTCACCAGAATAGCTGCTGGCAGGCGGTCAGGCTAATTAAAGTCCGTTTAGGGGATGGAGCCGCCTTTCCCATGGCAGGAGGCAGCAGCTTCGTGTACTCAGATAAAGCCAGGGAGGAAGGGATGGATGTGGTCATGGATACAGGGATGTGCTCGTCAGGCGCCTCTGGGGGAGGAACTGTTGTGTGCTCAATTGACTGGAAATAAAGGACCATTTCCCGGCTCAAGCCAGGGAGATGTGAGCTGATGGCATCACTGGTCCATAAGGACATCAGCCATATGGTCAGCAGAGCTCCTCTGGCAGCGAGTGGGGACAAGCCTGGCCAGCACCGGTGAAGGTGACAACCATTCTGTATTAAATAAATAAATAAACTCTGTCTTGGACATCCCCTGTTAGGGGATGCATTTTCTCTGCATGGTGCAGTGGTCCCAGCATGCTACAGTCTTGTAAGGTCTCCCATGACCTGGGAGAGTGGTCTTGCACCCTTGGGTATCTCCTTTTTGCCTTTCCCAGGTCCCCAAACCTCTGGCTTTGGGTGTCTCTGCTGGTATTTGGCAGCCACAATGTCTCTGGGCTGGGGATGTGCCACGCAAATTCACTGCCCATCTGGGTAGTGCTCCCCTGGAACAGCTAAAAGACAGGATCGAACACCCCGCCAAGATCCTGAGGAGCCAGAGAGGAGCTCACAAGGGACACAGGGCCATCAAGGCTTAGCTGCTCTCTTGATGTTCTCCAGGCTCTCTGGATGAGTATCCAGGAACTTCTTCCAGTCTCTGGTGATGTGGAGAACTGGTGTGAGGACCAAATGCAAACCTGCCTGGTACCAGGGTTTCCAGGACAAGGTCCTTGAAAAGATCTGAGGAACCAGAAGATGAAGCTGAATTTGGGAGGTCCAAGGCCAAGAGGTGATGCTCTGCTCTGCCCCTGGCTCACCATGCACCCCAGGCCTGTTCCTGGACATCAAAAATACACCTGAACTAGCTCTAATGTTGACAGTGTCCTCCCCAGCATCTCAGGCTGGTCTAGTGACCCCTCTGTGGCCACCACCATGCCAGGGAGGTCCAAGGCCAAGAGGTGATGCTCTGCTCTGCCCCTGGCTCACCATGCACCCCAGGCCTGTTCCTGGACATTAAAAATACACCTGAACTAGGTCTAATGTTGACACTGTCCTCCTCAGCATCTCAGGCTGGTCTAGAGTGACCCCTCTGTGGCCACCACCATGCCAAGGGATGCTTTGGAGGCCCCTGTTTCTCAGCAGAGCATTCTGTGAGGTCTGCAGGGCCTTGCTTTTCTGCCATTGGCTGCAATGGTGGAGCAGGAGGATGAGATCTGATGGAAGCTCTTCCACTCCAGCACTGGTTCTGCAACTATCTGAGGCCACCTGAGAAAGCCCATGGATGTACATGACTGAAGCAACCTGGTACCACAGGTCCTGCAGAGCCAGGGAGGGGAAGCAGAGGGAGGGCTGATAATGTGGCTGGAGGAAAACACCACACTTCCTAAATCTGGAAAAGAGACAGAGCAGAGTTCCTTCACAGCTGGCTCCTACGCTCGGTGGCACCTTTCCCACTTGGCTGGGTGTTTTTCCCACTTTTGATCTTAAAGAGACAAATAAAAACAACCAGGAAGCAAATGACACCGTTCCCTCCCAGCCCTTCCCCGTCATCTGCAGCGTGGGGACAGCACATCACTGCTCCCCTCCAGGTCCTGCACCCCAGACCTTCAAGAAACTGCCGTGTTTGGAGGCCAAGACCAAGGCTGAGCAGTAATTTCTTCCCCCAGGCTTGGTGGGCTTCACATCTGGTGTCCCTTGGCCACATGCCTTCTGCAGACCAGCCTTGCAGGAGAGACCAAAACCAAAACAAACTCTGGATTTCCATGATTTCTGAGCTTTTCCTGGGGAAAGGACTCCAATTCCCCCCTAGCCTGCCCTCCAAGAGTTGGCTTACACCCAGATCTGTCTCCCACCACTTGCCGCTTCCCCGATAAAGAGCCACGTGAAATTTATCTCCCCATCTTTCATTAAAATAAACCAATTAAGCAATGCCGAGGAACCTCTGAGCCGGGCCAGCTCGGTCAGCCGGCGTATCCGTGTTTCCAAAGCATCTTCTCGCCCTGCTTACCCTCACATCAAAGCGAGCCCGGGGAGCAGCCCCGTCCTCGGAGCGCTTCGGCAAAGTATGTCAAGAGATTGGGGAAACAGCTGATTTAATGCCGAGGAAATTAGTAACCAAATGAGTTCTTAGCCAAACGGCTCCTCTTCTTGATCTTGGGAAAAGTGGTGTTTAAATTCTCTATCTCATGGTTTTAGACTCAGGAAATGTGATTACGCATCTGTCATTATTTTACTCTTCTTGTGTTGATGGCTCATATTAAACAAACCACATTCCTGCATCGCTTAGTAATCTCTGCTGTTCCCTCTCCTCGCCGAAGGAGACAAGTCCCAGCTTGACATCAATGTACCTGTTGATCAGAGCTCCACTGTTAACCAACCGGCAGAGCTGTGTAGACACCAGCTGCGGGGAGCGTTCGCACCACCACCGGCCTCTTTTCTCCAGCTTGCTGCAACTTTGCAGCCCCCTTTCCTCCTAACCATCCTTTGGCCCAAGAGCAGGAGGAGCCAGGCGAGATCCACACCCTGCTGAGACCCATGAGTTTCTCGGAAAGCTGCTCAAGCCTTCCCCCGTCTTCCAGCGAGCAGGTAAGAACATGCGCTTTAGGGTTGGACACCAGTCAAAAAAGGGTAGGTCTCTCCGAGCAGAGCACGATTCCCAGGGATCCTGGTGCCTCAGCAGCCCAGGAGGACGTGGAGAGCCCCACGGTCCCACCAGCTGCCGCGGGATGGGCTCCCACCCACCGCGCAGGAGGAACCTGCCTTGAAGAGTCCCACCTCTGCAGGGACATTGAGCATTTTTTTTTCTTGGTGGCTTTATCTTCCAGCTCTGCTGAGATAACCCCGAACTCGCCATGGAGCTGCTGGAGGAACTTGACTCCTAGATGTTCCCAGCACCAGGTAGGAAAACTAGTGCCTGTTTTCAATGGCGTTGGGCTGGCTGGGGAAGGGAAAAGAAAGGTGGTCCAGATGGTGACCTGGTGCTGGAGGGGACAACTTGGCTTGCTCCCAGCCGAGCCGTGAGGCTGTGATGTTGACTGAGAAATGCCTGTCCGTGTCTTACCTGTGGCTTGTGAATGGTTGTAAATGCTTTCCAGCTGCTGGAAACTCAGCAGAGATCTCAGGGCAATGACGGTGTCACCAAGCTTTCTGTTCTCCTGGTGAGGACACAGCTGTCCAAGTGTTGGCAGACATGCTCCTCGGGGCTGTGTTTTCCTTTATCATGGCGTTTTGGCACACGAGCGGTGCCGGGAATGGCGCAGCTCCCCGGGGATGCTTGTGGAGGATGGTGCTGTCTCGGGAAAAACCCGAGCTCCTGGTGCGATGCCATTTGGCTGGATCTGCTCGGTTTTCCCCCAGTTTTGTTTGCATGATCTCCAGTGCTTGCTTGCGCCAAGCCCCACATTTCTCCCATCCTGGAATCTGCTGGCTGGGGAAGGGCTGGGGTGGGGGAGATGTGCTCCGTGTCCACAAGTCCACCATGTTTGCACCCATGGGAGAAGCGAGGCTGGAGCAGTTTTGCCCTGTTCTCCACGAGGCACCTCAAAGATGAGTCCATTTGTTATAAAATAACTCCTTTTGTTCTCCGCCATGTGAGATCCCAGAGCATTTTTCTCCATCAACCCCTACAGGACAAGAAGGGAAGGTTTCTGGGCAAAGGGGGACCGAAACGAAATGGTGGTGGAAGTGGGAGGACAAGGCATGGCATGGACAGTGGGACCTCTCCTTGCTGTGGGAGGCTGGGCAGAGGGCCCAGGGACTGCTGGAGGATTGCTGTCCCTGGACACCACTGCCGTGCCACAGCAGCCGGGAGGAAGCTGGTTCCTTTGTCACAGGGCCTTAGGGTCAAGGTGGGAGTGATGGATGGTCCCCGATGCCGGTTGCTGCTCATGCATGTGCCATCAAGTGAGAAATGAGCTGGGGGTGCAGATTGCTGGGCTATTAAACTGCCCATAGCTTTGTTTTTTTATAAATGGCAGACGTGGGTTGGGTGGTTTTGTCAGGCATCGCCTCTGGATTGTCCAAACCATCATGACATGGAGAGCAGATGCTCAGGCTTCCTTCTGGCCATGGGTATTGGCAGACGGTGTGTCTTGCTGACCATGCCATTATGGTTTCAAGCCCTCCTTGAAAGCCTGAAGGTGGCAATGGAGGGGGCTCCCAGCTGCCCCATGGGGACTCTGCTCCCTTGGGCAGAGGGCTGGCCGGTATGTGGCACTGGGGCCACATCCATGTGTCACCTGTGGCTTGCGAACGGTTGTAAAGGCTTTCCAGCTGCTGGAAACTCAGCAGAAATTTCAGGCCAAGCATGGTGTCACCAAGCTGTCTCTTCTCCTGGAGAGGACATGATTGTCCATGAAGGATGGAGCAGGGAAAGGGCACCAAGCACCTCATGGTGGTGGCAATGGGTGGGGGGGCTCCCAGCTGCCCCATGGGGATTCTGCTCCCTTGGGCAGAGGGCTGGCCGGTATGTGGCACTGGGGCCACATCCATGTGTCACCTGTGGCTTGCGAACGGTTGTAAAGGCTTTCCAGCTGCTGGAAACTCAGCAGAAATTTCAGGCCAAGCATGGTGTCACCAAGCTGTCTCTTCTCCTGGAGAGGACATGATTGTCCATGAAGGATGGAGCAGGGAAAGGGCACCAAGCACCTCATGGTGATCCCAGCGGTGGCAAACAGTGATGCCCATGGTGCAGATCTGACCCCCCCTCTGCTTGTGGCTGCCCAGGAGCCAGTGTCACATCACAGAATTAGGTCTTCCTAGAGCTCTTGGGTCATCTAAACATACCCTGCGTGAGGGACATGCTATTTCTTCTGGATTGGTTTCACCCAGGGTCCCCATGGAACCTCCCGCAGCCCCTGCTTGCTCCCTGGCGAGGAGGCACCAGCGTGGTGCTGGGTGCGTTGGGTCACCTGGTTGGAGGATGGGGATTTAGGAGCACTTTATGGCTCACTGATGATCTTTGCTTCTTTGAAAGCACCTGGAAGGTCCAAGGCTGGCACTGATGCTGGCAAACTCCTCCTGTCCTGGTGAAACATGGGGCCGGGCGCTCTCGGCGAGCAGAGCGGCTCGGGAGGAACGCCTGTAGGACGGCTCTTTTTAAACAATTAAGAGCTTCTTCTCCAGCTCATTTCCTTCCATGCCCTCACAGAGGAAATCAGCTTAATTAGTAGTCTTAGTGAATAATTAATTTTCTCCAATTTTTTTGATAGCTTCTTTAAAGTGAGTGGAGGGCCTGAGCCGCTTCGGTGCGGCACAAGGTACCACCGAGCAGCTCCTGGCACTGCCACAGCTCTGCCCCGTTAGCTGGTGGCCACAGACCCCAAAACCCATTTGCCCCATGATGGGTGGTGGAAAGAGTTGAAAAAATGGGGTGAGAATGGACCAGTGGCACGGAGCTGGTTTTCCCAGTGGTTTTCCATCCCCCGCATTCCATGGAGATAAATGCAAGGTATGGATGCCCCATGTATTGAGGTCCCATCCCTGGAGGGGTTCAAGGCCAGGTTGGAGGGGCTTTGAGAAACCTAGTCTGGTGGGAGATGTCTCTGCCCATCAGGCTGATCGGAACAAGACAATCTTTAAGGTCCCTTCCAACCCAAACCATTTTAGGATTCTATGATGCCATGGCAGAAGATGGACACATGGCCCTAAATCCCACTGCCCCCCTTGGTTAGAGAGGGATTTGAGGCTCCTTGGCTATAAAAATCAGGTTTATTTTCAGCTTCGCCTCTCTGCTTTTAATAACAGGAGGGTCTGCTGTTGTTTAGACCTGAGCGGAGAGACTTTAATTACTACTTCTGTGCCGAGAAGGATGTAAATACGAACTCGGGGAAGCAGCGAGGGTTATTAAAGCCAAAAGGCTGTAATTGCCGTGCCCCTCCCTCTCCATCAGATTTTCCTCTCTCTCCGGTTTGGAGAGGACCGGCTGATCCAGTCGGGCTGTCTCTGGCCATGGGTTGCAGGCTGTCCCTGGGGAGCCCTCTGGCAGGGAGGGGGACGTATCCAGCCAGCACCCACCCCAGTCGGGGCTTCTGTCAGCCCAGCCCACAGCAAGGAGGGAATTGCCTTTATCCACTCAGGATAATGCCGTAGGATCCCCAGGTTTTAGCACGGCCACCCCGGGATGTTTGCAGGTTGAGGTGCAGGACAAGCATTTGGGGTGGATTTTCCTTGGAGACATCCTTTTTGCAGTTAAAGAAACTCCCAGCCCAGTTGTAAACAGCCTCTCTCGGATGCAAACAGTCCCATGTCTTTTTCTTTTTTCTTTTTTTTTTCTTTTTTTTTTCTTTCCGAAAACCATATCTTTGATTTCACTTAATAATGGATGAATTATCAGAAGTATGTGCTGGCAGGGAGCCCGGGTTTTGTCAGGAGGTGAGAGATTTCACTAACGCATCGGTTGAAATTTTTTTTAAAGAAAAAAAAAAAAGAAAGCGAGAACAAATTTTTTAAAAAAAAAAAAAAAAAAAGAAGAAAGTAAGTTTGTGCCAAAGCCTCCGGGGATGGGAAAAAACCGACTTGATTGCAGAACTTTTTTGTCTCTCTCTTTTTCCTTCGTGCCTGTGCAAGAGGTGGGACTCCTCTCACACGATTTGGCTGTCTTAAGTGGCACAGTGTCACCTAAACCTGGTCCCCAGCAGGTTGGAGAGGGGAGATGAGAGCTGTGCCCCCCCTGAGGAGCCCCATCTCCTCTGAAACCTTCATCACAGCCCCTCAGAAACGGGGGTGTGGAGGGGTGAAGCCTCCCAGCCTCCAGCGATGCTCTCAACCACCTCAAAACATGTACCCCTCTCCTTGACCCACACCCAAACACCATGTTGTCCCCACCATGTCCCCTCCCAGTGGGGCAGCACCCCAGGGAGCAGGGAACAGGTTGGCAAGGGGGACCTTGGCCCCAGGGCCGGAGCCTGGTGGGGTGAAGCAATCGCACCCAGTCATGAGGGAGGAACGAGGCGAAGCTGGGGCTCACGGGAGCGGAGGAGAAGGCAACACCTCCCTGATGGCGTGCACCAACACGCTGGGCACCACCGGCACGGCCTCCTTGTGCCGGAAGGCGGGCAGGGTTCAATCTGTCCCTTCAATCATATAGAATCATGGAATGGTTTGGGTTGGAAGGGACCTCAAAGATCATCTCGTTCCACCCCCTGCCCTGGGCAGGGACACCTCCCACCAGACCAGGTTGCTCCAAGCCCCCTCCAGCCTGGCCTTGAACCCCTCCAGGGATGGGGCAGCCACAGCTTCTCTGGGCAACCTGGGCCAGGCTCTCACCACCCTCACAGCAAAGAAGTTCTTCCCCACATCTCAGCTCCATCTCCCCTCTTTCAGTGTCAAACCCTTCCCCCTCGTCCCATGGCTCCCCTCCCTGATCCAGAGTCCCTCCCCATCTCTCCTGGAGCCCCTTGAGGGACTGGAAGGGGCTCCAAGGTCTCCCCGGAGCCTTCTCTTCTCCAGGCTGACCCACCCCAACTCTCTCAGCCTGTCCTCCCAGCAGAGGGGCTCCAGCCCTCCCAGCATCTCCCCATGGACCATCCCTTTGGTTGTCCTGCTGGCTCTGGAGAGGTTTGCCAGCTTTGTTGTTAGTTTTTGGGGTCACCTCGCCGGTGGTAACATCTTCTTCTCCCGTGGTGGCTTTGGCTGTGCAGAAGGGGATTTCCCACCTGCCCTCCACTTGGCCGGTTTAAAGGTGAAAACAGGGAGCTGGGGAGATGCCTCCAAAAGGGCCTGCTCCATCCGAGCTGATGAATCTGGGTTTGTTTCCCTCGAAAAAGCGATGTCTCTCCTGCAAGGAAAGGGGTGCCTGCGTTGAGGTGGGTCCCAAGGGGGGGACACTCGGGCCCCGGTGGGTCTGGGGTCTGTCCCCACAGCCCGGCTGGGGCAGGAGATGCACCCACGCCAGATTTCAGCCCATCTGTGGCTCGTTTAGTGGCCAGCCCAGCCTAAACCACCACGGCAGCCTGAGTCAGAGTGAGTCAGCCCTCTGGATTGCTCTCCCGCTGCCCCCGAGCCAACCCAGCGCATTTATTAGCTAATTAATTTTCATTTCCTCCTCCTCCTCCTCCTCTCTTCCCTTCCCTTCGCAGCGAGCCCTCTCCCTCGTCTCGCCTGCCCCTCTCAAAGCCCAGAGGCGAAGCAAACCTCCATGCTCTGGGGACCTTCACCCCATCACCCCCCCCGGGAACCCCCTCCTGACAGCATCACCCCTGGGCTTGGCCCTGGGGACACCCTTGAGACCACCTTTTGGTCCCCCTGTCCATGCGGTGGGTGTCCAGCAGGACCCCCGCTGCTCCCCGGAGGTGGTGCCAGAGTCTCTGACAGCCTTTCCTCCAGCGAGACCCTTTCACAGAAACTCCACAACGTCAGTTTTTTAACTTGTTTTTTCCGGCTGTTATTTCCTGGCCCTGCTCAGGAGGTGGATTTTTTCCAGCGGAGGGATGTAGGCTGAGGAGCCCGCGTGCCCCGCGCCGCAGGGAGGGTGCAGGCCCTCATTTTGGCATCCCGACAAGTTCTGAGCAGAGAGGGACGTGTGCTGAGGATTGCAGGGGAGAGGAGGAACGCTCAGTGGCTCTGCAAACAGCTGGTCCTCAGAATCACAGAATCACATGGGGTTGGAAGGGACCTCTGGAGATCATCTAGTCCAACCCCCTGCCAGAGCAGGTCCACCCAGAGCAGGTTGCACAGGAACGTGTCCAGGTGGGGTTTGAATGTCTCCAGAGAAGAAGACTCCACCACCTCCCTGGGCAGCCTCTTCCAGGGCTCTGCCACCCTCACAGGAAAGAAGTTCCTCCTCATGTTTAGGTGGAACTTCCTATGTTCAAGTTTGTGCCCATTTCCTCTTGTCCTGTCCCTGGGCACCACTGAAAAAAGACTGGCCCCATCCTCCTGACACCCACCCTTTAAGGATTTATAGGTGTTGATCAGATCCCCCCTCAGCCTTCTCTTCTCCAGACTAAAAAGCCCCAAGTCCCTCAGCCTCTCTTCATGAGAGATGCTCCAGGCCCCTCATCATCTTGGTAGCCCTCTGCTGTCCCCTCTCCAGCAGTTCCCTGTCCTTCTGGAACTGGGGAGCCCAGAACTGGTCCCAGTGCTCCAGATGGGGCCTCCCCAGGGCAGAGCAGAGGGGCAGGATGACCTCCCTCCATCCATAGGGATGGGGATAAGAATAGGGGTGGGGATAGGGATGGGGATGGGAATAAGAATGGGAATGGGAATAGGAATAGGGATGGGGACAGAGATGGGGATGGGAATAAGAATAGGGGTGGGGATGGAGATATGAATGGGAATAAGAATAGGGGTGGGGGTAGGGATGGAGACTGGGATGAGGATGGGAATGAGAATAGGGATGGGGATAGAGATGGGGAAGGGAATAGGAATAGTCATAGGCATAGGAATGGGGATGGGGGTGGGGAAGGGGATAGGGATGGGAATAAAGATGGGGAGAGGGATGGGGTTGGGAATAGGGATGAGGAAGAGGAAAGGGATGGGGAAAGGGAAGGGGAGCACTCTCCTGCCTGCGGTGTGCAGTCTGCCCACAGTCCTGCCCGCTGGCTGGCTCATCCAGCTCAGCTAATAGCAGGTTTGGGGCTCCTCGGCTTCCCCACCTGGGTGGGGAGGATTTTTCCAGCGCCGAGGGTGTGCAACTGGGGCACAAGAGAGCAGACGGGAACAAGCAGGTAATTTGGCAAATTTTATCCCTGTGATCAGGAATGTCATTTCACTTGGAAAATGCATATATTTTCCTGTTGTTTCCCTCTGCCCTTCGTTCTTCCACGCAACAAGAGGGAAGGAGAGAGACCTGCAGGAGTCGGGCAGTTTTAATGGGGGAGGTTACATCTGATAGGAAATCGGGACCATCTCTATCTCATCTCGGGTGGAAAAATCTAAATTTCTTTGGCTTTGCTGATTAAAGTTTAATTACCTTGAATGCAAATGATTTATCAAAGGAACACAGATATATTCTTTTTTTAAGAAGCTCCTGCGTAGCCTGGGAAGCAAAGCGTTTCTGGAGTATTCCTCTGAGGAGGATCTGTTTAGTCTAAGGCAAAGTGTTTGGGCAGAGGCAGGGAAAAAAAACGCCTTTGCTTTTCCCCAAATAGCCTCCTCCCCCCCATGAAAGACCTCCCTGAGTGCTCAATGGCGTCATGCAGCCAGTATTACAAATGACTTAGATTTTCCTGGTCTCTGGGTCTCCAAACCTGGTGCTGGGAGTTGCCCAGGCTGGGGAAAAATGGGGCCTTTGCTGGTTTTCCACGTTCTTTGTGTCAAGTTCACGTGCCGGGAGATCTGATTGCAAAACCAGCCCCGGCATCGGGGAGTGCAGGTGTTCACACCGTGCTTGGCATGCCTTTTCCTTTTATTTGGGGGGGGTTTAATTTCTTTATCTCGCTTGTCCTTCTTAAAGATGCCTCTTCAAGCCCTGAGCAAGACCTGCTGGGCAGCGGTGGCAGGGCCGATGTGAAACATCTCATCTCATCTCCCCAAAATTGAAGGGAACGGCAATGTGGGAACTCAACTTTGAGTGTAAGAGAACAGCCTGTGCTATGGAAAAGCCTCTCAGGGTTGTGTCCCAATGAATTTAAAGCAGCTCAATGGCTGAGCAGGGGTTGTTACCACCACGGCTTCTGCTTACGGCAAGCCCCAGTGCCACGACTGGTCCCACTGGGATGGGGCTCTGGGGGCCAAGGACAACGCCGCACAATGCTCCCCATTCAATTCTTTTTTATTAACAATTAAAATTTCTATTTCCTATCCTGGAAATAGAAAGTAAAATAAACAATGCTGTGTTTCCTACCCTTCCCCCTCCAAAAAAAACCCCCACGTGCAGCATTTCCGAAGCTGCTGGGGGACCATGGCTTGACTTTGTACTGGTTGTCCAGCTTCTCCCCAGCCTCGTGCAGGTAGGAGATGCTTGGGGATGGCCAAACCTCACCGCTAACCCCAACGCAGGGACCGTGGGCCGTGGGGGTGTCTCACCCGTGGCACGACACAAGGGTGCTGCTCCTCGCTTGGTGATGGGACGCCTCGGGCACGGCACCCACCGGGCAAAGGGGCGGCCGGGGCAGCCTTGCCCCCGAGGAACCAGACGCTCCCACCAGCAGATAAAAGGGCTGGCGCTGGCTGCCTGCCCGTGGAAAGTCCCAATTCCCTCCTCCATCTTCTCACCTCCAGCTGTTTGCAGTCATCTTCTCCCCCATTAGCGTAGGCAAAGCCGGATGCTTTGCCCCAAGCTCTTTCTCGATTGCGTTGAGCCGCTGCTCCTATTGGTATCCGAGGCTATTTTTAATGCTCTTTCCGACTCCGCCGTGCCACCTAAAGCGTTACCAGCGGTGACGAGGCCAGCCCAGCACGTCTGGACTGCCTCTGTGGCCAGACAGACGCGTCCCAGTGGCCTTTCATCAGGAGGGCAGTGGCATCGCTGGCCGGCGGGCTCAGCCCTGCCTCGCAGCATCACCCGGCGCTGGGTCAGCCCTGGAAACGCCGGTGCCAGCCCTCCCCTGGGCTGGTGACTCCTCTGGCAAGGGTTTGCCCAGAGAAGCTGTGGTTGCCCCATCCCTGGAGGGGTTCAAGGCCAAGTTGGAGGGGGCTTGGAGCAACCTGGTCTGGTGGGAGGTGTCCCTGCCCAGGGCAGGGGGTGGCACTGGACGGTCTTTAAGGTCCCTTCCCACCCAAACCATTCCATGGTTCCATGATTCTATGATTCCATGATTCTATCATTCTATGATTCCATGATCACCTGCTTTTGCATCCCCCCAAAAAAACCCCCACTTTTCTAGCTCACCGGAAAAAAAAAATTATCATCCAAGCCTCAAAACTCAACTGTACTTCGAAGCGAATGCAAATGCATTTAAAAAAAAAAAAAAAATTGATCTGCAGAACATTCATAATCCATAATGCGTAATGCATAATCCAATTTACATAATGCAAAGATATTATTAATTGCCAATTAGTTGGCAAACAGGACTAATATGCACCCGGCGCAGGTAGAGCGAATGGAAATGGGCCATTATAAGTGGGAAAACACCCGGTGCTGTGTAATTAAAAGTCTTCTCCAAGCTCATCCCACCCGGCTGGGCCAGGCACTGCTGTGGGAAGCTTCCCACGCCACTGGGACGGGATGGGGCAGCACTGGGATGGGATGCTGCTGGTCCCACTGGTGTGTTACCCTTTCCCAGTGGCACTGGGATGGCCGGGGGTGAATGTGTCTCCATCACATACAGTGAGAGAGCTGGTGTGGGTCAGGAAGGAGCAGCCCTCGTGCGGGCAGGAGAGCTCTGAGCAATCACCACGGAGGTTAATTGGGGTGTCTGATGGACAGGGGCAGGAGGAGGCGCGGTATCGGCTTAGGCTGGGCGTGAAGCCCGATGCAAACGAGGGCAGGCCCTGTGTTTTTCATGCAACAGCTTAAGATCCAGCCCTGTCATAAACACAAACAGGGGAATGTGATAAAGCATCCCATCCGGCTCCACGGGTAGGGTTGTTTGCTGAGCTCGGTGATGGAGAAATAAAAATGGGCCTTCCTGCTTTGGAAACCGGCCTGATTATACCTGAAAAATAGAGATTTCTCCTTGGAAAAAGACACTGTAAGCATTATTTTCTCTGCCTTGTTTATCTGATCCCCTATTAGGATCATTGGCTGGGCCAGTGCACATCTGCAGCACCACCCCATGCCCCTGAAGAGCTAAGAAAAGCCCAGCCAAGGGACGTATTGCTTCTTGTTCATGCTGTAAAAAGGGCAGAAATTCCCATTGTGGGCGAGGGCTGCTCCCCCCTGGGCTGGGTCCAGCAACTGGGGGGGGTCCCACCATGGGAGGGACAGTCCTGCCCCAGCCCCTGCACTGGTACCAGTATGAACTCTAACCATTCTATGATCCTTGAAACCTGGAAGCTGGTGTGGAGGCTCTGATGGAGCCTGGCCCCCTCTGGGGACATCCATGGCACCCGTGTGTCCCCACCGGTCCAGCTGGTTGGGTTAGGGGGTGACAGAGAGGGGCAGTGCCACCCGTTGCCCTAGGGACAGCCATCCTGGCAGAGCTGGCACCCTCCAGCCCAAGGGGATGCAGCCTGGACCAGGCACAGAGGGTCCTGCCTGCTCCAGGGGATGCTGCTGCTGCTGTTTCCTTACCTCTGGAGCATACGATTTAGAGCTTTCTGCTTTTTTAAGGGTTTTTTGGGGGGGCTTTTTGGTTTGTGGGTGGTGAGCCTGGTGTCAGGGTGGCCCCAGGGACCCCCAGGTGCAGGGACAGCCATTCTGGATAGCCATCTGGGGGTCGCAGGCAGCACCACTTCAGCTCTGCGGGTGCAAAACACAGAATTATTATTATTAATTAGTCTATGCAGTGATGCAGCATCTCTCTAAGAGATGCTCTGCCACCCACAAGTGTGTGTCGAAGGCATAAATCAAATGCAATGGCAGGAGGGATGTTAATCACGGGGCAGGGGGAGTGCAGGGGGGGCTCAGTTAGCTGTGGGGAGGGGGCACCCCCTTCTGCAAAGCACCCAAATGAGTGAACCCCACCAGGGAGAGGGGTTTTTGCACCCAGGGAAGGGTGCAAAGTGGGTGCCCTGTGCCAGGGAGGAGCGTGGTGGGAGGTGAAGGAGGTGTCCCTGCCTCCTGCTCTGGGTTTCGGAGCAGGACGGGGTGTGGGGGTCGGCAGGAGGACCCCCCCCGGTCCCTGCTGACCGTAGGGGTGCACACCCACAACCCGGGCAGGTTCCCAGGCAATTTTAGGAGCCTGGAGTTGGAAAAACTCCAATATTTCACAGCTGCAGGGCAGGTGTTGGGGCAGAGCCAGTGTCCCAGCCGGGGTGCCCAGGTCCCCAAGGTGTTACTCGCAGCCAGCTCAGCCCTGGGTTCAAGCAGCGCTGGGGGACCAAACAGTTTTTGAGCTGCTGACAGCCTGGGGTGTGAAAGAGGGGGGAAAATCAGCTTAATTCTGTTATACTTTGAAAAAATATATTTATATTCCAGCATGTATTTCCCTCCTCTGCCCTGGCCTGGCTTGCTGGGTGCTTGGTGGGAACAAACCCCCTCCCGAGGGTGTCCCTGGCCCCATGGAGGTGGCTTTAGCCATGGGCCACCCCCACCCCAGCCCAGCAGGGTCACCCCGCGCCGGCTGACGATGCTCTAATATTAACTTTCCCCTCCCTCTCGCAGCTCTGAAGCTGAAAGCGCTTCTCCAAAAGAGCAAAAATACCCTAATCCTAAATACAGCAAGTGCTGACGAAGCAACCGGGGCCGGCAGCGGCGCTGAAAGCACGGGTTCAGCGCGGGTGGCAGTCCTGGTTCCCAGTCTTTTCCTCCTCTCTGGTGGCACCCAGGGTGCTGGCAGCATCCTTCACCCCTTCTCCTACCTTTGGATAAAGCAGTGTTGGCACGGGGCAGCGCTGGGCAAACACCAGGAGGAGAAACACCTGGGATTTCTCCCCCGCTGCCCATCACCGGCTTCCAGGCACTTTATTTTTAGTATTTTCTTTAAAAAAAAACCCCGCAAAAGTTCATTGGAAGTAAGTACCCTGTGGCGTGGAGGCTCTATGCGCGGTGGGTACCACTGTAATCCCCACCCCAACCTCCAGCTCCTCAGGATGCTCCATTTCATCCCCCGGCGTTAATGGGAGTCAATCTTTTACTCCAAACCTGTATTTCTGAGGGCTTTAGAGCTGGATTTTAAAATTCCAGAGGAGGGGGAAGCAAAAAAAAAAAAAAAAGGTAAAAGGAGGTAGTAGCCACAGCTGTTTTTGCTTTAGTGTGCTCGTATAGCTCATTAACAGCTTGGGTTTGCAAAGTGGAGAGAGCCTGGTGCTGGCTCCTGCCGCTGCCATGGGGTGTTTGTGGTGGGAACCCAGCTGTGTGCAGCCCCCCCAAAACCTCCTGGTGATTTTTAGGGTGCCGTGAAGATGTCAGCAGGCGTGAGAGCAGGTTGGGGTGTTGATACCCCCATCGCTGGGCAGGTAGGTGAGGGCTGCAGCACCTGCAGGTGGGGTGGGGCCCCACAAAAGGAGGTGGAGAGGGGCTGGGGCGTTTTTGGGGTGGCCCAGCTGGGTCCCCAAAGCTGTGGTTCCTCCCTCCCGCCCCATGCCAGCTCCCAGATGCCACCTCGGGGAAGGGTGAGCTGGCTCTTTCCCTCCCAGTTTGCTTTAATGAAACCAGAACCTGGGGTCCTGCCAAGCCCCCCGGCTTCCTCCAGCCCAGGGGCGATGGGGACACCAGGGAGGGAGGGATGGGGGTTCTCAAGGGTCTGAAACCCAAGAAAACTCCCTCCTGGAGATGTAGGACCCTGGGATGGGGTCAGCATTGGGTCTGCTCCTCCATCTATGGGATGCCAGGGGACCCACAACACCCTGGGCACCCCTGGGGCGTCCCATCTCCATCAGCTGGAGGAACCTAGGATGGAAACCATCTGGTCTTCCTCAAGCAGGCTGGTCCCCAGCACATCCCTGAGCCCGCCTCAGCCTCAGTGTCCCCCCGACCCACCCAGGGACCCCACAAATCTCAGAGATGAGGGGAAATGATGTCATTTCAGGGCCATATTTCCCAGCCAGTTGAAATCTGGTGGTGCTTTACCCCATCCCTGCCTTCTCCTGCCTTCCCGCATCTCCCTGAGCGGGGGCTTCACCCCCATCCCGAGGGGTACGTGCTTTTTGGGGCAAAACAACCACCCTGGGCAGAAATCTGAGTTTGATCATTTTGACTGACTCACCGTTTAAACATGGTGGTTTGTTTTTTGGTTGGTGTTTTTTTTTTTCCCCTTTGTCGGATTAATTGGGAGTCACATGTGGGAGCTGGCAGGGGAAAGATGCCAGGGGGATGGAGCCTGCACAGCTGCTGCTTCCTGGGGAAACGGCCTGTCTGGGAAACGTTTCTTGCCAAAAATCACCCTTAAAACCAAAACAAACCAGTGCTGGGGCTGTGGAGGCGGGAGGTAGGGCAGGGGGTGCTGCTGGGAGTGATGCTCTCATCTCGGGCATCCACCACCTTTGGCAACCAGTAACTCAAAGAGCAAAGCTGCCATCCTCCAGCCACCCCTCTGCCAGGGCAGTGAGACCCCCCCTTGTACCCCAAAGCATAGCTTTGTGCCAGAAGGGGGGGTACCCCAAAGCTGGGGGCTCGGGGAGCCCATGGGTTGGAATTATGGAATCATAGAATCATGGAATGGTTTGGGTTGGAAGGGACCTTAAAGACCATCCAGTTCCACCCCCTGCCCTGGGCAGGGACACCTCCCACCAGACCAGGTTGCTCCAAGCCCCCTCCAACCTGGCCTTGAACCCCTCCAGGGATGGGGCAGCCACAGCTTCTCTGGGCAACCTGGGCCAGGCTCTCACCACCCTCACAGGCAGGATATTTATCATCAGTACCTAAAGCCATTTCAAGGGTTTCAAGCCTTTCCTGGGTGGGGGGCCCAGCTGCGATGGATGCCCCTCTCCAGCCTCCCCCATGGGTGCTGGTGCACTTGATGGTGACACCTCCCCAGTGAGATGTCCCAGGGAACCAACCTGGGGTGCAAACAGCCAAAGTCTGTGGTTATTTCTGGACCGGTGCAACATCCAGCCCCAAAAATGGCTTTTTTTGCCCCCCAGGGGTGATGGATTAGAGGGGGGGACTCCCTGGGGGTACAGGTTGGGGTGGGATGGAGTGAGAGAGGTGGGGAGGAGAGGCACCGGGTGAAGGTGGGGATGGCCAGAGAGAGGGGTGCAGGGCTGTGGGGACCCCAGCAACGTGCCCGGGGAAGCTGGGCTGCAGCAGGCTGGGTCCTGAGTGCCATTAATTACGTACAAAAGGATTAACAAGCTATTTGTGGGAGCCCGTGAGGTAAATATTAGCCAGGCTGTGGATCCTGGCGGAGACCTGCTCAGTCCGTGTCTTAAAAAATCGATTTCCATTTGGGCAGGGGTTTAAAGGCTGTCGGGGCAGCTTCAAAGAGCAGAACCATTGCACAAATCCTGCCCAGCACCTTTTGGAGCCCTTCGTGCCAGGAGCCTGGTGTGGTCCATCCCCAGCATCCCGGCGGCTGCCGGTGCCCCCGGGGCAGGATTTCGGCTGTGACGGCCGCTGTGTCAGTGACCCTGCTGGGGAAGAGTTCCCAGCCCTGGCAGCCAGCCCCAAAAGGGGGTTTTCATCCCCCCCCACCGTGACACAGAGCCCTGGCAAGGGCTGTTTGCACCATCCCATAACCCCTCAGGGTGTAAGATTTAGGAAGACATCCCCAGCTGCCCCCCAGGTCCCCAAGCACAGCTGGAGGAGGGATGCTCGGGATGCCCCCCAGGATGCTCAGGATGCTGGTGGGGTTCGAGGGGGGCTCTGCTTTGCTCCTGCCTTGTCCCCACCAGCCCCTCTCCCCCTTTGGTGTCCGTCTGTCCCCATGCTGAGCGGAGCAGTGACCTTGGCTGGGGTGGCTGGGAAGCCCCGGCAGCACAAACAGCCCTTCACAGCCACGGTAAATCATTGATAGATGGGTGACGGGTACATGGGGCCACAGCCAAGCTCCCCACCACCTCTGGCTTTGTCCCTGGGGCTGGCAGGGGTGGGGGGGTGACACGGGTGGCCTGGGCTGGCTTTCCCCCCCTTGTGTATTTACAAAGGACGAGGCCAGAGTCCTGTTTCCCTGGGCAAAAGAGGTGCCCACCCTGCCTGGGAATACAAACAGCATCATCCACCACGCAAAGCACGCCTGAAATCTGTCCCTGGGTGGTTTTAAACCATTCTGTGTGAAGAAAAGCACCCCCCAAATTCCCCCACCCCGGGGCACAGTGCTGGGGATGGAGGTGATGCTGAGCCCACGCTGCCCCACGCCACAGGGCCCTTTCGTGTCCCCCTGCAGGGGAGTTGGGGCTGGTTTTAAATATATTTATGGGCAGATCCTACCGGAGTCAGGGCTGGTTTCCAACCCAGACCACTCCATGATTCTATGGCAGGGCCAAATTTAACCAGTGAAGGGCAGGAGGGTGCAACCAGAGCGGCTCCGGCGGAGGAAGCACCTTGGAGCATCCCCAGTTCCCCCAGTGGGAATGGGAAGCTGGTCCATGACCCCCCCCAGGTGCATGGTTCATTCCCAACGTCCCTGAGGTCCTCCCCACCCTGCTGGTGTGGATTCTCTGATGTCTCGTAGCGTTGGGGCTGCTGCTGCTCCCTCCTTGCTGGGGTTTCTCTCCTCTTTTGGGGGACAGGAGCAGCCCTGAACCATCTGCCCCTCCGTCAGATGTGACTGAAGTTGGCTGGGTGGCTCTGAAGCTGGTCGAGGGATGGGCTAAAAATATTCCCCCCCTCTTCTGTGATCTTTCCTCCCCGTCTGCCCCCCTCCCCCAACGGGCCACTATTTTTTCCTGCTTTATAACATATTTCCGTGGGTTTTTCAGCAGCTCGGGCAGGCTGGGAGCAAACCCTGGGAATAACCCCAGACCCAGAGCCCCAAAAAGTCCCTTTAGGGTCCCAGAAAAGGGAATAGATGGATAAAGGGGGATGGGAGGGGGGGAATTTCTAAGGGGGGGTGCTGCAGAGATGCTGAGACTGTTTTTCACCATGCAACGGGCTGGGGGGGGCTGCAGACC
>NW_015090795.1:3405374-3410513 GCF_001431845.1 Calidris pugnax
TTATCAATAACTGGGGAATAACACCCAGTTCGGGGTCCTGGGGTTGGGGGTGAGGAGCTGGGGGTCTGGGAGTTGGGGAGGGGGGGGGAGATTCCCGAGGAATCTCACAGGCTCCGATCGCATCCGGCTGCTGCCACTGGATGGTAAAGAGGATCCCGGGTTATAGGCAGCTGGAAATCCTGCGGGGTGGATTAGCAGAATATACCCTATCAGCACTACCGGCGGAGGGACAAGCAAAGGAGGGGGGTGTACACCCCCTCCCCCCCCATTAGATTTTTCTTAATATTTCCAATACTCATCAATTCAGGCTGGATTTTCTCTCTTTCCAGCCCCCGTCTGGCTGAAACCCCTTTTTATTTGCATCCTTGCTGACTCCCCGAGCAAAAGAGACAGAGGATGGGGGAGGAAATAGAGATTTGACTTTCCAGTGAAAGATATTAACGCCCCCCACCCTGGTGGCACCCCCCCCTCTGCCAGCATCCCCCCCCCAGGGTCCCCCATGGTGTGTGGGATGGCCGGGGAGCCCGGGGGTGGTTCTGCATTGCTGGCATTCCTGCTGCGGCGCCGATGGCTGCGTGCCACCACGGCCACCCCCGGCACGCTCGACGGGCCACCCCACTCCTGACCACCACCCCAGTACTGAGCTGGGGTGTCCCCGGGCCACCCCCCTGGGAAGCTCCCCCTGTCCCTTGGGCCAGCTGGGGATGCTTGGCTCCATCCGGTTGAACTGGGATGGACTGGGATGGATGGAGTTAGGGCTGCCAGGGGGGTGGCTGCCCCAGGGACAGCAAAGTGGGGCAGTACTGGGAAAAAAAAAACCTGAGGAGGGGTGCCGAGGTGTGCCCAGGCATTCAATCCTAAACAAAATTAAAGTGGAAGCTTGATTACGTCTCTGTGAAGTGGGTATTTCTGGCCAAAAATCAGACGACGTTCTCCTAAAGGGCCCAGAAAACGCCAGAGGAAACCCCCGTCCCGTTCCCAGTTCATGGCTCTGGTCCCTCCGTCCCGGTTGTCCCCGTGCCAGGGGACACACGCCTGGCCCAGCCTGGATGGGGAGGGAGGAAGAGCTTCCTTGGAAACCCCCCGTGAAATGCAAGCAGCAGAGAGAGGTCCAGCTCCTCGCTGGAGTCGATGGCGACGCGCCGGCTGCTGTGTCTCTGCCCTGGGGGTTCTTTATTTATTTTCTTCCCCTTATGGGCCAAAAAACCATCCTCAAGCCCAGCACGGCCCGTTCACAGGAGCTGGGATCTCTTTTCCCCTCTGGTCCAGGGAAGAATTTCCAAATCTCAGCTGCACCCAGAGCCCTGACGCTCTGCCAGGTGGCCTCAAAGAGCAGTGACACCCCTGTCCCCAAAGGCACCCCACCAGGCTCCCTGGCTGCCCGCCCTAAAGCCGAGCACCGCGGGGAGATGCTGAGGTCCCCGTGCTGCTGGCCCAGAGTAAATTTTCCTGGAGCAGGACATCCAAAAAACCCCCCGGGGGGGGATGCTGAGCCCTGACAGCGAGCACGTGTCGGGTCAGCACAGTCCCAGGGGATTTGGAAATGATCCCTGTAAAAAGCATCAGCCCCTGGGAAAGGGAGTGGGATGGGGAGACCCGGATGGATTTAGTTGTTATTCTGTTGCTTTGTTTATAAATTTTTATTTTTTTTTTTCGCGACCGCGCCGTGTCCTGTTTGCACCCGCCCCAACCCCAAAAATTGGTTTATGAGTTGGACCCAACAAAATTAAAGTGGAAGCTTGATTACGTCTCTGTGAAGTGGGTATTTCTGGCCAAAAATCAGACGACGTTCTCCTAAAGGGCCCAGAAAACGCCAGAGGAAACCCCCGTCCCGTTCCCAGTTCATGGCTCTGGTCCCTCCGTCCCGGTTGTCCCCGTGCCAGGGGACACACGCCTGGCCCAGCCTGGATGGGGAGGGAGGAAGAGCTTCCTTGGAAACCCCCCGTGAAATGCAAGCAGCAGAGAGAGGTCCAGCTCCTCGCTGGAGTCGATGGCGACGCGCCGGCTGCTGTGTCTCTGCCCTGGGGGTTCTTTATTTATTTTCTTCCCCTTATGGGCCAAAAAACCATCCTCAAGCCCAGCACGGCCCGTTCACAGGAGCTGGGATCTCTTTTCCCCTCTGGTCCAGGGAAGAATTTCCAAATCTCAGCTGCACCCAGAGCCCTGACGCTCTGCCAGGTGGCCTCAAAGAGCAGTGACACCCCTGTCCCCAAAGGCACCCCACCAGGCTCCCTGGCTGCCCGCCCTAAAGCCGAGCACCGCGGGGAGATGCTGAGGTCCCCGTGCTGCTGGCCCAGAGTAAATTTTCCTGGAGCAGGACATCCAAAAAACCCCCCGGGGGGGGATGCTGAGCCCTGACAGCGAGCACGTGTCGGGTCAGCACAGTCCCAGGGGATTTGGAAATGATCCCTGTAAAAAGCATCAGCCCCTGGGAAAGGGAGTGGGATGGGGAGACCCGGATGGATTTAGTTGTTATTCTGTTGCTTTGTTTATAAATTTTTATTTTTTTTTTTCTTCTCCCGTTAGCAAAATCGTAGGGAAAGCACGCGTGAGATAAGGGAGCTCACCCGTTTGTGCCACCAGTAACAATGCTGTTATTGAAATGCTGGGGTGGAAGATACTGGGCTGGTGATAATGCAGGATCATGGGGAACAGCTGCTATTTCCCCTCCTCTTCATATAAATATATCTAGTGCGAGAAAAATCTGTATATTTTATGTGAATGGTATTTGCAGTCATAACCACAACACCTTTTTTTTTTTTTTTTTTTTTTTTTTTTTTTTTTTTTTTTTTTCTTGAGATACGCCTAGCAGTGCAATTAGCTTCGTTAAACCTTGTCCAAAAAAAGAGAGGAAAAAAAAAGAAAAAAGAAAAAAAAATAGAGTTCCATTTATTACATTTTCCATCTGCGTTTCCGCGCTTCTTGGGATTTCAAGCGAGATGAATTCCAGGATTGTGAAAGAGAAATGTCACCGGCCTCTTTGGGCTTTTCCTCTCCACAAAAGAGAGAGAGGCAAGACCGGACACTGGCTGATGTCCATCTTTCCGAGCTCTCCCAGTGCTGGAGCCTGGGACGGCTCATGGCCCAGCCTGGCTTTTCCTGGAGACTTTCCTCTGGCCACGGGAGCGATCCCACGTCCGTGTGGGACGGTGGCATTTCTCCCAGGCTGTAGAATGGCATTAGCATCCCTGCCATCCCCGTCCCTGTTTATATATCGCCTCGCTGGTATTCAAGAGCTCCTTCCTGCTGCTTTATTTAGCCTCTGCGGCGAGGCAGGCGCTGTCTTACTGTATTTCTGTATTACACAAGGCTCCCAATGAGCCCTGCCCCACGCTTGGCCCCTACCCAGTTGTGCCCCACATGTTATCTGTATTCAGAGTGAATTTTGGGGGGAAAAAAAGACCTTTTGGTCTTTTTGGGGTTTTTTTCTGTGATCCCTGCCCAGCCATGGTGCTGCCCGTGCCCTCAGCTGTGGTGACACGGGGCACGGGTGGCTTTGTGGGGTCTCGGCACCACACAAGCGAGCTGCTGGGTGGCAACACTCTCCTAATTTCACAAGGCATGGGCAAGAGCATTGAGAAGCAGCCCCAAGCCCAGGGTTTTCCAGCCCCTGCTCTGCTGGTTTTTTTCCATGAGGAGAGCAGCACGTTGGATTCCCACTGCCGGCACGGCGCGCTCGCATCATGTAATTACCCAGCACGATCTGTTGAGCTGCAAACAGATCTCAGGAAGGAGCGTCGGGGTATTCGCAGCAGAGCTGCTCTTTATTTAGGTTCTGGGAACAAGCGGCTGTTCTTTCCCTTGTAGAGACTGCGGGGGCAGAGCTGGCCTCGCAGGTCAGCCCCAAAAATGCCTATAGACGCTTAAAAGTGAGGAATAAATAACTGCTCCGCAAACAATCTCGCCAGATGGCACTTCTGAAGAAGGAACGGCTGGGAGATGCTTTGCTGCTAATTTATGGTGCTGCTGCTGCTGCTATTCCCATCCCGGGTCACCTACGGAGAGACCCCCGTGTCCATCAGCTCCGTGACGTGTCCCGAGTGGTGGCTGGTCATCACACCAAGGAGCCCAACTCACCTTTGATCCAGCTGCCAGGACATCAGCGGAGGGTTTGAAGGGAATAGGATTTGGCCCTAATTCTGCTCCTGCCTCAACCTGACTCCTAAGTACTGGGTTAATATCCCGGTGGCACAGCCAGGGATACTGGGGATACTGGGGGTGGGTGCTGGGGGTGCTTGGGTCCCCACGGGAGGCACAGAATAGAATCACAGATGGTTTGGGTGGGAAGAAACCTTTAAAGAGCACCTAATCCAACTCCCCTGCTCCGAGCAGGGACATCTTCCACTAGACCAGGTTGCTCAGAGCCCAGTCCAGCCCGACCCAGAATCTTTCCAGGGATGGGGCATCTCCCACCTCTCTGGGCGACCCGGGCTGGGGTCTCACCACCCTCAGCATCCAAAATTTCTTCCTTGATTCTAGTCTGAATCCACTCTCCTTCAGTTTAGAGAAATTACCTCTTGCCTTATCACAACAGGCCCCGGTAAAAAGTCCCTCTCCATCTTTTTTAGAAGCCCCCTTTAAGTATTGAAAGGTCAAAAGGTGTGAGTCCCCTCCCCGGGAGATGCCCAGGTCCCCCCCTCCCACCCCCAGGAGGATGCTGAGCTCCTCACTCTGCTTATCTTCGGGTGAATCTACTCTCAGGGGACACCTGTGTCCAAGGAAATGCTCCTTTTCCCTCCTTTTCCCTCGGGACGGTGTCCCGGGGGATGCTCAGGTCCCTTCCAGGGGCAGAGTCGTGATTCCCGGAGGGAAACACCCGGGACCGGGGTTGGGGAGGGGGGGAAAGAGATGATGCCCGACTCCCGCGTCCCCTCCGGCCCAAACGCTCGGGTCCCCGGGGAAAACTCGGGTCCCCTCCCCGGGGCTATCCCGTGTCCCCCCAAATTCCCATCCCCGTTCCCGTCCGTCCCGGGCCCCGCGTTCAGGCGGGAGGCGGCGCCGGTGCCGCTCGGGGCGGTGCGGCCCCGGGGAAGGGGCGGGGGCGGCGGGTTGGGCTGGGCTTTGGGTTGGGCTCGGAACGGCAGGGAACGGCTCGGAACGGCTCGAAACGGCAAAGAACGGCAGGGCAGGGCTCGGCAC
>NW_015090795.1:3410523-3411291 GCF_001431845.1 Calidris pugnax
TGGTGCCGGAGAAGTGCGAGAGGCTCCGGCTGCAGGAATGCGAGGCATTTCCTCCGCCCGCCGGGGGCTGAGGGCGAACAGCGGCCGGGCTGCTCCGCCGGACCGCCCCCCCCCCCCCCCCCCCCCCCACCGGCACCCGCCCCCGGGGGCCCCCCGCCCCCCCAGGGAAACACCCGGGACCGGGGTTGGGGAGGGGGGGAAAGAGATGATGCCCGACTCCCGCGTCCCCTCCGGCCCAAACGCTCGGGTCCCCGGGGAAAACTCGGGTCCCCTCCCCGGGGCTATCCCGTGTCCCCCCAAATTCCCATCCCCGTTCCCGTCCGTCCCGGGCCCCGCGTTCAGGCGGGAGGCGGCGCCGGTGCCGCTCGGGGCG
The DNA here is from genome assembly GCF_001431845.1 of Calidris pugnax. Lineage (NCBI taxonomy): Eukaryota > Metazoa > Chordata > Aves > Charadriiformes > Scolopacidae > Calidris > Calidris pugnax. Next base: position 3,410,897 of record NW_015090795.1, read on the forward strand.
GTGCGGCCCCGGGGAAGGGGCGGGGGCGGCGGGTTGGGCTGGGCTTTGGGTTGGGCTCGGAACGGCAGGGAACGGCTCGGAACGGCTCGAAACGGCAAAGAACGGCAGGGCAGGGCTCGGCACGGCTGGTCCCCGGAGCCGCAGGTAAGTGCGCCCCCCCCGCACCGCACCGCACCCCCGCCCGCCGGGGGCTGAGGGCGAACAGCGGCCGGGCTGCTCCGCCGGACCGCCCCCGCCGCCCCCGCCGCCCCGACGGACACTCGCCCGCGGGCTACGCCGTCCCCCCTTCACCCCCTCCTCGCCCCCGGGTCCGCTTCTCTGAGGGACCCCTCGCCCTGGGTCACCCTCGCCCGCGGAGCCCCTCGCCCGTGGGTCCCCCCCCCCCACCGAGCCCC